>NC_041384.1:137987580-138145264 GCF_002162155.2 Triticum dicoccoides
ACTCGATAGGATTTTACAAACTTAGGCGAGTATTGGACTGCAGCTAAGCCCCCGAGTGGGAGGCTTTCTCACCATTGGGTAGGATTTTTTAAACTTAGGCGAGTACTCTACTGCAGCTAAGCCCCCGAGTGGGAGGCTTGCTCACCACTCGTAGGATTTTTCAAACTTAGGCGAGTACTGGACTGCAGCTAAGCCCCCGAGTGGGAGGGTTGCTCGCCACTCGGTAGGATTTTTTAAACTTAGGCGAGTACTGGACTGCAGCTAAGCCCCCGAGTGGGAGGCTTGCTCACCACTCGGTAGGATTTTTTAAACTTAGGCGAAACGGATTCGCAGCTAAGCCTCCGAGTGGGGGGTTGCTTACCACTCGGTAGGATTTTCTTTTAAACTTTGGTGAAACGGATTCGCAGCTAAGTCACCCCCTGGGGATTTTAGATGCAAACAAAAGCAACAACAATCGTTTAAGAGGACTATAAAGCTCTTGTCTTTGATAAGGAAATTACAAAGGAACTTCTTATTACATTTTATTCGAATGGGTACTTAAGTGTAAAAGGGCGCAACTCCGCCTTCCAAGCCCGTGGCTCGTCCTTCTTATGCTCGACATTGTAAAGGTGGTATGCTCCATTGTGGAGCACTCTGGTGACAATGAAGGGGCCTTCCCAAGAAGGAGCGAGCTTGTGTGGTTTCTGCTGATCCACTCGAAGAACCAAGTCTCCCTCTTGAAAGGCTCGACCTTTCACATTTCTGGCGTGAAATTGACGCAAGTCTTGTCGATAAATGGTCGAACGGATCAAGGCCTTCTCTCTTTCCTCCTCTAGGA
The DNA here is from genome assembly GCF_002162155.2 of Triticum dicoccoides. Lineage (NCBI taxonomy): Eukaryota > Viridiplantae > Streptophyta > Magnoliopsida > Poales > Poaceae > Triticum > Triticum dicoccoides. The sequence continues at coordinate 137,988,398 of NC_041384.1, forward strand.
GGTCGACTGCGTCCTGCCGAGCTTGTTCTGCTTCGTCTTCAGAGAAGAGCTCGACTCGTGGTGCATTATGAAGTAAGTCACTCGGTAGAACAGCTTCAACTCCATAGACCAAGAAGAGTGGAGTTCGGCCAGTCGACCGATTGGGAGTTGTCCTCAATCCCCAAAGAACTGATGGAAGTTCATCAACCCAGGCGCCTGCTGCATGTTTGAGGTCTCGCATCAGTCGGGGTTTCAACCCTTTGAGAATCAAGGCATTTGCTCTCTCTGCTTGTCCATTCAACTGGGGATGGGCGACTGAAGCATAGTCGACTCGTGTACCTTGGGAGGTGCAGAAGGCTCTGAACTCATCTGAATCAAAGTTTGATCCATTGTCAGTGACGATGTTGTGTGGAACTCCGTATCTGAACGTCAATTCTCTGATAAAGCTGACGACAGTACTAGCTTCCAGATTCTTGATAGGCTTGGCTTCAATCCACTTGGTAAACTTGTCAACTGCTACAAGCATGTGAGTGAAGCCGCTCCTGCCAGTCCTCAGCGGTCCAACCATATCTAATCACCAAACATCAAAGGGCCAGACAAGTGGAATGGTCTTTAGGACCGATGCAGGTTTGTGGGACATATTGGAGTAAAACTGGCAGCCTTCACATCTGTCGACTATATCTTTCGCCATTTCATTCGCTCGTGGCCAATAAAATCCAGCTCGGTATGCTTTAGCCACAATGGTCCTAGAGGACACATGGTGGCCACAGGTCCCCGAGTGGATGTCATTGAGGATCGCTAGACCTTCTTCCGGGCTTATGCATTTCTTGCTGACTCCGGTTACACTTTCCCTGAACAGTTGTCCTCGTATCACAGTAGAGGGTTTGGATCGATGGACGATCTGTCGAGCCTCTTCTTCATCCTCTGGGAGTTCTTTCATAAGGATATACGCAATGTACCGCACTGTCTAGTCGGGAGTAATACACAAAATATCCATGATTAGGTCAACCACGGCTGGAATCTCGACTTCAGTCGGATCTGTGGCACTCTTTGGCTGTGGAAGCTCTTCAGTGAAAGGATCTTCTTGAACTGAAGGTGCATGAATATGTTCCAGGAACACATTACTGGGAATGGCTTCTCTCTTGGAGCCTATCTTTGCTAAATCATCGGCTGCTTGATTTTTCAGGCGGGGTATGTGATGGAGCTCTAACCCCTCAAACTTCTTCTCCAACTTCCTCACCGCGTTGCAGTAGCCAGTCATGGCTGGGCTTCTAACGTCCCACTCCTTCATCGCTTGATTGACTACCAAATCTGAGTCGCCATAGACCATGAGGCGACAAACACCGAGTGAGATGGCCATACGTAACCCATACAAGAGTGCTTCATATTCTGCTTCATTATTGGAGGAATCAATGTGAATCTGGAGGACATATCTGAGCTTGTCTCCTCGGGGGGATATCAGTACCACCCCAGCACCGGAACCATTCAGCATCTTGGAACCATCAAAGAACATGGTCCAGTGCTCCGAGTGAACTTGAGTCGGCAGTTGCTATTCGATCCACTCGGCAAGGAAATCCGCTATTTCTTGGGACTTGATAGCTTTCTTTGCCTCGAACTTGATATCTAAGGGAAGGAGTTCAATCGCCCACTTTGCCACTCGACCAGTTGCATCTCTGTTGTTCAGAATCTCTGATAATGGAGCGTCACTGACGATGGTAATGGAGTGGTCAGAGAAGTAATGTGCAACCTTCTTCATGGTCATATAAATCCCATAAACAAGCTTCTGATAATGTGGATATCTTTGCTTTGATGGAGTCAAAACTTTAGAGACATAGTATACTGGGCACTGAACTTTGTAAGATTTTCCTTCTTCTTCCCGCTCGACTGTAAGTACTGTATTGACGACTTGCCAGTGGCCACAATGTAAAGTAGTAAAGGTTCTTTGCTGATTGGAGCAGCAAGCACCGACTGGGTGGAAAGCAGGGTTTTAAGCTCTGCAAATGCTGCATCAGCTTCAGGAGTCCACTTGAACTTATCTGACATCTTCATCAGTCGGTAAAGAGGCGGTGCCTTTTCACCGAGGTGAGAAATGAATCTACTTAGGGAGGCCAAACAACCAGTAGGCTTTTGGACATCATGCACCCGCACAGGGCGTTTCATCCGGAGTATGGCACCCACTTTCTCTGGGTTAGCGTCGATCCCTCGTTCGGAAACGAGAAAACCAAGTAATTTTCCGCCTGGAACTCCAAACATGCACTTTGATGGATTAAGCTTGATTTCATACCTTCTGAGGTTGGCAAAGGTTTCAGCAAGGTCAGCCAGTAGGTCGGAACCTTTACGTGACTTGACCACAGTGTCATCCATGTATGCTTCCACATTCCGACTGATCTGAGTGAGTAAACACTTCTGAATCATCTGCAAGAATGTGGCTCTAGCGTTCTTCAAGCCGAATGGCATAGTGACATAACAGAAGCACCCAAATGGGGTGATGAAACCTGTTTTTATCTCATCGGGTCCGTACAGACGGATCTGATGATACCCAGAATAAGCGTCCAAAAAGGACAAACGCTCACACCCCATAGTCAAGTCGACTATTTTGTCGATGCGAGGGAGAGGAAAGTGATCTTTCGGCCATGTCCGATTGATATGTTTGAAGTCAATACACATGCGAAGTGAGTCATCCTTCTTTGGGACTATCACAACATTAGCTAACCACTCGGAGTGATAAATCTCTCGGATAAACTCAGCTTCTAGAAGCCGAGCCACTTCTTCACCGATTGCCTTTCTCTTCTGTACGGCGGACCATCGAAGATGTTCTTTTACTGGTTCCACTTTTGGGTTGACTCGCAAATGATGCTCAGCCAGTCCCCTGGGAACACCTGGCATGTTAGAAGGTATCCATGCAAAGATGTCCCAGTTCTCACGGAGGAACTGGATGAGCGCTTCTTCCTATTTGGAGTCGAGTGTTGCTGAAATGTGAGTCGGAGCAGCATTGGGATCCGTGGGGTGAATATGAACCGGCTTCATTTCACCAGACGACTGGAATGCTGAATCTGTGGCAGGCTTCTTAGCTCGCAACAAATCACTCGGATCTGCATTTTTTTATACTCCTGCAATTCCACTACTGCCATCAATGCATCGGCGATCTTTGAGCCCTTCTGGAAGCACTCTTCTGCCTTCTTTCAATTGCTAGTGATAGTGATCACCCCTTTAGGACCAGGCATCTTCAGTTTGAGGTACACGTAACATGGTCGAGCCATAAAACATGCATAACCTGGCCTGCCCAGAATAGCATGATAAGCACTCTGGAAGTCCACGACTTCAAATGTCAACTTTTCTTTGAAGTAATTCTTGGAATCACCGAAAACTACATCAAGGGCGATCTGGCCAAGTGACGCAGCCTTCTTGCAAGGAATAATTCCATGGAAACTCATATTGCTTTCACTGAGTCTGGACATCAAAATGCCCATTCCTTTCAACGTCTCTGCATACAGTATATTCAGACCATTGCCACCGTCCATCAGAACCTTAGTCAATCGAGTGCCTTTGACTACTGGGTCGACCACCAACGTTTGCCTCCCAGGGGTGGCTATGTGCGCTGGGTGATCGGACTGGTCGAATGTAATGGCTGTCTGAGACCATTTCAAATAACTGGGTATCACCGGAGCGACCATATTCACCTCTCTGTTGATGACTTTCAGTCGACTCTTACTCTCAACATCGGCGAAAATCATCAAAGTGGAATTGACGTGGGGGTAACCATCATCGTCCTCTTCATCATCCTCAACTTTGTCCGTTTCCTTCTCCTTTTCCTTGGGTTGTTTCTCTCGGAATTGCTGGATTAGAAGTCGACACTGTCGAGTGGTATGCTTCGGGTAAATGAAATTACCCTCTTCATCTTTCTTAGTGTGAATGTGGCATGGTAAATCTAGCACATCATTTCCATCTTGATCTTTTACTTTCTTGGGGTTCCACGGTCCTTTGTGTTTCCCTTTGAACTTTCCTTGAGTCACGGCTAAGGCTTCTCCAGGAGCAGCTCGCTCGGCTTTGCGCTTCTGCTTCCGACTGGAGTTCCCTCCTCCGGTTTTGTGGGCGACTGTTTTGTGCTTGCCACTCCAGAGTCGGTCTTCCTCTTCACCATTGGCGTATTTGGTGGCAATCTCCATCATCTGAGTCAGAGTCATATCTCCTGTCCGACCGAATTTCAGGTTTAATTCCCGATACTTAACGCCTTGTTTGAAGGCACAAATTGCTTGGTGATCTGACACATTCTCCACTGTATGGTGTAATGTGATCCACCTCTGGATATAATCTCGCAGAGTTTCATTCGGTTTCTGAATGCAACACTGTAATTCTATCAGCCCTGCTGGTCGTTTGCAAGTACCTTCAAATGTTCTGACAAATACCCGGGCATGATCTTCCCAAGTATAAATACTACCAGGCACTAACTGATTCAGCCACGCTCTGGCCGAGCCCTCTAACATCAAAGAGAGATGCTTCATGGCAACTTCATCATTGCGACCACCAATCTGTACAGCCACTCGGTAATCCTCAAGCCAAGTGTCAGGATTGGACTCACCAGTGAAGTTACTGACTCTGGTCGCCAACCTAAAGTTGGGAGGAATCACCGCAGTCGTGATGGCTCTGCTGAAGCACTCTGGACCTGAGACATGCACTCTGCTGTTGGTTGGAAAATCTCTGTCGTGGCCTTCTCTGTGAGATCTGTTTCTGTCGACCAAACCCTGAACGAGAATAGATCTCGCATCAAAGCCTGGTTCTCTAGGGTCGACTGGAATCCTTCGTCCACCACTATGAGGATGTCTGTCATCATGCTGCCGAGGCACGTATGACCAACTCCTTGGGGGAGGCATGGGCACTCAACGACGATCATCGTGATCGAGTCGGTGATCATACCGCTCACGGTTTCTGTACTGATCTCGCCGGTCCACACGTCCCTCGCGCCTCGGGGGCGATCTCGGGCTGTGAGCCGACTGGACTGTGTCTGCAACCACGGATCTGCTATGGATCCTATTCCGCGACTGAGATACTGCTGTATTCTGCTCCCCCGCTGCTCGGAGCAAAGCCCGGATCTGCACCAAACCTCGACCAGCATCTAACTGGGAAGGTTGAATTGACTCCGCTATTCGGGCCGCAGGTGCGAGATTCTGGATCGGAGTTTGGTATACCTGAGTCGGAGGCGGAAAAAGTTGACGTCGACTAGACTCGGGGATACGCTGCCGAGCATGCTCGTCGAGTGCACGCTGGAGGTTCTCCAGTCGAGTGCGCTCGACCAAGTTGGCCAGGCGCGCCTCCTCCAAGGACTGGGCCTCAGGGGTTTCTCCAACGATAGGAGTGTGAAGCGCATCCATGTTCCTTCCCACCACTGCAAAGAGAGGGGTTCGGGGCAGTACTCTTCGTGAACATGCGACGGATCGCCGCCCCCATCTGCTCCGTCTTCACAGGTGAATCTAGGAGGACTGCGTGGTCCATTGACCATCAAAACTTCCACCGCGGGGTCGCTGTTGTCGCACTCGGATACAGTTTCTACGGAGCCAGTCGATAGGTCGAATAGGCTGTAGAGAGTTTCGTCGGGCTCGATTGCCGTGACTTGGGGGGGTGGCCGATTGGCGAGCCACCGCATGCCTCACCCACCGCTGAAGCCACGATCAACCGAAACGTTTGCTCCGGCGGGCTGCAGGGAATGAGGTCAACACAGGAGCCGACCGATACTGAGTCGACGGCTGCCGTAGGAGGACGCCACAGACGCACGCGCGAAAGTGCGTTGCCCCACGGATGGGGAGCACCTCGACGTCGAGTGGCGCTTCTTGGAGCCAAGCGGAGTCGTCGGCTATGAATACGAGCGCGCCGAGACGGATCTCGCGGCCCTTGGCCAAACCTCCGCCTAAAACCATGTTGATGGGGATTGGAAAAATCGCAACTTCTCCAACAAGTCGCTAAGACACCGGCCCCATGGTGGGCGCCAACTGTCGTGGTTCTAAGTCTGACAGTAGAATGGGGGTAGGAATGTAGAGGCAAGATCCTAGCTATGGAGGAGTTGTACACGCGAGTTTTACGAGTTCAGGCCCTTTTCGGAGGAAGTAACAGCCCTACGTCTCGGAGCCCGGAGGCGGTTGACTGGATTATATGCGTGTGAGTTACAGGGGGTGCGAAGCCTTGTGCCTGTGGAGGAGGGTGGATTATACAAAGTGCGCCAGGAGCCCAGCCAGCTCACGTCATAGAGGGTTTAAGGTACATTGAAGAGAGAACGTTACTGGTAACGCCCACACTAAGGTGCTATAAATGACAATTAAGCCTATAAGTAAATGCCCGACCGTTGCTCATGTAGAGTGGCTTTAGCTCTTCTGTCCATCGAGTGACTTCTGCGATGGTCGAGTGACATTGATTCTTTTGAGTGGAATGTCTCTGGTCAAGTGGATGATGGTACCCTTTGAATGATCCTGGCTTTAGGGTGATGTCCTAGGCGAGGATGTCTAGGTCAGGTCTATGACCCTACCCTAGGTACATAGCTTCATCACAGGTGCCACTGAACCGGGCTTTTCCAGTGCAACCACATTTGCCTTTATGGGAAGGCCCTAATGCGGTCTATTGTTGTCCCTCTCGCCGGTGCCTCCAACTAGGGAAGGTTATGGGTGCGCACTACCCTAATCAGGTAGGCGGACATAAGCCTTGTGTGCACGTTGTTGTTGTTATGTACATGGTCCCCATGAGGGACATTTTGGCCACGGTGGTGGCCATAAGACCTTTGGTAGGCATGGGCCACCCAGGACTGAACCCAAAAGGGGTGTTGGTCGGAGTGGCGGGAGAGTGTCATGGCAGTAGATCGGTTTTGTCAGAGCGCCGTTGGTCCACCCGAATGGGAGTGCGAGGCCATGGGTTTAGTTGTGTGGGTAAAGTGCGCTACCTCTGCAGAGTGTATTAAAATCAATCGATAGTCGCGTCCTCGGTCATGGGCAAGGGTTCGTACTAGGTCACACCATTCGATCAACACTCACATGACGAAATGACTTCTAGGTGGTATATTTATATGTTGATATGTTGAGCAGTACAGATTGGCAGGATGTTGATGATGATGTTGGAGACCAAGTGTTGGTCATGGTAGTGATCGCCAGAAGGATCACGGTTGAGACCAAGTGTTGGTCATGGTAGTGATCGCCGGAATGATAACCGTTTGGTTTGGATCACGAGGTGATCGAGATGGTATATTGCTTGGTCGGTTAGCCAAGAGAGAAATGGTGATGGAGATCTGAGATGGTGATTTATCAGTATTGTATCAGTTTCATACCATGTTCAGTAGTTGTTTCATCATAATAGTTGATAATTTAATTAACCTGTTAAATGCTATGTTATTGTCTTGCCTTGATTTTAAGGTTGTTGTGAGCTTGCAAGTACATTCAATGTACTGACCAGGCGTGTCATGGCAGATTGCAGGTGATGCCATGATTGCTTGATTGCTTGTCGATGGCTGCCGTGCGTGCGAGCTAGATCGTGTCCCAGGCAGAGTCCCTGCGGAGTGGAGTTCACCACCTTCGTCATTGTTCCGCTGCTAGAAGTATTCCGCTGCTACGAGTTTTTCCACTTCTAGCATAGAGAAAGTGTAGTATCGCAGGCATAGTGTCACCGTGCTGATGTGCTCCTTTGTAACATCGGACCCTTGTATTATTATTCTTGTAATAAGATCTGATTTGTTCTATGTCAAGCAGTGCAGTATTCCAGAGACTTCTCCTCGATCTCTGGGCTGGAATACGGGGTGTTCCAGTTTCTCTGAGCCGAGGTGCCACAGAAACTCCTTCTCTAGAAAGGATCCATTCTTAGCAACGAATATCTTGCCTTTGGATCTGTGATAGAAGGCGATGTCTACTACACAACCTTCTTCTTGTAGACGTTGTTGGGCCTCCAAGTGCAGAGGTTTGTAGGACAGTAGCAAATTTCCCTCAAGTGGATGACCTAAGGTTTATCAATCCGTAGGAGGCGTAGTATGAAGATGGTCTCTCTCAAGCAACCCTGCAACCAAATAACAAAGAGTCTCTTGTGTCCCCAACACACCCAATACAATGGTAAATTATATAGGTGCACTAGTTCGGCGAAGAGATGGTGATACAAGTGGTATATGGATACTAGATAAAGGTTTTTGTAATCTGAAATAATAAAAACAGAAAGGTAGCAAGTGATAAAAGTGAGCGTAAACGGTATTGCAATGCGTTGAAACAAGGCCTAGGGTTCATACTTTCACTAGTGTAAGTTCCCTCAACAATACTAACATAATTGGATCACATAACTATCCCTCAACATGCAACAAAGAGTCACTCCAAAGTCATTAATAGCGGAGAATGAACGAAGAGATTATGGTAGGGTACGAAACCACCTCAAAGTTATTCTTTCCAATCAATCCGTTGGGCTATTCCTATAGGTGTCACAAACAGCCCTAGAGTTCGTACTAGAATAACACCTTAAGACACAAATCAACCAAAACCCTAATGTCACCTAGATATTCCAATGTCACCTCAAGTATCCCTGGGTATGATTGTACGATATGCTTCACACAATCCCAGATTCATCTATTCAACCAACACAAAGGACCTCAAAGAGTGCCCCAAAGTTTCTACCAGAGAATCACGACGAGAACGTGTGCCAACCCCTATGCATAGGTTCCAAATGTCACGAAACCCGCAAGTTGATCACCAAGACATACATCAAGTGTTCTCAAATCTTTAAAGACTCAATCCGATAAGATTACTTCAAAGGAGAAACTCTATTCATTACAAGAGAATAGAGGGGGGAAGAAACATCATAGGATCCAAATATAATAGCAAAGCTCGCGATACATCAAGATCGTATCACCTCAAGAACACGAGAGAGAGAGAGATCAAACACGTAGCTACTGTACATACCCTCAACCCCGAGGGAGAACTACTCCCTCCTCGTCATGGAGAGCACCGGGATGATGAAGATGGCCACCGGAGAAGGATTGCCCCCTCCGGCAGGGTGCCGGAACGGGTCTAGATTGGTTTTTGGTGGCTACGGAGGCTTCTGGCGGCGGAACTCCCGATCTAATCTCTGTTCTGGAAGTTTTAGGGTATATGGAGTTTATAGGCAGAAGCACGTCAGGGGAGCCATGGGGGCCCCACGAGGTAGGGGGCGCGCCCTAGGGGGGTGGGCACGCCCCCACCCTCGTGGGCAGCTCCTGTATCTTCTGATGTGGGGTCCAAGTCCATCAGGTGTGTTTCCTTCCAAAAATAACTTCTCTAGTTGATTTCGTTCCGTTTCAACCCCGTCTGATATTCCTTTTCGTCAAAACACTGAAATAGGCATAAAACAGCAAATTTGGGCTGGGCCTCCAGTTAATAGGTTAGTCCCAAAAATAATATAAAAGTGGATAATAAAGCCCAATATTGCCCAAAATAGTAGATAATATAGCATGGAGCTATCAAAAATTATAGATACGTTGGAGACGTATCAAGCATCCCCAAGCTTAATTCCTGCCTGTCCTCGAGTAGGTAAATGATAAAAAAGATAATTTTTTATGTGGAATGCTAGTTGGCATAATTTCAATGTAATTCTTCTTAATTGTGGTATGAATATTGAGATCCATAAGATTCAAGACAAAAGTTCATATTGACATAAAAATAATAATACTTCAAGCATACTAACAAAGCAATCATGTCTTCTCAAAATAACATGGCCAAAGAAAGTTATCCCTACAACATCATATAGTCTGGCTATGCTCTATCTTCACCACACAAAATATTTAAATCATGGACAACCCCGATGACAAGCCAAGCAATTGTTTCATACTTTTGATGTTCTCAAGCTTTTTCAATCTTCACGCAATACATGAGCGTGAGCCATGGATATAGCACTGTAGGTGGAATAGAATGGTGGTTGTGGAGAAGACAAAAAGGAGAAGATAGTCTCACATCACCTAGGCATATCAACGGGCTATGGAGGTGCCCATTAATAGATATCAATGTGAGTGAGTAGGGATTGCCATGCAATGGATGCACTAGAGCTATAAGTGTATGAAAGCTCAACAATAGAAACTAGTGGGTGTGCATCCAACTTTCTTGCTCATGAAGACCTAGGGCAATTTGAGGAAGCGAATCATTGGAATATACAAGCCAAGTTCTATAATGAAAGATTCCCACTAGTATATGAAAGTGATAACATGAGAGACTCTCTACTATGAAGATCATGGTGCTACTTTGAAGCACAAGTGTGGTAAAAGGATAGTAACATTGTCCCTTCTCTCTTTTTCTCTCATTTTTTTATTTTTTTATTTGGGCCTTTTCTCTTATTTTATGGCCTCTTTTCTTTTTTTATTTGGGCTTCTTTGGCCTCTTTTTTTCGTCCGGAGTCTCATCTCGACTTGTGGGGGAATCATAGTCTCCATCATCCTTTCCTCACTGGGACAATGCTCTAATAATGATGATCATCACACTTTTATTTTTCTTACAACTCAACAATTACAACTAGATACTTAGAACAAAATATGACTCTATGTGAATGCCTCCGGCGGTGTACCGGGATGTGCAATGACTCAAGAGTGACATGTATGAAAGAATTGTGAACGGTGGCTTTGCCGCAAATACGATGTCAACTACATGGTCATGCAAGCAATATGACAATGATGAAGCGTGTCATAATAATGAGACGGTGGAAAGTTGCATGGCAATATATCTTGGAATGGCTATGGAAATGCCATAATAGGTAAGTATGGTGGCTGTTTTGAGGAAGGTATATGGTGGGTGTATGATACCGGCGAAAGGTGAACGATATTAGAGAGGCTAGCAATGGTGGAAGGGTGAGAGTGCGTATGATCCATGGACTCAACATTAGTCATAAAGAACTCATATACTTATTGCAAAAATCTACAAGTTATCAAAGCAAAGTATTACACGCATGCTCCTAGGGGGATAGATTGGTAGGAAAAGACCATCGCTCGTCCCCGACCGCCACTCATAAGGAAGACAATCAATAAATAAATCATGCTCCAACTTCATCACATAACGGTTCACCATACGTGCATGCTACTGGAATCACAAACCTCAACACAAGTATTTCTCAAATTCATAACCACTCAACTAGCATGACTCTAATATCACCATCTCCATATCTCAAAACAATTATCAAGTATCAAACTTCTCATAGTATTCAACACACTCATAAGAGAATTTTATTATTCTTGAATACCTAGTGTATTAGGATTTTAAGATAATTACCATGTTATTTAAGACTCTCAAAATAATATAAGTGAAGAATGAGAGTTCATCTATTTCTTCAAAATAAAACTACCACCATGCTCTAAAATATATAAGTGAAGCACTAGAGCAAACGACAAACTACTCCAAAAGATATAAGTGAAGATCAATGAGTAGTCGAATAATTATGCAACTATGTGAAGACTCTCTAACATTTAGTAATTTCATATCTTGGTATTCTATTCAAACAGCAAGCAAACCAAAATAAAATGACGCTCCAAGCAAAACACATATCATGTGGTGAATAAAAATATAGCTCCAAGTAAAGTTACCGATGGACGAAGACGAAAGAGAGGATGCCTTCCGGGGCATCCCCAAGCTTAGGCTCTTGGTTGTCCTTGAATATTACCTTGGGGTGCCTTGGGCATCCCCAAGCTTAGGCTCTTTCCACTCCTTATTCCGTAGTCCATCGAATCCTTACCCAAAACTTGAAAACTTCACAACACAAAACTTAACAGAAAACTCGTAAGCTCCGTTAGCGAAATAAAACAAAACACCACTTCAAGGTACTGTAATGAACTCATCCTTTATTTATATTGGTGTTAAACCTACTGTATTCCAACTTCTCTATGGTTTATAAACTATTTTACTAGCCATAGATTCATCAAAATAAGAAAACAACACAGTGAAAACAGAATCTGTCAAAAACAGAACAGTCTGTAGTAATATGAATCAAACGTATACTTCTGGAACTCATAAAATTCTCAAATAAATTTCTGGACCTGAGGAATTTATCTATTAATCATCTGCAAAAGGAATTAACTAAATAGCGCTCTCCAAATAAAGATGGCAGCAATTCTCGTGAGCGCTAAAGTTTCTGTTTTTTACAGCATGATCAACAAGACTTTCCCAAAGTCTTCCCAAAGGTTCTACTTGGCACAAACACTACTTAAAAGCATAAAAACACATCTAAACAGAGGCTAGATGAATTATTTATTACTAAACAGGCGCAAAAATCAAGTAACAAAAGTAAAGTTGGGTTGCCTCCCAACAAGCGCTATCGTTTAACGCCCCTAGCTAGGCATGATGATTTCAACGATGCTCACATAAAAGATAAGAATTGAAATATAAAGAGAGCATCATGAAGAATATGACTAGCACATTTAAGTCTAACCCACTTCCTATGCATAGGTATTTTGTGATCAAACAACTTATGGGAACAAGAATCAACTTGCATAGGAAGGTAAAACAAGCATAACTTCAAAATTTTAAGCACATAGAGAGGAAGCTTGATATTATTGCAATTCCTACAAGCATATATTCCTCCCTCATAATAATTTTCAGTAGCATCATGAATGAATTTAACAATATAACCATCACATAAAGCATTCTTTTCATGATCTACGAGCATAGAAAATTTACTACTCTCCACATAGGCCAAATTCTTCTCATTCGGAATAGTGGGAGTATCATAGGAAACTCGAATACTATAAATTGTTTCCACATTAAAAGAGTAATGTTCAGAGAAGGGGTAATCATAATCATGACAAGTTTTATAAATATAATCACTACTTTTTATAGCATAAGTATCATCACAATAATCATCATAAGTAGGAGGCATGCTATCATCATTATAAACTTGCATATCAAAACTTGGGAGACTAAAAATATCATCTTCATTAATCATAGCTTCCCCAAGCTTGGGAAAAACATTAATTGCAGCAAATATATTCTCAAAAACATCATCTTCATCAAACGTTGCATCCCCAAGCTTGGTCCTTTTCATATCATAAGCATAATCACTCTCATCATTAATAGTATGGATAGCACCAATAGTATAGCAATTATTATATTCTTCCAAGCAAGTGCCAAAAAGATTTTCAAGATCATAAGGGGTATCATTATCTTCCCAATCATAATCATCGCAATAAGCAATAGGCATAACGAGATCATCATCAAGTGTATCATTTTCATGAGGCACATCAATAATAGAAGCAACTTTATTTGGGAGAGATACCTTTTTACCTCTCTTCCTTTTTCTTTTCTTCTTCTTCACCACATCATGTGTGGGTTCAATCCTCTTTTTGAAGCTCCTTATTAATGAGATTGGTTGAATAAGAGGCTCCTCCTCGTTACCTGATTCATCATAAGATATAATAGGAGGATATTGGGAAGTCTCTTCCCTTTCATTAGTATTCTCTTCATCCTCTATTTGTTTTCTTTTCTTTATGTAATTGGCAATATAAGGATTTTCAATGCAATTCACCGCACAATACATATAAATATTCTCTAGATCAAAAATAAGAACTCTATCAAGATTAAACTTTGGAATACCCTCAGTTATACATTTCATTTCTTCATAACCCAAAAGAAGGCTAAGATCTTTATGATGCTCAAGGGTAATCAAATTATCACAATGTTTGGACACGACTTGATCATGAAACAAATAGCATTGGAGCTTTAAATGACCGTGTTCATTGCAAAGTTCACAAGGGGTACGAAAAATATTGAATCTTTCAGCACATTCATCTAGCTCTTCTTGCAACAATTTGGTTTCTAAGTACTTATGCCCCTTGCAATATCTATCTTCCCTATTTGGTGTGTTCTTGCAAACATGCACTCCACAAAAATTGAAATGTTTATAGGAGGCATTTTCATCATAACTAGTGCAACCATCATTATCATCATGGGTATTCAAAGAATTCATACTAACAACATTGCAATCATGCTCATCATTCAAAGATTTAGTGCCAAACATTTTATAGATTTCTTCTTCTAGTACTTGAGCACAATTTTCCTTTCCATCATACTCACGAAAGATATTAAAAAGGTGAAGCATATGAGACAAACTCAACTCCATTTTGTTGTAATTTTCTTTTATAAACAAAACTAGTGATAAAACAAGAAACTAAAAGACTCAATTGCAAGATCTAAAGATATACCTTCAAGCACTCACCTCCCCGGCAACGGCGCCAGAAAAGAGCTTGATGTCTACTACACAACCTTCTTGTTGTAGACGTTGTTGGGCCTCCAAGTGCAGAGGTTTGTAGGACAGTAGCAAATTTCCCTCCAGTGGATGACCTAAGGTTTATCAATCCGTAGGAGGCGTAGGATGAAGATGGTCTCTCTCAAGCAACCTTGCAACCAAATAACAAAGAGTCTCTTGTGTCCCCAACACACCCAATACAATGGTAAATTGCATAGGTGCACTAGTTTGGCGAAGAGATGGTGATACAAGTGGTATATGGATAGTAGATAAAGGCTTTTGTAATCTGAAATAATAAAAACAGAAAGGTAGCAAGTGATAAAAGTGAGCGTAAACGGTATTGCAATGCGTTGAAACAAGGCCTAGGGTTCATACTTTCACTAGTGTAAGTTCCCTCAACAATACTAACATAATTGGATCACATAACTATCCCTCAACATGCAACAAAGAGTCACTCCAAAGTCACTAATAGCGGAGAACGAACGAAGAGATTATGGTAGGGTACGAAACCACCTCAAAGTTATTCTTTCCAATCAATACGTTGGGCTATTCCTATAGGTGTCACAAACAGCCCTAGAGTTTGTACTAGAATAACACCTTAAGACACAAATCAACCAAAACCCTAATGTCACCTAGATACTCCAATGTCACCTCAAGTATCCATGGGTATGATTGTACGATATGCGTCACACAATCTCAGATTCATCTATTCAACCAACACAAAGGACCTCAAAGAGTGCCCCAAAGTTTCTATTGGAGAATCACGACAAGAATGTGTGCCAACCCCTATGCATATGTTCCCAATGTCACGAAACCCGCAAGTTGATCACCAAGACATACATCAAGTGTTCTCAATCTTTAAAGACTCAATCCAATAAGATTACTTCAAAGGGGAAACTCAATTCATTACAAGAGAGTAGAGGGGGGAAGAAACATCATAGGATCCAAATATAATAGCAAAGCTCGCGATACATCAAGATTGTATCACCTCAAGAACACGAGAGAGAGAGAGAGATCAAACACATAGCTACTGGTACATACCCTAAGCCCTGAGGGAGAACTACTCCATCCTCGTCATGGAGAGCATCGAGATGATGAAGATGGCCACGGGAGAAGGATTGCCCCCTCCGGCAGGGTGCCGGAACGGGTCTAGATTGGTTTTTGGTGGCTACGGAGGCTTCTGGCGGCGGAACTCCCGATCTAATCTCTGTTCTGGAAGTTTTAGGGTATATGGAGTTATATAGGCAGAAGAAGCACGTCAGGGGAGCCACGGGGGCCCCATGAGGCAGGGGGCGCGCCCTAGTTGGGTGGGCGCGCCCCCCACCCTCATGGGCAGCTCCCGTATCTTCTGACGTGGGGTCCAAGTCCATCAGGTGTGTTTCCTTCCAAAAATAACTTCTCCAGTTGATTTCGTTCCGTTTCGACTCCGTGTGATATTCCTTTTCTTTAAAACACTGAAATAGGCATAAAACAACAAATCTGGGTTGGGCCTCCGGTTAATAGGTTAGTCCCAAAAATAATATAAAAGTGGATAATAAAGCCCAATATTGGCCAAAACAGTAGATAATACAACATGGAGCAATCAAAAATTATAGATACGTTGGAGACATATCAAAGGTATACCAAACAGTTTCTCCGATTTGGGTTCGAGCTTATCAGGTTGAAGCTTTTTCACATAAGTATCGCAGCCCCAAACTTTAAGAAACGACAGCTTAGGTTTCTTGTTAAACCATAGTTCATTTGGTGTCGTCTCAACGGATTTAGATGGTGCCCTATTTAACGTGAATGCATCCGTCTCTAAAGCATAACCCCAAAACGATAGTGGTAAATCGGTAAGAGACATCATAGATCGCACCATATCTAATAAAGTATTGATACATCTCCAACGTTTCTATAATTTTTGATTGCTCCATGCTATTATATTATCTATTTTGGATGTCAATGGGCTTTTTTACACTTTTATATCATTTTTGGGACTAACCTACTAACCGGAGGCCCAGCCCAAATTGCTGTTTTTTGCCTATTTTAGGGTTTCGCCGAAAAGGTATATCAAACGGAGTCCAAACGAAATGAAACCTTCGGGAACGTGATTTTCTCAACAAACGTGATCCAGGAGACTTGGAGTGGGCGTCAAGAAACAACGGAGGAAGCCACGAGGCAGGGGGTTCACCTACCCCCCTAGACGCGCCCTCCACCCTCGTGGGCCCCCCGTTGCTCCACCGACGTACTTTGTCGTCCTATATATATCCATGTACCCCCCAAACATCCAGGAGCACCACGAAAACCTAATTCCACCACCGCAACCTTCTGTACCCGAGAGAACCCATCTCGGGGCCTTTTTCAGAGCTTCGCTGGAGGGGGCATTGATCACGGAGGGCCTTTACATCAACTCCATGGCCTCTCCTGTGTTGTGTGATTAGTTTACTTCAGACCTACGGGTCCATAGTTATTAGCTAGATGGCTTCTTCTCTCTCTTTGGATCTCAATACAAAGTTCTCCTCGATCTTCTTGGAGATCTATTCGACGTAATCTTCTTTTGCGGTGTGTTTCTCGAGATCCGATGAATTGTGGGTTTATGATCATGTTTATCTATGAACAATATTTGAATCTCCTCTGAATTCTTTTATGTATGATTGGTTTATCTTTGCAAGTCTCTTCAAATTATCAGTTTAGTTTGGCCTACTAGATTGATCTTTCTTGCAATGGGAGAAGTGTTTAGCTTTGGGTTCAATCTTGCGGTGCTCGATCCCAGTGACAGAAAGGGAAACAACACGTATTGTATTGTTGCCATCGAGGATAAAAAGATGGGGTTTATATCATATTGCATGAGTTTATCCCTCTACATCATGTCATCTTCCTCAAAGCATTACTCTGTTCTTATGAACTTAATACTCTAGATGCATGCTGGATAGCGGTCCATGTCTGGAGTAATAGTAGTAGATGTAGAATCGTTTCGGTCTACTTGTCGTGGACGTGATGCCTATATACATGATCATACCTAGATATTCTCACAACTATGCTCAATTCTGTCAATTGCTCGATAGTAATTCGTTTACCCACCGTAATACTTATGCTCTTGAGAGAAGCCACTAGTGAAACCTATGGCCCTTGTGTCTATCTTTCATCATATTAATCTTCCAATACTTAGTTATTTCTATTGCTTTTATTTTACTTTGCATATTTATTTCTTTTTATCATAAAAATACCAAAAATATTATCTTATCATATCTATCAGATCTCACTCTCGTAAGTGACCGTGAAGGGATTGACAACCCCTTTATCGCGTTGGTTGCGAGGTTCTTATTTGTTTGTGTAGGTGCGTGGGACTTGAGCGTGATCTCCTACTGGATTGATACCTTGGTTCTCAAAAACTGAGGGAAATACTTATGCTACTTTGCTACATCACCCTTTCCTCTTTAAGGGAAAACCAATGCAGTGCTCAAGAGGTAGCAAGAAGGATTTCTGGCGCCGTTGCCGGGGAGATACGCGCCAAGTCAAGTCAAGATTTGACTCCCAACAATGAGTCATTTCTGGTGCCGTTGCCAAGTCAAGACATACCAAGTACCCATCACAAACTCTTATCACTCGCATTATATTATTGGCCATTTGCCTCTCATTTTCCTCTCGCCCACTTCACCCTTGCCGTTTTATTCGCCCTCTCTCTCCGTTCCCCTTCTCTTTCCCTATTTGCCTTTCTTTTGCCGGTTTCTTGTTTGCTTGTGTGTTGGATTGCTTGCTTGTCATGATGAATCTACCTAGATTTGGTGATCTTCACCTTAAAAGGTTAGAAGAGATCGAAAGCAACATCAGGAGTTTTATGGCTATACAATTTGAGCATAATAATTTCTTTAGGAACGAGCTTAAGGAACAAAAAAGCTTTATGGGTTATTTGAATAAAGAGCTCGATGATATGTCTAAAGAATTTTATGGTTTGAAATCTCAGATTGCTCATCTCGAAAAACTAATTGCCGAAGTTTCGGAAAAGCAGGCCACCTTAGTTAATAATATGGCCGCTAAGCCAGAATTTTTATATGAAAATAAAGATGAAGATCTAAAAGTTATTGATGTGTCTCCTATTAAATCTTTGTTTTGCAATATGAATCTTGATAATGATGGGAGTGAAGACGAGCCACCTTTACCTAGAAGGCGTTCCAAAAATTCAGAGTTTTTAGATCTTGATGCAAAAATTGGTAAAAGTAGGATTGAAGAGGTCAAAACTTTAAATATCAATGAACCCACTATTTTGGATTTCAAGGAATTTAATTATGATAATTTCTCTTTGATAGATTGTATATCCTTGTTGCAATCCGTGCTAAATTCTCCTCGTGCTTATAGTCAAAATAAAGCTTTTACTAAACATATCATTGATGCTTTGATGCAATATTATGAAGAAAAACTTGAGTTGGAATTTTCTATCCCTAGAAAACTTTATGATGAGTGGGAACCTACAATAAAAATTAAAATTAAAGATCATGAGTGCTATGCTTTGTGTGATTTGGGTGCTAGTGTTTCCACGATTCCAAAAACTTTGTGTGATTTGCTAGGTTTCCGTGATTTTGATGATTGTTCTTTAAACTTGCACCTTGCGGATTCCACTATTAAGAAACCTATGGGAAGAATTAATGATGTTCTTATTGTTGCAAATAGGAACTATGTGCCCGTAGATTTCATTGTTCTTGATATAGATTGCAATCCTTCATGTCCTATTATTCTTGGTAGACCGTTCCTTAGAACGATTGGTGCAATTATTGATATGAAGGAAGGGAATATTAAATTCCAATTTACATTAAGGAAGGAAATGGAACACTTTCCTAGAAATAAAATTAAATTACCATACGAATCTATTATGAGAGCCACTTATGGATTGCATACCAAAAATGGCAATACCTAGATCTACCTTCGCTTTTATGCCTAGCTAGGGGCGTTAAACGATAGCGCTTGTTGGGAGGCAACCCAATTTTATTTTTATTCCTTGGTTTTTGATACTGTTTAGTAATAAATGATTTATCTATCCTCTGTTTTGGTTGTTTTTTTTGTGTTTAATTAGTGTTTGTGCCAAGTAGAACTGTTGGGAGGACTTGGGGAAAGTCTTTTGGATCTTGCTGTAAAAAACAGAAACTTTAGCGCTCACGAGAATCGCTGCCATTTTTATTTGGAAGGTGATGTTTAGTTAATTATTTTTGAATATGATTAATAGATAAATTCCTCACGTCCATAAATTTATTTTGGAATCTTTGGGGTTCCAGAAGTTGCGTTAGCTACAGATTACTACAGACTGTTCTGTTTTTGGAAGATTCTGTTTTTGTGTGTTGTTTGCTTATTTTGATGAATCTATGGCTAGTAAAAGAGTTTATAAACCATAGAGAAGTTGGAATACAGTAGGTTTAACACCAATATAAATAAAGAATGAGTTCATTACAATACCTCTAAGTGGTGTTTTCTTTTCTTTCTCTAACGGAGCTCACGAGATTTTCTATTTTGAGTTTTGTGTTGTGAGGTTTTCAAGTTTTGGGTAAAGATTTGCTGGATTATGGAACAAGGAGTGGCAAGAGCCTAAGCTTGGGGATGCCCATGGCACCCCAAGGTAAAATTCAAGGACACCAAAAAGCCTAAGCTTGGGGATGCCCCGGAAGGCATCCCCTCTTTCATATTCATCTATCGGTAACTTTACTTGGGGCTATATTTTTATTCACCACATGATATGTGTTTTACTTGGAGCGTCTTGTATGATTTGAGTCTTTGCTTTTTAGTTTACCACAATAATCCTTGCTGTACACACCTTTTGAGAGAGACTCACATGATTTGAAATTTATTAGAATACTCTATGTGCTTCGCTTATATATTTTGAGCTATATAGTTTTTGCTCTAGTGCTTCACTTATATCTTTTAGAGCACGGTGGTGGATTTGTTTTATAGAAACTATTGTTCTCTCATGCTTCACTTATATTATTTTGAGAGTCCTTTAGAACAACATAGAAATTTTCTATAATATAAAAACTTTCATAGAAGTGCATTGAATATTATGAGAAGTTTGATACTTGATAATTGTTTTGAGATATGGAGATGGTGATATTAGAGTCATGCTAGTTGAGTAGTTGTGAATTTGAGAAATACATGTGTTGAAGTTTTTGATTCCCGTAGCATGCACGTATGGTGAACCGTTATGTGATGAAGTCGGAGCATGATTTATTTATTGATTGTCTTCCTTACAAGTGGCGGTCGGGGACGGGCGATGGTCTTCTCCTACCAA
Source organism: Triticum dicoccoides (assembly GCF_002162155.2). Taxonomy (NCBI): domain Eukaryota; kingdom Viridiplantae; phylum Streptophyta; class Magnoliopsida; order Poales; family Poaceae; genus Triticum; species Triticum dicoccoides. The sequence goes on from NC_041384.1 coordinate 138,008,829, forward strand.
TCTATCCCCCTAGGAGCATGCGCGTAATACTTTGTTTCGATAACTAATAGATTTTTGCAATAAGTATGTGAGTTCTTTATGAATAATGTTGAGTCCATGGATTATACGCACTCTCACCCTTCAACCATTGCTAGCCTCTCTCGTATTGCATAACTTTTGCCGGTACTATAAACCCACCATATACCTTCCTCAAAACAGCCAGCATGCCTACCTATTATGGCATTTCCATAGCCATTCCGAGATATATTGCCATGCAACTTTCCACCGTTCCATTATTATGACACACTTCATCATTGTCATATTGCTTGCATGATCATGTAGTTGACATTGTATTTGTGGCAAAGCCACCATTCATAATTCTTCATACATGTCACTCATGCATCATTGCACATCCTGGTACACCGCCGGAGGCATTCACATAAAGTCATATTTTGTTCTAAATATCGAGTTGTAATTCTTGAGTTGTAAGTAAATAAAGTGTGATGATCGTCATTATTAGAGCATTGTCCCAAGTGAGGAAAGGATGACGGAGACTATGATTCCCCCACAAGTCGGGATGAGACTCCGGACGAAAAAAAAGAGGCCAAAAGAAAAAGGAAAAAAAGAAAGAATGCCCAAATAAAAAAATGAGAGAAAAAGAGAGAAGGGACAATGCTACTATCCTTTTTCCACACTTGTGCTTCAAAGTAGCACCATGATCTTCATAATAGAGAGTCTCCTACGATATCACTTTCATATACTAGTGGGAACTTTTCATTATAGAACTTGGCTTGTATATTCCAATGATGGGCTTCCTCAAAATGCCCTAGGTCTTCGTGAGCAAGCAAGTTGGATGCACACCCACTTAGTTTCTTTTGTTGAGCTTTCATATACTTATAGCTCTAGTGCATCCATTGCATGGCAATCCCTACCCACTCACACTGATATCTATTGATGGGAATTTCCATAGCCGTTGATACGCCTAGTTGATGTGAGACTATCTTCTCCTTTTTGTCTTCTCCACAACCACCATTCTATTCCACCATAGTGCTATATCCATGGCTCACGCTCATATATTGCATGAAGATTGAAAAAGTTTGAGAACATAAACAGTATGAAACAATTGCTTGGCTTGTCATCGGGGTTGTGCATGATTTAAATATTTTGTGTGGTGAAGATAGAGCATAGCCAGACTATATGATTTTGTAGGGATAACTTTCTTTGGCCATGTTATTTTGAGAAGACATGATTGCTTAGTTAGTATGCTTGAAGTATTATTATTTTTATGTCAATATTAAACTTTTATCTTGAATCTTCGGATCTGAACATTCATTCCACAATAAAGAAAAATTACGTTGAGAAATATGTTAGAAAGCATTCCACATAAAAAAATTCTTTTATCATTTACCTACTCAAGGACGAGCAGGAATTAAGCTTGGGAATGCTTGATACGTCTCCAACGTATCTATATTTTTTGATTGATCCATGCTATTATATTATCTATTTTGGATGTCAATGGGCTTTATTTTACACTTATATATCATTTTTGGGACTAACCTACTAACTGGAGGCCCAACCCAAATTGCTATTCTTTGCCTATTTTAGGGTTTCGCCGAAAAGGAATATCAAACGGAGTCCAAACGGAATGAAATCTTCGGGAACGTGATTTTCTCAACAAACATGATCCAGGAGACTTGGAGTGGGCGTCAAGAAACAATGGAGGAAGCCACGAGGCAGGGGGGAGCGCCTACCCCCTGGGCGCGCCCTCCACCCTCGTGGGCCCCCCGTTGCTCCACTGGCGTACTTCTTCCTCCTATATATATCCACGTACCCCCAAACATCCAGGAGCACCATGAAAACCTAATTCCACCGCCGCAACCTTTTGTACTCGAGAGATCCCATCTCGGGGCCTTTTCCGGAGCTCCGCCGGAGGGGGCATTGATCATGGAGGGCCTCTACATCAACTCCATGGCCTCTCCGGTGATGTGTGAGTAGTTTACTTCAGACCTACGGGTCCATAGTTATTAGCAAGATCGCTTCTTCTCTCTCTTTGGATCTCAATAAAAAGTTCTCCTCGAACTCCTTGGAGATCTATTCGATGTAATCTTCTTTTGCGGTGTGTTTGTCGAGATCCGATGAATTGTGGATTTATGATCAGGTTTATCTATGAACAATATTTGAATCTCCTCTGAATTCTTTTATGTATGATTGGTTTATCTTTGCAAGTCTCTTCAAATTATTAGTTTAGTTTGGCCTACTAGATTGATCTTTCTTGCAATGGGAGAAGTGTTTAGCTTTGGGTTCAATCTTGCGGTGCTCGATCCCAGTGACAGAAAGGGAAACAACACGTATTGTATTGTTGCCATCGAGGATAAAAAGATGGGGTTTATATCGTATTGCATGAGTTTATCCCTCTACATCATGTCATCTTCCTTAAAGCATTACTCTGTTCTTATGAACTTAATACTCTAGATGCATGCTGGATAGTGGTTGATGTCTGGAGTAATAGTAGTAGATGTAGAATCGTTTCGGTCTACTTGTCGCGGACGTGATGCCTATATACATGATCATACCTAGATATTCTCATAACTATGCTCAATTATGTCAATTGCTCGACAGTAATTCGTTTACCCACTGTAATACTTATGCTCTTGAGAGAAGCCACTAGTGAAACCTATGGCCCCCGGGTCTATCTTTCATCATATTAATCTTCCAATATTTAGTTATTTCTATTGCTTTTATTTTACTTTGCATATTTATTTCTCTTTATCATAAAAATACCAAAAATATTATCTTATCATATCTATCAGATCTCACTCTCGTAAGTGACCGTGAAGGGATTGACAACCCCTTTATCGCGTTGGTTGCGAGGTTCTTATTTGTTTGTGTAGGTGTGTGGGACTTGAGTGTGATCTCCTACTGGATTGATACATTGGTTCTCAAAAACTGATGGAAATACTTACACTACTTTGCTGCATCACCCTTTCGTCTTCAAGGGAAAACCAACGTAGTGCTCAAGAGGTAGCAAGTATGGTTACGACGTTCGGACACACCATTACGCTGTGGTGTCCCAGGTAGCATGAGTTGCGAAACTATTCCACATTGTTTCAAATGAAGACCAAACTCGTAACTCAGATATTCGCCTCTACAATCAGATTGTAAAAACTTTATTTTCTTGTTACGATGGTTTTCCACTTGACTCTGAAATTCTTTGAACTTTTGAAACGTTTCAAACTTATGTTTCATTAAGTAGGTATACCCATATCTTCTCAAATCATCTGTGAAGGTCAGAAAATAACGATACCCGCCGCGAGCCTCAACACTCATCGGAACACATACATCGGTATGTATTATTTCCAATAAGTCAGTGACTCCCTCCATTGTTCCGGAGAATGGAGTCTTAGTCATATTGCACATGAGGCATTTCGCAAGCATCAAGTGGTTCATAATCAAGTGATTCCAAAAGCCCATCAGCATGGAGTTTCTTCATGCGTTTTACACCAATATGACCTAAACGGCAGTGCCACAAATAAGTTGTACTATCATTATAAACTTTGCATCTTTTGGCTTCAATATTATGAGTATGTGTATCACTATGATCGAGATTCAACAAAAATAGACCACTCATTAAGGTGCATGACCATAAAAGATATTACTCGTATAAATAGAACAACACTTATTCTCTGATTTAAATGAATAACTTCCTCGCATCAAACAAGATCCAGATTTAATGTCCATGCTCAAAACTGGCACCAAATAACAATTATTCAGGTCTAAAACTAGTCCCGAAGGTAGATGTCGAGGTAGCGTGCCGACGGCGATCACGTTGACCTCAGAACCATTTCCGACGTGCATCGTCACCTCGTCCTTAGCCAATCTTTGTTTAATCCATAGCCCCTGTTTCGAGTTGCAAATCTGAGCAACAGAACCAGTATCAAATACCCAGACGCTACTACGAGCATTAGTAAGGTACACATCAATAACATGTATATCAAATATACCTTTCACTTTGCCATCCTTCTTATCCGCCAAATACTTGGGACAGTTCCATTTCCAGTGACCAGTCCCTTTGCAATAGAAGCACCCAGTTTCAGGCTTAGGTCCAGACTTGGGATTCTTCCCTTGAGCAGCAACTTGCTTGCTATTCTTCTTGAAGTTCCCCTTCTTCCCTTTGCCCTCTTTCTTGAAACTAGCGGTCTTGTTAACCATCAACACTTGGGATTCTTCCCTTGAGCCTTTAGCATTGCGAAGAGCATTGCAAAGAGCTCGGGAATCGTCTTGTTCATATAGTTCATTACGAAGCCTTTATAGCTTGGTGGCAGTGATTGAAGAACTCTGTCAATGACACTATCACTGCTGCAGGATGCTGCTAACGCGACACTGCGATCAGAGACCCTTCGACAAAAATGTGTGTGATGCAATAATTGCAAACAGTGCTGTGAAAGAACCATCAAAAAAGGTTCAAAACATTTGCGATGGTAGAGCCATCAAACATGGTTCAGATTTTAGTTGCATGTGCGATGCAGGGCATACGGTTCCGTTCAATGAACTATTTGCGATGAGGCGGAACAAAAGCAATGGGCAGCCAGATGAAGGCATGTGCTATATACAGTATATGGTTCACTCGGATGAACTGTTTGTGATGAGGAGAAAAAATAGAAACGGGAAGCTAGATAAAGGTGTGTGCGATTGAGGGCACACGCTTTAGAAGGATTAACTGTTTGTGATTAGGCAACAAAACAGAAACGGGTCAGCCAGATCAAAGTGTCTTCAATTGATGGCATACCCTTCACATGGATGAACTGTTTGCGATTAGCCACAACAAACTGAAACAGTTAGATAGATCACCATGTGTGTGCTAGACGGGCACACACATTCTAATTAAAAGAAGCGTGCGCGATGGTAATATCAAGCGCACACAGTTGTTGGAACAAGACGTGTGCTGCCATTGCCTATTGCGGTGCAGCCTATGGTGTAAACGCCACGTACGCGGCTGAGAAGGCATATGTGCCCATGTTACGCCTTTCGGGAATAGTGCTACACTTATAACCGTCAATAAATTTTGAGCCTGCGTCCCGTCACATTCCAAATTGCAAACCTGTTCACACTGATCAAAACATAAGCGGTTTCCCACTTAGGAGTGTATTAGTACTCGGTTATAAATACTACTACTCCGAGATGACTGCACATTCCTCCTCAACTCCTCATCCCCAAAAACAAACAAGTCATTCATCATCGTTCCCTTCCGTCTGCCATGGACAGCGTGAGTTCTGGGTCAAGAGAAATCCACCAGGAAGAAGCAAGCATGGAAGCGGAAGCATGAGAGATGTCCCGCCTCGCCGCGAACGCAACCGGCATGTCCTGCTACGCGGCCGTAGCAGCACAGAGGTCCCGCCGCACCGTCGATGCAGCAGACTGGTCCGGCCACACCACGGAAGCAGAAGAGATGTCCCGCCGCACCGCGAATGCAGCAAAGATGTCCTCCTGTGCCACGGCGGCCAAGGAAAATGTCTCGCGGGCAGGCGAGGACTCTTACTGGCGCATGCATGCGATCGTCCATAGCTAGATGGATCAGATCTCCGGCTGGGCGAGGTTGCAAGATGACATGAAAGCCTCTTTTGAACAGGCTACCGACATCATCCGACAACTAAATGAGAGCAATTTGAAGCTCCTGGCTAAGCGCGACCTACTGAGGGCAAAGATCGTCGGAAGTGTGGACCAGCAGGAGGAGACCACTGCCTTGTTGAAGAGGACTGAAATCATCGTCGAGAAACTTATGGACGAGAATGCCATCCTGCGCATCGAGCGTAGAAGGCTGGTGGAGGAATCCATGGATACTCTCAAGCAACATCTTGAGGACAAGAAAGAGCTCATTGCCGCTCACTGCGGAGACCAGTTCCCATGGCCTGCACCAACACATCAAGAAATTAGAGATCAGCCAGCCAAATCGTTGTCTTCCTTCTTATTTTGCCCTTGTGTATTTCAGGCGTTTCCGCATGTGACTTTTTTTAATTATGTTCCTAAATATGTAAGACACTTATTATCCACTGTCATCGTCCTAATATTCATCATGCTTGCTATAGGTCGTAGTTGATGCTATATAGGTCCGTCAGATCTTACATCAAGATCCGTGCAAAACTTTCTTTTCAAATTTTCATTTTTCTCTCTTAAATCTCAGTCCAGTGAAACATATAGGCACGCCGTAGAACGGGGGCGCGAGCATCATTAATGGAGACGTTGGGAGGGAGGTGCACGGTGGGTAGAGGTCAAAGCGCTCTCCTCCCGATGAGCATGCGCAGGGGTCTGACGCATGCTTCCCGTACTCAAATAGCTACCCCACACGACACCTCCTAGCCAATAAAAAAGGGGACATGTGGCGACACGTAATTTGTAAGTAGAATGCCCATGGTTTCAATAATACTTGTGTTTCTGATTTGTAACGTGAGAGCACTTGTTCCGAAATGACTTTGTTGAATGTAATGTGTGCATTTTCGCAAATCGGACATACAAATTACAACAACATGTTGGTGCCATGTCATGACACCATGCCAAGTTTCATGATTTTCAGGCGTGTTTTGGATTTACAGGAATTAAAAAACCAAGTTTCTCAATCTTTCCGACCGCGCCACTATGCCCAGATGTTTGAATTTCATTCCCATTTCTTGCATGGGACCTGGAAATTCACCCAAGGACACACATGTGATTTTTCAACCAACTTTGGTGCACTGGTGCATGTGCTTGTAGTTCAAATTTGAATTATGCACATTAAATGCCTAGAAACTCAATTAATGTATAAAAAAGGCCAAACGAACCCGAAATAATTCCAAAATTTAGCATGATACTTCTATTTGGTCTAATCAACCTGTGTAAAAAAATTAAGGTGGGAGAAGGCAGTGTACGTATGTCGTTTCGCACACGGAGGTGACACGTTCCCTCTCGGAACCACGAGCCTTCTTGAGGGAAGCTCCGGTTTGCAAGAAGCTTCCACCAAAGCTTTCCCAATTTGGCCAAAAAATTTACCGTAGCATGTTGGTGCCATGTCCTGACACCGTGCCTAGTTTCAAGATTTTCAGGCGTGTTTTGGATTTACAGGAATTAAAAAACCAAGTTTCTCAATCTTTACGGCCGAGGCACGATGCCCAGATGTTTGAATTTCATTCCTATTTCTTGCATGGGACCTATAACTTCACCCCAAGGACACACATGTGATTTTTTAACCAACTTTGGTGCACTGGAGCATGTCCTTGTAGTTCAAATTTGAATTATGCACATTAAATGCCCAGAAACTCAACTAATGTATAAAAAGGCCAATCGAACCCAGAATAATTCCAAAAATTAGCACGATACTTCTATTTGGTCTAATTTGCCTGTGTAAAAAAATTAAGGCGGGAGAAGGCAGTGTACGTATGTTGTTTGGCACCCGGAGGTGGCACGTTCCCTCTCGGAACCTGATAACCGACAAGTATAAGGGATCGCAACAGTTTTCGAGGGTAGAGTATTCAACCCAAATTTATTGATTCGGCACAAGGGGAGCCAAAGAATATTCTCAAGTATTAAAAGTTGAGTTGTCAATTCAATCGCACCTGAAAGACTTAATATCTGCAGCAAAGTATTTAGTAGCAAAGTAATATGGAACTAAAACGGTGGCAGAAGTAATAGTATTGGTTTTGTAGTGATTGTAAGAGTGGCAACGGAAAAGTAACTAAGCAAAGATCAATATGTGAAAAGCTCGTAGGCAATGGATCAGTGATGGATAATTATGTCGGATGCGATTCCTCATGCGATAGTTATAACATAGGGTGACACAGAACTAGCTCTAGTTCATCAATGTAATGTAGGCATGTATTCCAAATATAGTCATACGTGCTTATGGAAAAGAACTTGCATGACATCTTTTGTCCTACCCTCCCGTGGCAGCGGGGTCCTATTGGAAACTAAGGGATATTAAGGCCTCCTTTTAATAGAGTACCGGACCAAAGCATTAACACTTAGTGAATACATGAACTCCTCAAATTATAGTCATCACTGGGAGTGGTCCCGATTATTGTCACTTCGGGGTTACCGGACCATAACACATAGTAGGTGACTATTGACTTGCATGATAGGATCAAGAACTCACATATATTCATGAAAACTTAATAGGTTCAGATCTGAAATCATGGCACTCGGGCCCTAGTGACAAGCATTAAGCACAGCAAAGTCATAACAACATCAATGTCAGAACATGATGGATACTAGGGATCAAACCCTAGAAAAACTAACTCGATTACATGATAAATCTCATCCAACCAATCACCGTCCAGCAACCTACGATGGAATCACTCATGCATGGTGGTGAGCATCATGAATTGGTGATGGAGTAAGGTTGATGATGATGACGGTGATGGATCCCCCTCTTCGGAGCCCCGAACAGACTCCAGATCATCCGTCCCGAGAGAGATTAGGGCTTGGCGGCGGGTCCTTATCATAAAACGCGACGAATCCTTCTCTCTAAATTTTTTCTCCCCGAACGTCAATATATAGAGTTGGAGTTGAGGTCGGTGGAGCCTCAGGGGGCCCACGAGATAGGGGCGCACCCAAGGGGGTGGGCGCATCCCCACCCTCATGGATAGGGTGTGGGCCCCCTGACATTGATTCTTTTGCCAGTATTTTTTATATATTCCAAAAATATTCTCTGTGAAGTTTCAGGTCATTCCGAGAACTTTTATTTCTACACAAAAATAACACCATGGCAATTCTGCTGAAAACAGCGTGAGTCCGGGTTAGTTCCATTCAAATCATGCAAGTTAGAGTCCAAAACAAGGTCAAAAATGTTTGGAAAAGTAGATACGATGGAGATGTATCAACTCCCTCAAGCTTAAACCTTTGCTTGTCCTCAAGCAGTTCAGTTGACAAACTGAAAGTGATAAAGAAAAACTTTTACAAACTCTGTTTGATCTTGTTGTTGTAAATATGTAGAGCCAGCATTCAAGTTCTCAGCAAAGATTATGAACTAACCATATTCACAATAATATTTAGGTCTCATGTTTATCATATCAATAGCATAATCAACTAGCGAGCAATAATAGTAAATCTCGGATGACACCACTTTCTCAAAACAATCATAATATGATATAACAAGATGGTATCTCGCTAGCCCTTTCTAAGACCACAAAACATAAATGCGGAGCACCTCTAAAGATCAAGGACTGACTAAAAATTGTAATTCATGGTAAAAGAGATCCAGTCACAGTCATACTCAATGTAAACTAATAGTAATGCATACAAATGACAACGTTGCTCTCGAACCGGTGCTTTTCAATAAGAGGGTGATGATTCAACATAAAAGTAAATAGATAGGCCCTTCTCAGAGAGAAGCGGGGATTTGTAGAGGTGCCAGAGCTCGATTTTGAAATAGAGATAAATAATATTTTGAGTGGTATACTTTCATTGTCAACATAACAACCAAGAGATCTCGATATCTTCCATGCTACACACATTATAGGCGGTTCCCAAACAGAATGGTAAATTTTATACTCCCCCTACCACCAACAAACATCAATCCATGGCTAGTCTGAAACAACGGGTGCCTCCAACTAACAACAATCCTGGGGGAGTTTTGTTTGCAATTATTTTAATGTAAGCATGGGACTAGACATCCCGGTTACCAGCCATTTTCTCGTGAGTGAGGAGAGGAGTCCACTCCTCTTGAGAATAACCCGCCTAGCATGGAAGATATAGACAACCCTAGTTGATACATGAGCTATTCGAGCATACAAACCAGAATTTCATTTGAAGGTTTAGAGTTTGGCACATACAAATCTACTTCGAACGGCATGTAGATACCACATATAGGAAGGTATGGTGGACTCATATGGAATAACTTTTGGGTTTATGGAAGTGGATGCACAAGAAGTATTCCCACTTAGTACAAGTGAAGGCTAGAAATAGATTGGGAAGCGACCAGCTAGAGAGTGACAACAGTCATGAACATGCATTAAAATTAATCAACACTGAATGCAAGCATGAGTAGGATATAATTCGCCATGAACATAAATATCGTGGATGCTATGTTGATTTTGTTTCAACTACATGCGTGAACATGTGCCAAGTCAAGCCACTCGAATCGTTCAAAGGAGGATACCACCCTATCATACCACATCACAACCATTTTAATAGCATGTTGGCATGCAAGGTAAACCATTATAAACTCGTAGGTAATTAAGCTTGGCATGAGCAACTATAATCTATAATTTTCATTGCAAACATGTTTCATTCATAATAGGCTGAATCAGGAACGATGAACTAATCATATTTACAAAAACAAGATAGATCGAGTTCATACCAGCTTCTCTAGCTCATCTCAATCAGTACATCATATATCGTCATTATTGCCTTTCACTTGCACGACCTAACGGTGTGGATAATAATAATAGTGCACCTGCATCGGACTAAGCTGGAATCTACAAGCATTCAATACAAGGGAGAAGACAAGGTAATTTGGTCTCTTTGTTAGATCAACAATAATGTATATGAGAGCCACTCAACATTTTCATCAAGGTCTTCTCCTCACGACTCCCAAAGAAAAGAAAAGAAAAGAAACTATTTACACGGGAAAGCTCCCAACAAGCAAAAGAAGAATGAGAAATCTTTTTGGTTTCCTTCTTAATTACTACTACTACAAGCATGGAAGGTAAACTAGCAAAAAAGCTACAACTAATTTGTTTGGTTTTTATTAAGGTTTTACAAACACACAAGAAGAAGCCTTAAAAAGAAAATAAACTAGCATGGATAGTACAATGAAAAAGTGTGAGCACCGACAACTAGAATGAGTGTGTGAACACGAATGTAATGTAGGTGAGAAATACGTACTCCCCCAAGCTTAGGCTTTTGGACTAAGTTGGTCTAGGGCCACGGCTGGCCTGGTGGATATCCAAAGTTGTAACTGGGGTCGTACTAAGATGGATCAGTGTAACACCCACAATGCGGCTATATCTCCCACGTGTCGGGGCACGACTTAGAGGCATAGCCGCATGGTAGGCTTGTCGCATGAGGGGTAATCTTCACACATCTCATGTACTGTATAAGGAAGGGATAAAGAGTTGGCTTACAATTGCCACTTCACATAATACATGAATAATCCATACATCATCCAAAATAAAATCAAAGGTCCGACTACTGAACCAAAATAAAAGAAGACAACCCCAAATTCTAGATCCCCGATCGTCCCAACTAGGCTCCTCTACTGATCATCCGAAAAAGAAACATAGTAATAGCCCAAATCCTCGTCGAACTCCCACTTGAGTTCGGTAGCGTCCCCTGCACTGGCACCATCAGCACCTGCAACTGTTTGGAAGTATTTGTGAGTCACGAGGACTCAGCAATCTCACACCCGCGAGGTCAAGACTATTTAAGCTTGTGGGTAGGAAAGGGTAGTGAGGTGGAGCTGCAGCAAGCACTAGCATATATGGTGGCTAACATATGCAAAAGAGAGCAAGAAGAGAAGCAACGCATAGTCGAGAGCTATAAGTGATCAAGAAGTGATCCTGAAGCTACTTATGTTCAAGCATAACACAAGGTCGTGTTCACTTCCCGGACTCCGCCGAAAAGAGACCATCACGACTACACACGCGGTTGATTCATTTTAATTAAGTTAAGTGTCAAGTTCTCTACAACCGGATATTAACAAATTACCATCTGCCCATAATCACGGGCACGGCTTTCGAAAGTTCAAAACCTTGCAGGGGTGTCCCAACTTAGCCCATCACAAGCTCTCACGGTCAACGAAGGATATTCCTTCTCCCAGGAAGACCCGATCAGACTTGGAATCCTGGTTACAAGACATTTTGACAATGGTAAAACAAGACCAGCAAATCCACCCGAATGTCCCGACAAATCCCGATAGGAGCGGCACATATCTCATTCTCAGGGCACAATGGATAAGCAATCCGTACAACTAAAATCAACCCTCAAGTTTCCCCGAGGTGGCGCTGCAAGGGGATCTAGTTTGAGCCAGCACTCAGAGGAGCACTGACCCGGGGGTTTAAAATAAAGATGACCCTTGAGTCCGCGGAACCCAAGGGAAAAGGCTTAGGTAGCAAATGGTAAAACCAAGGTTGGGCCTTGCTGGAGGAGTTTTATTCAAGGCGAACTGTCAAGGGGTTCCCATAACACCCAACCACGTAAGGCGAACATAACACCGGTATGACGGAAACTAGGGCGGCAAGAGTGGAACAAAACACCAGGCATAAGGCCGAGCCTTCCACCCTTTACCAAGTATATACATGCAATAAAGTAAATAAGAGATAATAATGATATCCCAACAATATCCATGTTCCAACATGGAGCACACTTCAACTTCACCTGCAACTAGCAACGCTATAAGAGGGGCTGAGCAAAGCGGTAACATAGCCAAACAACGGTTTGCTAGGAAAGGTGGGTTAGACGCTTGACATGGCAATATGGGAGGCATGATATAGCAAGTGGTAGGTAGCGCGACATAGCAATAGAGCGAGCAACTAGCAAAGCAAAGATATAAGTGATTTCGAGGGAATGGTCATCTTGCCTGCAAAGTTTTCAGAGTTGACGAAAGCTTGATCCTCGTTAGTGTGCTCAATAGGTTCCTCGATCACGTACTCCTCTCCCAGCTCTACCCAAAGCAAGAACACAAGCAAAGGGCCAACAATCAAATCACCGTGCAATGCACACGCAACATGATGCAATACATGGCATGATATGCAAGACATGATATGCAATGCATATGCATGCTCCTAAAGGGAAAGAATGATCAAGGCATCAACTTGGCAAACCAAGCGTGCCGCTGGAAAGATTAGATGATTTCGGGTGAAATCGATATAAAGATCACCGGAAAAAGATGCACGGTTTGCAAATGGCAAGCAAAACAAGAATGGCACAATTCTGCGGTTAATAGCACGATGTCATCTAGAATGCAACAAGAAACTAAGCTACAGCACTCCAACATAACAACAAAGCATATGGCAGTGATGTACAAGAGATGCTTGACAAAACATTAACACTGAGCTACGGCTAAATCACATAAGAGCAGGTTCAAACAAGCATGGCAAAAGTGCAAAAGATATCAGCATCACAGACTTAGAGAAAAAACTAACATATCAAAAACAACATCAGGAAGCCATGTTTAGAGCAAGCAAACAACATGCTATAGGAACATATCATAGCAAACCAAGGCATGGAATGAATTTACTAAATGCATAGAACAAAAGTCCCTTACTGATCATGAGCCAAAAAGGCAAAGAAGATATGATGGAACCCATGTAAACATAGCATGCTTGGATCACTAGCAACAACCATGACAATATTGATTAACATGTTAACATTCTGCCAGGAATATTTTATAGCAAAAGTAGAGCAAGAACAAGACATTCTAGAGCACTCCATAATTGCAAACAGGGGCATGGATGGATAGAGCATAACCATATGTTCAAAACATCCTTACTAAAGTATCTCAACACAAGCATATATCTCAGTGTAGCATCAAGTTTACATGGCATAAAAATAACAGCAGGAAAAGGACTTAGCAAAATCCTAAGTCCCTGAAAACAGCAATATCACGAAGCCTAGTTTGCATGCTTGTGCTAGTCACCACATTGATCACAAAAATACAAGGCAAACACCTCTCTAAAGATGGCATGTTGTAGATCAAAACACATGTAGATCTCATGCTCATATGATGCACACATCAAATGCAACAAAAATGACAAAACCTCATAATCTGATAAGTACCAGCTCCTAACATTTATAGCACTCTTGGATCAATGAAAATGGCATCAAGACGGACTCAAACAAGCATGGCACAATGGAATGAATTGAAGATAATCACATGATGAATATTTTGATATAACATATGCATGAATCGGAGCATCAAGCACCGAGATGTGGCATCACAAAGGGAGCAATAAAATGTTACAGATTCGGGACTTTGTGAAAATTACCCAGCATGAAAATGGGATCCAGGTTGCTGGAGGAATAAGCAAGCCATGGTAGCGGTAGTTCTGGCGGAATGGGGGCAAGGGGACAGCCTGATCCGGCGGGGCCCGGCTGGATTCCGACGGAGTTGGCCACGACGGATCTATTTTTGGCAGAGAGGAGGCTTGGGGCGGCACGAGCGTGGAGATCCGTGTTTGCCATCATGCTCCTGTGAGGTTCCACTAAGAGAGGTCGTAGGTGAGGGAGAGAGCGAGAAGAATGGGACGAGGAGAGGCGCGAGGGCCTAGCCTGGTGGTCGTGGTGGCCGGCGGCGGCGCCGGTCACCGGTGGGGAGGCGCGCGACGGAGGTCGGGGAGGAGACGAGGCGGCGGCGCTCTCCCGATCTCGAACGGGAACGAGCGAGGGAGGCTCGGGCGTGCTCAGGCGGCGGTGCGCGGGCTGCCTCCAGGCCCAGAACTGACCGGCGCGGGCCATGGGCGGGCTTCGGCGGGCCCGGGTGGCGCACGGTGGAGGGCGACGGCGAGGCGACACGCGGAGGCATGGGATTGGGCGCGGGGCGGCCATTGCTGAGGCAGTGGTACGCGATTGGCCAGGCGACGTGGCCGGCAGACATGTCCGGCATGGACGGATGTGTCCGGCGGCGCAAGGAGGAAGACGCTAGGGTTAGACCGCAAATTCGGATGGGGAGGACTAATTTATAGGTAGAGGGAGCTAGGAGTGTCCAAATGGGGAGCGGTTTTCGCCCACACGATCGTGATCCAAGGCGTAGAACATGGAGATGGTTTAGATGAGTTATTGGGCCGTTTTGGAGGGGTGTTGGGCAGCACCACAAAAGAGTCCTTTGCGGCTACCCAGTTAACCGTTGGAGCATCAAACGGGCTCCAAATGGAACAAAATTTGACAGGCGGTCTACCGGTGGTGTACCAAGGCCACTCGGAAAATATTGGTCCATTCCGAGAACATTTAACACCCGCTCACGAAAAGAGACAAGAGGGGTGTGCCGGTGCATGTGGGAGTGTCGGATTGCGAAACGGACAACGGGGAAAATGCTTGGATGCATGAGACAAATACGTATGCAAATGCAATGCACAAGATGACATGATATGAAATGCATGACATGAACAAAATGCAAAACAAAGACAAAAACCCAACCACGAAGGGAATCTCATAACTTAAAGCCGAAAATGGCAAGAGTCGGAGTTACAAATATGGAAAGTTACATCCGGGACGTTACAAGCAGCTACTGCCCAATGAGCTGCAGCTTGGAGGCGAGCTGCCTCCGTCCTCCTCTCATACGCATTCACCTCCTCCCTGGTTATAACATATCTCCCTTTTTCCTGAAAGTCAAAGAAAGCAGGAGCAGGGAGAGCAATATGGACAGTGCGACGTCTGTCAAAGATTAGTCGGTATTGGAGGAACTATTCATTCCTCTCAACAAACTGATGACGAGCCATAGCATTATAATCTAGAGAAGCAGGGGAAATTCCATATCATTTTCATGTATGGGTATCTCAAGATAATTAGCTACATGAGTTGCATAAATTCCACCAAACAAGTCTCCACTTAAACTATTAAGATGCAACCTTCGTGCAACGATGGCCCCCCAAGTTATATTGTTTATCACCTAGTACCGCACTCTTGAGGACACTAAGATCTGGAACACACATGTGACAAGCCTCATCTTTACCATTAATGCAACTACCAACGAAGAGAGCAAAATAATTTATGGAAGGGAAATGAATGCTTCCTATGGTAGCTTGTGTGATCTCCCTAGATTCCCCCATAGTAATACTAGCAAGAAAGTATTTATATTCAGATTTGCGAGGTTCACTGGCATTGCCCCACTGCGGGAGTTTATAAGCAATATTAAAATCTTATAGGTCCATGGTATATGATTTATCATACAGATCAAATAAAACAATGTGAGTATTGCACGAGGATGTAAATTTAAACCTTCTCACAAATGAATCAGTTAGATAGAGGTATTGCCAGCACTTATCTGACACGAAGCCCTCATGATCCGCGTTACGCACATATGCGTCAAATTCCTCCTTAATGCCTGCTTGGACCATAAAATCTTCTGACGGACATTCACAAGGCCGCACTTGAGCTTCTCTTGGTAGTTCATAGTCCGGCTCACGTATCGCGAGCCTCGGTGCCTGCTTCCTTGAGGAACCGCCTTGGTACATTTTCCTAAACATATTTCTTACTCTAAAAAATTTCTGAAATTTTTAGTAACTCAAAATAAAAGTGAACCGAACTGAACAAGATTGATAGCAACTACCCCCATAAGTGTCTAGAGGCCATATCATGTATTAAAACTACTTTTGACCACATTAATTTGACATGCAAGCTCAAGAACAGGGTCACCTAAGAAACAAAAAATTGCAATAAATAAAGCACTAGAACAAAAACTGATTGGACCATTGGAGGAGTCAGATACCAAAGAGCAATCCCTCAAAGCAGTTTTGTGAATGGAGCTTTGAGCAAGGAGATCAAAAATGGCAGCAAGATGAGCTAGAGCACGGGTTTGAGATGGTGGAGGATTTTTTTGGAGGAAGACGAAGTGTGTGGGTGCAAGAATAAGTGGAGGGGGCCATGTGGGGTCCACGAGGCAGGGGGCGCACCCTGGACCCTCGTGGCCAGGTGGTGAGGGCCCCTTGTGTGTTCTTAGTGCCAATAATTTTTAAATATTCTACAAAAAATCATCTAAAACTTTCACGACATTTGGAGAACTTTTATTTTCGGAGTATTTTTTAATGCAAGGATAATTCAAAAAACAGACAGAAAATACTATTTTTGCTTTAGTTAAACTAAATTATAGAAAGTAAAAAGAGGGTACAGAGAGTTGTGCTTTCTAACTTCATCCATCTCATGCTCATCAAAAGGAATCCACTAACAAGGTTGATCAAGTCTTGTTAACAAACTCTTTTCGAATAACATGAAGACGGAGAATTTTCGAATAACACTAGGTTACCTTAACGGGGATATGCACGTCCCCATCAATAAGAATATCATATTTCTTCCTGATAGTAGGAAGAGGGAATTCAAAACCTCCAATAGTAATTTTTGAAAATTTTCTAATAGAATTGATACTATGGACTTGAGGTTGTTTCCTCGGAAAGTGTACGGTATGCTCATTACCATTAACATGAAAAGTGACATTGCCTTTGTTGCAGTCAATAACAGCCCCTGCTTATTCAAAAAGGGTCTATCAAGAATAATAGACATACTATCGTCCTTAGGAATATAAGGATAACAAAGTCCGTTAAAATAGTAATGTTTGCAACCACAACAGGCATATCCTCACAAATACCGACAGGGATAGCAGTTGATTTATCAGCCATTTGCAAAGATATTTCAGTAGGTGTCAACTTATTGAAATAAAGTTTACCATATAAAGAGAGAGGCATAACACTAACACCGGCTCCAAGATCACATAAAGCAGTTTTAACATAGTTTCTTTTAATGGACCATGGTATAGTTGGTACTCCTGGATCTCCAAGTTTCTTTGGTATTCCACTTTTAAAAGTATAATTAGCAAGCATGGTGGAAATTTCAGCTTCTGGTATTTTTCTTTTATTTGTGACAATATCTTTCATATATTTAGCATAAGGATTCATTTTAAGCATATTAGTCAAACGCATACGCAAAAAGATAGGTCTAATGATTTCTGCAAAGCGCTCAAAATCCTCATCATCCTTTTTCTTGGATGGTTTAGGAGGAAAAGGCATGGGTTTCTGAACCCATGGTTCTCTTTCTTTACCGTGCTTCCTAGCAACGAAGTCATTGTCACTGCTAGGTTGAGCATAAACATCAACATCATCATTAATATTATCACTAGGTTCATGTTCATTACCAGATTGTGTTTCAGCATCAGAAATAGAAATATCATTGGGATTCTCACGTGTGTCAACAACAGGTTGACTAGAAGCATGCAAAGTCCTATCATTTTTCTTTTTCTTCTTCTTAGAAGAACTAGGTGCATCAACATTAGATATCTGAGAATCTTGCTCGATTCTCTTAGGGTGGCCCTCAGGATACAAAGGTTCCTGAGTCATTTTACCCCCTCTGGTCACAACTCTAACAACATTTTCATTTTTCTTATTATTTAATTCATTGAGCAAATCATTCCGAGCTTTAAGCACTTGTTCTACTCGAGTGGTAACTATAGAAGCATGTTTACTAATAAGTTTAAGTTCACCTTTAACTCTATACATATAATCACTCAAGTGTTCAATCATATAGGCATTACATTTCAATTGTCCACCAACATAAGCATTGAAGTCTTCTTGTTTAACCATAAAATTATCAAACTCATCCAAGCATTGGCTAGCAAACTAAGTAGATTGGATTTCACCCTTATCAAATCTATAGAGAGAATTTACCTATACTACCTATGTCAGGTTATCAAGACCATGTATTTCTTCAATAGGTGGTAAACTCTTAACATCTTCAGCTTTAATACCTTTTTCTTTCATAGATTTCTTTGTCTCTTGCATATCTTTAGGATTGAGAAATAGAATACCCATTTTCTTCAGAGTTGGCTTAGGAGTTGGTTCAGGAAGTGTCCAATCATTTTCATTACTCAACATATTATTCAATAGCAATTCAGCTAGATCAACAGTTCTTTCCCTGAAAACACAACCAGTACAACTATCCAGGTGGTCTCTGGAAGCATCGGTTAGTCCATTATAAAAGATATCAAGTATTTCATTTTTCTTGAGAGGATGATTAGGCAAAGCATTAAGCAATCAGAGAAGCCTTCCCCAAGCTTGTGGGAGACTATCTTCTCCAATTTGCACAAGTTATATATTTCCCTTAAGGTAGCTTGTTTCTTATGAGCGGGGAAATATTTATCAGAGAACTAATAAATCATATCCTGGGGACTACGCATACAACCAAGATCAAGAGAATTAAACCATGTTTTAGCATCACCTTTAATGAGAACTGAAATAACTTAAGGATAAAGTAATAGCGAGTTTTCTCATCATTAGTGAACAAGGTGGCTATATCATTTAACTTAGTTAGATGTGCCACAACAGTTTCAAATTCATAGTCATAAAAAGGATCAGACTCAACCAAAGTAACTAACTCAGGATCGACAGAGAAATAATAATCCTTATTAGAGATACAGATAGGTGAAGTACCAAAAGCAAGGTCATATTTCATTCTAGCATTCAAGGATTTTTCTTTCAGCTTAGCTAATAGTTTCTTAGGATCATATCTATAATTGCAAGCTAAAAAGTCTCTAGCATCTTCTTCATTCATAACAAAACCCTCAAGCACAACAGGCAATTCATATTTAGGGGAGAATCTTCATCATCACTTTCATCAATATTATCAGTTTTAATAATTTCATTCTCTCTAACCCTATCAAGTTGTTCATCAAGAAATTCACCTAATGGCACAGTATTATCAAGCATAGAAGTAGTTTCATCATAAGTATCATGCAAAGAAGAAGTGGCATCATCAATAACATGCGACATATCAGAATAAATAGCAGGAGTAGGTGTCGCAAGTTTACTCAAAACAGAAGGTGAATCAAGTGCAGAGCTAGATGGCAGTTCCTTACCTCCCCTTGTAGTTGAGGGATAAATCTTTGTTCTTTCATCTTTCAAGTTCTTCATAGTGATCAACAGATATAAATCCCAAGTGACTCAAAGAATAGAGCTATGCTCCCTAGCAACAGCGCCAGAAAATAGTCTTGATAATCCACAAGTATAGGGGATTGAAACAGTTTTCGAGGGTAGAGTATTCAACCCAAATTTATTGATTCGACACAAGGGGAGCCAAAGAATATTCTCAAGTATTAACAGTTGAGTTGTCAATTCAACCGCACCTGAAAGACTTAATATCTGTAGCAAAGTATTTAGTAGCAAAGTAATATGGAAGTAACGGTAATGGTGGCAAAACTTATAGTATTGGTTTTGTAGTGATTATAAGAGTGGCAACGGAAAAGTAACTAAGAAAAGATCAATATGTGAAAAGCTCATAGGCAATGGATCAGTGATGGATAATTATGTCGAATGCAATTCCTCATGCAATAGTTATAATATAGGGTGACACGAAACTAGCTCTAGTTCATCAATGTAATGTAGGCATGTATTCTGAATATAGTCATACGTGCTTATGGAAAAGAACTTGCATGACATCTTTTGTCCTACCCTCCCGCGGCAGCGGGGTCCTATTGGAAACTAAGGGATATTAGGGCCTCCTTTTAATAGAGTACCGGACCAAAGCATTAACACTTAGTGAATACATGAACTCCTCAAACTATAGTCATCACCCGGAGTGGTCCGATTATTGTCACTTCGGGGTTACGGGATCTTAACACATAGTAGGTGACTATTGACTTGCAACATAGGATCAAGAACTCACATATATTCATGAAAACATAATAGGTTCACATCTGAAATCATGGCACTCGGGCCCTAGTGACAAGCATTAAGCATAGCAAAGTCATAGAAACAACAATCTCAGAACATGATGGATACTAGGGATCAAACCCTAACAAAACTAACTCGATTACATGATAAATCTCATCCAACCCATCACCGTCCAGCAAGCCTATGATGGAATTACTCACGCACAACGATGAGCATCATGAAATTGGTGATGGAGGAAGGTTGATGATGACGATGGCGATGGATTCCCCTCTCCGGAGCCCCGAACGGACTCCAGATCAGCCCTCCCGAGAGAGATTAGGGTTTGGAGGCGGCTCCTTATCGTAAAATGCGACGAATCATTCTCTCTAATTTTTTTCTCCCCGAACGTGAATATATAGAGTTGGAGTTGAGGTCGGTGGAGCCTAAGGGGGCCCACGAGATATAGGGGCGCGCCCCCCACCCTCGTGGACAGGGTGTGGGCCCCCTGACATTGATTCTTTCACTAATATTTTCTATATATTCCAAAAATATTCTCCATGAAGTTTCAGGTCATTCGGAGAACTTTTATTTCTGCATAAAAATAACACCATGGCAATTCTGCTGAAAACATCGTCAGTCCGGGTTAGTTCCATTCAAATCATGCAAGTTAGAGTCAAAAACAAGGTCAAAAGTGTTTGGAAAATTAGATACGATGGAGACGTATCAGAACCACGAGCCTTCTTGAGGGAAGCTCCGGTTTGCAAGAAGCTTACACCAAAGCTTGTCCCAATTCGGCCAAAAACTTTACTGCACCATGTTGGTCCCATGTCATGAGACCATGCCAACTTTCATGATTTCCAGGCATGTTTTGGATTTACAAGAATTAAAAAACCAAGTTTCTCACATTTCTTGCATGGGACCCAGAAATTCACCCAAGGACACACATGTGATTTTTCAACCAACTTTGGTGCACTGGACCATGTGCTTGTAGTTAAAATTTGAATTATGCACATTAAATGCCCCAAAACTCAATTAATGTATAAAAAGGCCAAATGAACCCGAAAAAATTCCAAAATTTAGCACGATACTTCTATTTGGTCTAATCTGCCTGTGTAAAAAATTAAGGTAGGAGAAGGCAGTGTACGTATGTCATTTCACACACAGAGGTTACACATTCCCCTTAGGAACCATGAGCCTTCTTGAGGGAAGCTCCGGTTTGCAAGAAGGTTACACCAAAGCTTGTCCCAATTCAGCCAAAAAAATTACCGCAACATGTTGGTGCCATGTGATACGTCCATTTTGCATCATGCTTTTATATCGATATTAATTGCATTATGGGCTGTTATTACACATTATGTCACAATACTTATGCCTATTCTCTCTTATTTTACAAGGTTTACATGAAGAGGGAGAATGCTGGCAGCTGGGATTCTAGGCTGGAAAAGGAGCAAATATTAGAGACCTATTCTGCACAGCTCCAAAAGTCCTGAAACTTCACGGAAGACGTTTTCAGAATATATAAAAAATACTTAGCAAAAGAGATTCACCACGGGGGCCACACCCTGCCCACGAGGGTGGGGGCGCGCCCCCTACCTCGTGGGCCCCCTGGTGGCCCTCCGGTGGCCATCTTCTGCTATATGAAGTCTTTCGATGGAAAAAAATAAGAAGCCATCCTCTCGGACGAAACTCCGCCGCCACGAGGCGGAACCTTGGCGGAACCAATCTAGGGCTCCGGCGGAGCTGTTCTACTGGGGAAACTTCCCTCCCGGAGGGGGAAATCATCATTGTCGGTGTCAAAATATGTGGATCTCGGGTAGGGGGTCCCAAACTGTGCATCTAGGCCGTATGGTAACACGAGACAAGGGACACGAAGTTTTACCCAGGTTCGGGCCCTCTCGATGGAGGTAAAACCCTATGTCCTGCTTGATTAATACTGATGATATGGGTAGTACAAGAGTAGATCTACCACAAGATCGAGGAGGCGAAACCCTAGAAGCTAGCCTATGGTATGATTGTTGATGTGTATGTTGTCCTGCGGACTAAAACCCTTCGGTTTATGTAGACACCGGATAGGGTTAGGGTTACATAGAGTCGGTTACAATGGTACAAGATCTAAATATCCGTATTGCCAAGCTTGCCTTCCACGCCAAGGAAAGTCCCTTCCGGACACGGGACGAAGTCTTCAATCTTGTATCTTCATAGTCCAGGAGTCCGGCTGAAGGTATAGTCTGGCTATCCGAACACCCCCTAATCCAGGACTCCCTCAGTATCCTCTGAACCAGGCTTCAATGATGACGAGTCCGGCGCACATATTGTCTTCGGCATTGCAAGGCGGGTTCCGCCTCCAAGTACTTCATAGAAGATTTTGAACACGAAGATAGTGTCCGGCTCTGCAAAACAAGTTTCCACATATTGCCATAGAGAGAATAATATTTACACAAATCTAATCTACTGACGTTTTCCGTAGTCTGACACACCACGGCCAAGCCTTTCTCTGAGTCGTTCCATTATCCCACCTCAGCGCGTCATGCGAGGCGGTTTCCTTGGCATGTCTTGTTAAAGCAGAGATCGTGTCCCCTTATTCCGGGATTCTCATCAATACGGGCGTGTGTAACCCAACCGCGCCATTGATTACGACACTTGGGAGATAAGCAAGTTTTACCAGGCTGGTGGGGACACGTAGTTGCGTCCACCTATATAAGGGCATAAGGATCCACCTTTTCACCTACGCCTTCTTCCTCCCTTGCTTATCCATTCTCGCGCACTCGAGCTCCAGCGCCCAAGTCCACACTCCCCACCTCAACCTTCTCCAGCCATGTCCGGAGCGGGAGGCAAGTGGATGGTCTCCTCCGTCACGGAGGGGCACATCAAAAGACTGAGGAAGGCCGGATACTTGTCTAACGACATTGCGCACCGGCTTCCCGAAAAGGGGCAGCTCATCCCCACCCCTAGGCCCCATGAGAGGGTGGTGTTCCTCCCCCATTTCCTCCACGGACTAGGTTTCCCTCTCCATCCATTTGTCCGGGAGCTCATGTTCTACTATGGCCTGGATTTCCATGATCTAGCCCCGAATTTTATCCTCAACATCTCGGTGTTTATCGTCGTGTGCGAGGCTTTCCTCCGCATCCGCCCCCATTTCGGCCTATGGCTCAAGACTTTCAACGTTAAGCCGAAGGTGGTGCGCGGCAACTAGGCGGAGTGCGAAGGCGCCATGGTGGGCAAGATGGCCAACGTCTTATGGATTGAGGGCTCCTTCGTGGAGACCCTGAAGGGGTGGCAATCGGGGTGGTTTTACATCACCGAGCCGCGTGACCCCGAATGGGTCGCAGCCCTCGAGTTTCGGTCCGGACCCCCTACGTGGCTCACCTCCTTGAAGGACACCGGCCTGTCGTGGGGTAAAAAAGGAGAGCTGACCGGACTCCAAACATGTGTCCAAACCCTGGTGGACAAGAAGCTCAAACTTGTCAAAGTAGTCCAGGTTATGCTCATCCGCCGGATCCTCCCGTGTCAACAACGGGCTTTCAACCTGTGGGAGTTCGACCCGGCGCGGCACCAAACTCTGAGCAGGCTCTTTGACACGACGTATGAAGATGCCTGGAAGGTGCTTTTCAAGGGCGCCGAGGCCCCCGCGTCCGCTACCGAGGATCGCGGATTCAGTACACAGCGTCACACTCATGCGGTAAGCTATTTGTTCCTTTTACAGTGTATCGGTTTTTCATAGTTTGACTCCATGCGGGATCTAAACTCCCTTACCTTTGACAGGATTGGTAGGAGACGTCCGGATAGATCAACTGTCCGGCTCCTTTGCCGGAAGGCCCAGCGGACGCTCACTTGACGAAGCTGCTGGTTCTGGCACCCCATGTGGTGCCGGAGAAGAGGGCCAAGAAGAAGGCCACGGGGACTCGAAAGAGTGCCTGGCGCCTGGAGGTGTCGGATTCACCATCCGACGAATCCAGGACGCACTCCTCCCATGAAGACGAGGAGGAGGAAGAAGAGACCCCTCCCCCTCCAGCTGGGGAAGGGAAGAAAAGGAAGGCCGCCCCAACTGGGGAGGCCGAAGGTTCCAAGAAGGGAAAAACCCTTCCTCCGGACTACTCCACCGACACCGATGACGGCGGAGAGGAGTGGCACCCAGGGCCAAGCCCCTGGCCAAATCGTAAGTATCCGGATACCAGAGTAATTCAGAGTATTCGTTTATTGCACAGCTTTCCCTTATGTCGAATATGTTTATGGAGCCCCCCCCAAAGACCAGCTCGACGCGTCGTCGAGCGGCTCACTGGACTCGTCGGAGGTGAACTCGCTTCCGACGGCTTCCTCCCCCGCCCTATGGACGACACCGAAGTGTTGTCCCAACAGGTTCCAATCCAGGAGGAGGTAGTCCTGGAGGCGCCGCGAGGCGACCTCCCGGACTCCAGGAGTAAAGGGGATGAAACCCCCTAGGGCTCCAAGTCCGGCCCTAGGCCGGACACCGCTCCGGAACCTTCAAAGGTTCCAGAGTCCGGCGGGGGACCTCCTTCCAAGGGGAGCAAGCCCACCGTGCCGGTGACCTCCGTCCAACCGGAGGCGCCAGACAATCTGCTGGAGGCGCTCCAAGGCGCCTCCATCGACGAGGGGCACTGCACCATTATGAGTGTGGTGGTCCAGAAGGTTCAGTTCGCCAAGAGCAGACTGACAGAAGCTTGTACTCGCCTTTTAACAGGCTTTGAGGTAAGTAAAGAATGTGTAAATAATATTACCGCATAGAAAGTAGCCCCTGATGCTCTGTTTGGCGTTCGGGAAGAAAAGCCAAACAATATGCGTGTGCAGGCTTCCCTGCTGGCGCCCGCAGCACTGACTGTGGAAGTGGACACGCTAAAGCAGAACCTCAAGCGGTCCGAGCAAGATCTCGGGCATGCCAAGAAGCAGCTCGGGGACAATGAAGGTAAGAAATACCTTGTTTAAATATATATAAAAAGGTGCAATTGCCAAAAAATGACAGGATTATCGTGGCTATTGTAGGGGCTACGTCTGAGGTGGCGACCCTTAAGCAAGCGCTGCTCGAGGCCGAGAAGACGGCGGCCACGGAGCGCACCGAGCGGGAGAAGTATGAGGCCAAGGTTGGCAAGGTACGGCAAGAGCTCCAGGCTCTCATGGAAAACATGAGAATTTGGAGCTTGACTCAAAGACGCGAGCATCCGAGCTCGCGGTGGCTATTGAAAATGCCAAGTCTGCCAAGGCCGAATCCTAGAAGACAATCCAGGAGTTGGATGAGGTGAAGAAGATAGCGGCGGGTAAGGCATTCTTTATGCAAAGCAAACACATAAACGTGAGTTACTTGTTACTTACCCGAATCCGGAGCTCTCCAGGAGCGTTCGCAGATCTTCCCTGGAGTGTGTCTGATGCCGCCGCATTCTATTGAGCCGAGGAGGGCAGCTCGACAGAGAAGGTGTTCTGGTCTCTGTATGCTGAGGCCGGACACCCCGTGCGCCTGAGCGACCAGCTGAAGCAACTGGTCGAGCTCCACAAGGCGGCCGAACAGGCCATGAGGGGCCTCATAGTTCGGCTGTGGCCTGGAGAGGCTCTGCCTGGGAGCTATTTTGGGCTGGTGCGGCAGCTGGTGGAGGCCTCTCCAAGGCTCAAAGTCATCAAGTGCTCCTTCTGCATTGAAGGTGCCCATAGGGCCCTTGCGCGTGCTAAGGTGCACTGGGGCAAGCTGGATGCTGAGAAGCTTGTGAAGGACGGGACACCGCCGGGGAAAGAGCATCGCAAGCCCGTGAATTATTATAAGGATGTTCTGAAGGGTGCCCGCCTTGTGGCGGATGAATGTACTATGGATGTAATTTTTTAGTAAAACTCGCTCGTTTTGTCCTGTGCGCTGAAAACTTGTTCATATGCGCTAAGCAATGCTGTTTGAATTTAAAATATTACCTTTTGTGCGACTGTTTATCAATTCTGAGAGATGGTGAGTTGTCGCTTCTGCCCCCGTGCCGCTAGTGCTGGGGTGTTCGGGGATAAACCTGAGCGCTCCTTTTCCCATGTTTGGGTCCTTCGAGGGAGGCGCTCAGCCCAATGAACAAGGCAATCAGACTATAATGCGTGAACACTCTCACTTAGCCATAGAATTCTATAATTTTAAATTTCGGCGAAGCCCCTGGTATTCGGAAGACCGAGTTCGGGGCACTATCCACGCCTTGGCCGGACAGAGCCGGCTCCTCGCCCTAAGCGGCATAAGTCTTTAAGGACTCGAAAAAACCTCTTGAACAGCAACCAGATCTCGCTTCATCATGACGGTGAGTTTTAGCTTTCTCCACTGAGGTGCTCGACCCAGCTCAATTGGGGCACAATCGCAGTGGTTCTCCTAGTGCTACCTTAGCCGATATAGCGGAATGTAAGGCACCAAAACATAGGAGCCGGGCAAACCCAACTATTGACCCAAGACATGATTCGGAGCCGATGCATATAATGCTATAAGTTCGGGGTGCCGCACTTGTTAAAGTGTTCGGACTTCTCACACCATGTTGAGGGGTACTGAAGCCCGTGGCGTATTTTGGCCGTACCAAAGTGTACGGGTGCAACATGTCGTTAAGGAACATATAAATGAAAGAGTAATGCAAAAATAGATAAAAGCTATGCATTGTTTATTAAAAAGGGGTGCGATCAAGGCAGAATGATACAAGTAATGCGATAAGTGGAAGGTTGGACTAGTTAACATGTCCGCTCTAGGGGCAACCTGCGGAATAATATGCGAAACACGTATACTGCTCGTGATAGAGACCACCTGAGAGTTCCGTAA
This sequence comes from Triticum dicoccoides, assembly GCF_002162155.2. Taxonomy (NCBI): domain Eukaryota; kingdom Viridiplantae; phylum Streptophyta; class Magnoliopsida; order Poales; family Poaceae; genus Triticum; species Triticum dicoccoides. Next base: position 138,035,895 of record NC_041384.1, read on the forward strand.
TACGGCGTGGCTTGTCTGCTTCCCTGGTTCTTGCATTGTTTGTGCGGCAATTGAACTACCGAACATGCCTTCCAAAGAGTGGAATCCTAAAAGTAAGAGAAGATTAAAAAATCGGCAGCCCCTGGTGCGATTGAAGCTGTGTTTCGGGCGTGCCGTGATAGTGCCCCTCCCCTATACCCATGGTATCTCTAGAGCAAAGTTATGTACGCGAAGTACTAGCGTCGCCTTTTTGCGAGGGTTGGGGTTGGGGCTGCCTTGCTACGCCTTCTCGGATCGTGCCACGCGGTCTTGTTGTAGGTTGCTCCGGGCGCGCTTGACGGTGTCCGGTCGTTTAGTGGCCGGACTGGAGAACTGCCTGGAGAGGCTGCTTTGTACTTCTGCTGCAAGGGCCGCCGTGTGCTCCTCTGTTCGGAGGGAGCGTTCGGTGTTTCCATTGACCGTAATTACTCCTCGAGAGCCTGGCATCTTGAGCTTAAGGTATGCGTAATGCGGTACCGCATTGAACTTAGCAAATGTGGTTCGCCCGAGCAGTGCGTGATAACCACTGCGAAACAGGACTATGTCGAAGATTAACTCCTCGCTTCGGAAATTATCCGGAGATCCGAAGACCACTTCAAGTGTGACTGAGCCTGTACAGTTGGCCTCTACACCTGGTATTACGCCTTTAAAGGTCGTTTTGGTGGGCTTAATCCTCGACGGATCTATGCCCATTTTCCGCACTGTATCCTGGTAAAGCAGGTTCAGGCTGCTGCCGCCGTCCATAAGGACTCTAGTGAGATGAAATCCGTCAATAATTGGGTCTATAACCAATGCGGCGAATCCGCCATGACGGATGCTAGTGGGATGGTCCCTTCGATCAAAGGTGATCGGGCAGGAGGACCATGGGTTGAACTTTGGGGCGACTGGCTCTACCACGTATACGTCCCTTAACGCGCGCTTCCGCTCCCTTTTGGGGACATGGGTTGCGTATATCATGTTCACCGTCCGCACTTGCGGGGGAAAATCCTTCTGTCCACTATTGTTCGGCGACCGGGGCTCCTCGTCGTCATTGCTATGCAGCCCCTTGTCTTCATTTTCGGTGTTTAACTTGCCTGCCTGCTTGAACACCCAACAATCCCTGTTGGTGTGATTGGCCGGCTTCTCGGTGGTGCCATGTATCTGGCACGAGCGGTCGAGTATTCGGTCCAAACTGGATGGGCCCCTAGGATTCCTTTTGAATGGCTTTTTCCGCTGACCGGATTTAGAGCCTCTGAATCCGGCATTAACTACCGTATCCTCTGCATTGTCGTCGTTAATGCGGCGCTTCTGCTTGTTGCGACGCGACTTGCCACTACTGTCCCTGGTGTCCGAATTACCAGGGTTCTTGGTCATATTGTTGCTACGAGAAAGCCAGTTGTCTTCTCCCGCGCAAAAGTGGGTCATGAGTGTCGTGAGTGCTGCCATAGATTTCGGCTTTTCCTGTCCAAGGTGCCGAGCCAGCCACTCATCACGGATATTGTGCTTGAAGGCTTCTAGGGCCTCAGCGTACGGACAATCGACTATTTGATTTTTCTTTGTTAGGAACCGTGTCCAGAATTGCCTGGCCGATTCCTCTGGCTGCTGGATTACGTGACTTAGGTCATCGGCCTCTGGGGGTCGCACATAAGTGCCCTGGAAATTGTCGAGGAATGCGGCTTCCAGGTCCTCCCAACAACTGATTGATCCTGTTGGCAAGCTGTTAAGCCAATGCCGAGCTGGTCCTTTAAGCTTGAGTGGTAGGTATTTGATGGCGTGGAAATCATCGCCGCGGGCCATGTGGATATGAAGGAGATAATCCTCGATCCATACCACAGGATCTGTTGTGCCATCATATGATTCGATGTTTACAGGTTTGAACCCCTCAGGGATTTGATGATCCATTATTTCGTCTGTAAAGCAGAGTGGGTGTGCGGCGCCTCTGTACTTGGCGATATCATGACGTAGCTCCAATGAGCTTTGTCTACTGTGTTCGGCCCTGCCGAATTTGTGGCCGGCGTGACGGTTACCGTCTTGAGCCGTGGGGCGCCCACGTGATTCGTAGATCGATCTTGTTTGCCTTGCCTTATCCTCCAACATATCTCGTAAGTCCGGCGCATATTCCCGTGCCTTGGTACGGGGTGAGGCTTGAGTGGAGGGTCGAAAGGCCTCTCTGTCGTGGCCACGAGGTGGCTGGTCGGCCGCATCAAGTGCTTCTTCCTCTAATTGTGGTAGCAACCTGCGCTTTGGGTAGCTCTTGGAGGGGCGTTCGAGTTTATGCTCTTCGGCCGCAAGGACGTCAGTCCATCTGTCAACTAGCAAATCTTGATCAGCTTTAAGTTGTTGCTGTTTTTTCTTGAGGCTTCTTGCCGTGGCCATAAGCCTGCGTTGAAAACGCTCTTGCTCGACGGGATCCTCTGGCACGACGAATTCGTCGTCGTCGAGGCTTGCCTCGTCTTGGGAGGGAGGCATATAATTATCGGCCTCGACCTCTCTGTCTGCCGCTCTCTCATGAGGGCTGGTTTTCTTCGGTGCTTTTCGGAGTATTATTATCTCCCGTGCTGGAATCACCGTGTTTGTTTTGGCGGGATTTTGAGCGGCGCCACTGACGCCGACGCTTAGGCTGTTTCTTGGAGGGGTCATCCTCCGCTGTTCCATTGCCATCTCCCTCTTTTGGGATGTCCACCATGTATATGTCATACGACGAGGTGGCTTTCCAGGGCCTAGTAGGCGCTGGTTCTTCATCATCTCCTTCATCGGCGTCCATACCATTGATGTCTTCGGAGTCGAAGTGAAGCATGTCGGTTAAGTCGTCGACAGTGGCTACAAAGTGGGTGGTGGGTGGGCTTTGAATTTCTTCATCGTCCGTACCCCAACCTTGCTGGCCGTAGTCCGTCCAGGGCTCTCCTGATAAAGAGAGAGACTTCAGTGACTTCAGGATATTGCCGAGAGGCGAGTGCTGAAAGATTTTCGCGGCAGTGAACTGCATGATCGGTGCCCAATCGGATTCGATCGGCAGGGGCGCGGAGGGTTCGGAGTCTGGAGAGGAGTCCGGCTCCTTGGAGTCACGAGTCTCGCAGAGTACGGGGCTGGTGTTCGGCTCAATCGCTGTTGGGGTCGTAGCCCCCAAGGTGGCATCCAACCGCCCATCCTCGATCGGCGCAGTTGGCTCCGAATTAAGGGTCGGAGCTGACGCGGCTGCGGCCTCCAGGGCACTGTTTGGTGGCAGAGATAAATCATGCTCGTCGTGACAGTGCGGCGCGCTCGGCAGTGGCTCGAATCCGTCGAAGATCAAGTCCCCGCGGATGTCAGCCGTGTAGCTTAAACTTCCAAATCTGACCTGACGGCCGGGGGCGTAGCTTTCGATCTGCTCCAGACGGCCAAGCGAATTAGCCCGCAGTGCGAAGCCGCCGAAGACGAAGATCTGTCCGAGGAGGAAGGTCTCACCCTAGACTGTATCGCTATTGATGATCGTAGGAGCCATCGAGCCTGATGGCGACGACACAGAGGAACTCTCAATGAAAGCACCAATGTCGGTGTCTAAACCGGCGGATCTCGGGTAGGGGGTCCCGAACTGTGCGTCTAGGCCGGATGGTAACAGGAGACAAGGGACACAAAGTTTTACCCAGGTTCAGGCCCTCTCGATGGAGGTAAAACCCTACGTCCTTCTTGATTAATATTGATGATATGGGTAGTACAAGAGTATATCTACCAAGAGATCGAGGAGGCTAAACCCTAGAAGCTAGCCTATGGTATGATTGTTGATGTGTATGTTGTCCTACGGACTAAAACCCTCCGGTTTATATAGACACCGGATAGGGTTAGGGTTACATAGAGTCAGTTACAATGGTAGGAGATCTAAATATCCGTATTGCCAAGCTTGCCTTCCACGCCAAGGAAAGTCCCTTCCGGACACGGGACGAAGTCTTCAATCTTGTATCTTCATAGTCTAGGAGTCCGGCTAAAGGTATAGTCCGGCTATCCGAACACCCCCTAATCCAGGACTCCCTCAATCGCCATCGTCATCACCAACGCTCCTCTCATCGGCAGAGGGAAATCTCCATCAACATCTTCATCAACACCATCTCCTCTCAAAACCATAGTTTATCTCTTCTATCCAATTCTTGTCTCCAAGTCCGGGATTGGTGCTAGTAGGTTGCTAGTAGTGTTAATTACTCCTTGTAGTTGATGCTAGTTGGTTTATTTGGTGGAAGATCATATGTTCAGATCCTATATGCATATTGAAAGATTGTGGATGTCGCCTAGAGGGGGGGAATAGGCGTTTTAAAATAATTACGATTTCGGCTTGAACAAATGCGGAATAAACCTAGCGGTTAATTTGTCAAGCACAAAACCTAAAACAACTAGTCTCACCTATGTGCACCAACAACTTGTGCTAATCAAGATAAGAAACTATGTGATAGCAAGATATATGACAAGAAACAATATGTCTATCACAAAGTAAAGTGCATAAGTAAAGAGCTCGGGTAAGAGATAACCGAGGCACACGGAGACGATGATGTATCCCGAAGTTCACACCATTGCGGATGCTAATCTCCGTTTGGAGCGACGTGGAGGCACAATGCTCCCCAAGAAGCCACTAGGGCCACAGTAATCTCCTCACGCCCTCGCACAATACAAGATGCCGTGATTCCACTAAGGGACCCTTGAGGGCGGTCACCGAACCCGTACAAATGCCACCCCTTGGGGGCGGTCACCGAACCCGTACACTTTGGCAACCCTTGGGGGCGGTCACCGGTACCCGTCAAATTGCTCGAGGCGATCTCCATAACCTAATTGGAGACCCCGACGCTTGCCCGGAGCTTTACACCACAATGATTGAGCTCTGAACAACACCAACCGTCTAGGGCGCCAAGGCACCTAAGAGGAACAAGCTCTAGGGTGCCCAAACACCCAAGAGTAATAAGCTTCTCAAACTTCACTTCCATGTATCACCGTGGAGAACTCAAACCGATGCACCGAATGCAATGCCAAGGGCACACGGAGTGCCCAAGTCCTTCTCTCTCAAATCCCACCGGAGCAACTAATGCTAGGGAGGAAAATGAGAGGAAGAACAAGAAGGAGAACACCAAGAACTCCAAGATCTAGATCCAAGGGGTTCCCCTCACATAGAGGAGAAAGTGATTGGTGGAAATGTGGATCTAGATCTCCTCTCTCTTTTCCCTCAAAAACTAGCAAGAATCCATGGAGGGATTGAGAGTTAGCAAGCTCAAAGAAGCTCAACAATGGGGGCAAAAACGAGCTCAAGAGATAGAGAACCATTGGGGAAGAAAACCCCCTTAAATAGGTCCCCACGAATCTACCCGTTATGTACAGAACAACATAGGAGCGGTACAACCTCTATGAGCACCAGTACAACCGGTAACAGACAATAAGCGGTACAACCGGCCCACAACCGCCCAACAACCGCACTACAACAGAGACCAGTCCGGTGGTAGAGCGGTACATGACCGGTACAACCTCCGGACCAATTCTGGAGCGGTACAACCGCTATCGGTCAAGGGGTACAACCTCCGGACCAATTCTGGAGCGGTACAACCGCTACCGGTCAAGCGGTACAACCTCTCCACGGGGCGGTACAACCTCTCTGTGTAAAACAAGTAATATCAAAACAGCCACAACTTTCGCATACGAGCTCCGAATTCAACGAAACCAAGTTTGTTGGAAAGCTAACGACAAGGGCTAAGACAATCTTGAGAGAAATATCAACAAGAAGAAAATGAGAAAATGACCATGATAAAATGGTGAGAACTCTTCCTCGGATAAGACCGGTAAAACCTCCAACACCGAAAACATCATAGAAGATGCATGCAAACTCCGTTTTCGATGAACTCAAGCTTGTCATCAAGATGCCATAAGCTCTAAGACACACAAATGGAACCAAACAAGAACCAAAAAAGATGATGCAAGGATGCAATGGTTTGAGCTTTCGACGAATGATACGATCAAGCTACTCCCTAGAGAGCCCCCCTTGATAGTACGGCAATCGATCCTACAGCCCGGTCTCCCAACTACCACTATGAGACCGATAAAATAGAAAACCTATCAAGGGCAACCCTTTGCCTTGCACATAGTCCACTTGAGCTAGATGATGATGATCTTGACTTCCTCAAGTTGGACCACCTTTCTTGATTGTGTTCGCTCGATGAAGACTAGTTGATTGCTCCCCCATACTCCACTATGGGTGAGCCACTCTTTGGCACATCTTCACAATTCCATTGACACCACAATGGACGGAAAGCTTCAAGCTTGATTGCTCCCCTATACTCCATTATGGGTGAGCCACTCTTCGAGTTGCTCCACTTGAACTTGCACACTGCAAACTTGATGACGATCACCACTTGATGTCATCCTTCATGGGTTGTATGTGATCTTCCTCTTGACGCAAGACCATGGAAACATACCTAACCCCACAAAGAACTCTCACGTAGACCATGGGTTAGTACACAAAGCGTAATGGACAATGCTTACCATACCATGGGATCACTTGATCCCTCTCGGTACTTCTTCTACGCTTTGTGAGTTGATCAACTTGATTCACTCTTGACTTAGTCTTGATCAACATTGAATATTTACAACCCTCTTCATTTGGATGATGTCTTGAAGGTAAACATGAATGATCACACAATCTTCTTCTTCAAGACATGCTTGCAATAAGCTCAACTCACACATGACCAATCTTTGGATAATTCCTTGAAAAGCACTTTGGCCATCTCAACTCACACATGACCAATCTTTGGATAATTCCTTGAAAAGCACTTTGGCCATCTCATAAACTCCTTGAAACCAACACATGGCCTTCAAGACGATCCTATGGACAAATCCTTCAAATATAACTCAAGGCAACCGTTAGTCCATAGAGATTGTCATCAATTACCAAAACCACACATGGGGGCACCGCATGTCCTTTCAATCTCCCCATTTTGGTAATTGACGACAATCACTTTCAAGAGAGTTTATATAAGGAATTATTTATCACCATGCAATGCAACAACCAATAATGCATGTGTATGAGATGCAAATTCTTAGGTACAAAACCAAAGCAAGAAGAAAAAAACTCTCTAAACTTATCCACAAAACTCTCTAAAACTTCTCCCCCATTGGCATCGATTGCCAAAATGGGAGAAAAGCTTAGAAGGCCAATAAAAATTGTGTTCCTCCATAAGTTGTGTATTTTTCAACAAGAGAGTGGAATGCAATAGACATATCCAACGGTAATACTTGGAGGAATACAAACTATATTGAGGCACCAAGATTGCTAAAGGAATGATATGCCACAAGGACATAACAAAGAGAGACACAAGCAATCAAGCAATCAAAAGGTACCAATTGAAGCAAGCAATCAACGGGTATCAATTGAACCAACTAGACCAAAGATCCTACGAGCTACATGAATAAATGATATTATGATATGAGCAAGGGAGTGTTCTAAAGAAACTAGAGAATCTCCCCATGATTTGTGCACACATAAGAATTTTTGTATTTGGATACAAAGTGCATAAAATAGGATCACAGCTCCCCCGAAATAAATAGAAACTTACAACAAGTGCAAGTGAGCATATAGGAAACAAAACCTAGTACTTGCAACAAACACATGGTTGAGCAACAAGTAAAAGAGGAAACTTAAGAAAGGGCTCAACCAAAATGATGTGTGTGAGTCAAGGCAAAACACTTGAGAAGACTAAAGTACGTATGAGCATTAAGCATCAATAAAGTCTTGAAAGAATGAGGCACATGGTGCAAGGCCTATCATTCCCACACACAACTACCAAATGGGTTCACAAGCTTACTAAAAAGCATATAAAGAACATATGCTTGTGACAACCCGTGGTGAAGACAGAGGATGAAAGCCTCATCAAGACGAGGGATACCAACTAAGATGGCAAAAGCCTCATAAATATAAGCATGATGAATATAATCTTCACCACACAAGAGTACATCAAGATGCAACGGTATAAGACACACACTCAAGGCAAAAGCTTTCACGGAGCCACCAAAGAAATAACAAGAGAAAGACAAGGTGGACGTGAAAGAAAGGATATCAACTAGATATGCAACTTCTCTCAAGTGTATAAGATTCTAGATAGAAGAAATCGTGATGATATATATCTACAAAGAAGGATGTACACCCGAAATAGTTACAACACGAGGAACAAGATATCCAAAGGGAGGTCATACATATACCAATAAGATATTTGCTTGGGAGCATAGCACATGGCTAGATATGGTCTTATTGTATATAAATGAAGTCCACACACGAACAACAAAGACATCACAACTAGCAACAAGAGATCATTGTTGGGATGCTTTGAGAAAGGAAACAAGTATCACAAGAATGAATGAATAACATGCCATGATACAACCTACACAAGGTTGATGCAAGAAATGTGTGCATGGAGAATATGAAGACACTTGTTACCGAGTTAACATTGGAAGGATGTAGTAGATACCAATTGAAGGTAGATAGTAGTTCATTGATCATCCTAGCTCGACTCCAATAAGCACATGATGACAACACCTTCCTTGTGAGTGAGCCGAGCATCCAATGTATCTCCAATTGTTCCTAGAACAACAACACACAAAAATGGTACCCAAACTCATTGGGACCAAAGAGTTAGAAACACCAACAATACATAGGACAAACTCCACATAAATATGTGCATAAAGAAAAGGATAAGAAATTCATGCACATCTCATCCAATTTGAGACTTGGTGGAGTTTCCCCTATATATTGGGTCGAAGAAAGAAAGCATGCCAAAGATACTACATGAAGTTAATATGCATGCTCAAGACTTTCAAGAACCGATATCAAATGACAAAGAAAAACCAAGTGAAGAAAAGATACCAAATGAATAAAACATCACTTGGAGGATATCCATAAAAGATACATCAAGGAATGAGATATCCATTGATACACTCAAAAAAAGGTATCAAACTCCCAAAAGAGAGGATGGTTCCAAACAAACCAAGCTCTCTACAAAGTTCCATGATGGCACAAAGTACCAAAATGAAAACGTCTTGCCTTCCACCAACACACACTTGATAAGGATCGCAGGACGAGTGTTTTATAGAAAATAGGATAGCTCCCTCAAGACTAGTGCATTGAGAGAATTTGCATTTGAATACAAAATGCACAAGGTGGGATCACCACTTTCACTATATCTAGAAAACACTAAACAAGATCAAGAAATAAACAAGATCCACAAGTGGTATGGTAGACAAAGGGAGATGATACAATCCTTGGCAAGAGAAAAGGCAAATAAAAAACAAAAGCCAATGTAAAGATGATCAATAAATTCTACCACAAAAGTGAGTACCAATTGTCAAAAGATAAGAAGTAAATGGAAATAATTCCCGGTGGTAGATAGCAAGGATATCCGACATCATCTTCACACCAAACAAAAATCAAATTGCAACTTGTAGAGCTAACATGCCACCTAGGAACAAGATAATTTACAATATCAACTCTAGGTGACAATATCTCAAATGTACACATTTTGTAGGCTAGTCATATACACATAGCATATTACTCCCCCATAATGTGATACCAATAAGGATAAACAAGAGGCAAATAAAAGGATCCAACAAGAGATAATTAATGGACTATTTAGAATTTGAATTTCTCATGAGAAGACATACCACATAGCGACTAGATAATCTTGAAATATCAAAACTAGATGGTATTACTCATGTACACACATTTATAGGATTGTGAGGTGCACAAAGCACATCACTCCCCCATAATGGGATATTTCATTAATCTCTCACAAGAGCCAACTAAGAAATAAACAAGATGCAAAAGGCTCAACGCATGACACACACATACATGATGTGCAAACCAACACACACATACTTGATTGCTCAAGATAATCAAGTTGGAAGCACAACATATACAAACACATGCAAGGAACGAAACCAAACATGCAAAGGGGAAAGTAACTATCAATGTAAACACTTTAAGCACGAGTTACCGCAAGGAGGAACATTGGATATAAGATAGAAACTTGACAATCCGAATGACTTGGCTTGAGACAATAAGAATGATGAAGTCCCCTTAATTCTTCATAATGTAGCCAAGTCTCCAATGACCTCCATCAACACCTATTGATCAAGTATGAGCTAGTTGGTCCCCAACCAAGTTGGGTCCTAAGAGGTTAGTCACAATAGGCTTGGCTACCCAAATGGTTCTTTTCTTGACACCACTTTGAGTACCAACAAATTTGGCAAACACATTGCCGACCTTATCCTTCCCAAGAGAATAGATATCATCAATTAGAACAGGGTTGGATAAGGTACCATTCGTGCATGAAGAAGCGACATGACCTTTTTCACGACATAGGTAGCAACGTCTACTCTTCACTTTCTTCTCACTTGATTTCTCAACTTGAGAAGCATTAGCTCGAGTCTTCTTGGGAAGAGGCCTTTCTTCAACTTGAGGTTGAGCATGAGAATGCACTTGTAGCCGCTTCCCTTGTTGCTTGTCACTAATGGCCTTCTTCTTCAATGGGCAAGATCTAACATGGTGCCCTTCAATTTTGCACTTGAAGCAAATAATCTTGGCCAAATTCTTGACGTGTTCTTGGCCCTTCTTCTTGTTCATCTTGGACTTCTTCTTCTTGTTGGAGTTGAATCCAAGTCCACCTTTGTCATTGGGGGATTTTTGCACACTCAAGATATTGTTGAGTGTGGATTTCCCTTCATGACACTTTTCCAAGTCTTTCTTCAAAGAAGTGACTTGGGCCTTGAGCTCTTTGATTTCCTCTACATGGTTAGTCTCAACACAAGTACTAGAGGAAGTATAAGCTTAATCATTGGAGCAACAAGGCAAGGAAAGCAATTCATCACAAGATGTACCAATGTTATGCATAGACGAATTACGAGGACTAGCACAAGGCAATATAGCATTTTGACTAAAAGTAGTGCTAATGTCCACATGAGGCTCACTAGATGTTACCTTAGCAATCATAGCCTCATGAGCTATTTTTAGCACATTATGGGATACAAGAAGATCATCCTGAGACCTAGAAAGCTTTTCATGACTTTCTTCCAATTTCCCATAATTGCTAGATATCAACTCAAGTTGAGCCCTTAGCTCAACATTCTCCTTTAAAATGGATGCTTCACAAGAAATAGAGTTAGTAGCACAAGCATCATCATTAACAACAAGAGGAGACGGAAACTTGGCAAGATCTCTTAAATAAGAAGCTTCAAGTTGAGCATGAGACTCAGTGAGTTTGATGAGCTCACCCTTGATGACCCTTGAGCCATTTTCGAGGTGCTCAAAATCCTCAAGGAGTCCAGCATGAGCAACTTCAAGCTTAGCATTTTTAGTTTGAAAAACATTGGCCACCTCAAGAGCTCTATCATGAGATTCCTTCACTCTAGATAACTCTAGAGCAAAAGTCTCCTCAAGAGATTCCTTGGTGGTTTGTTCAAGTTCAAGAGCTTGAGAGAGGTCCGCAATCTCATTAGCGTAATCACGCTCATGACCTTCCATTTTATCAATGGTGACCTCATGCTCCTCAAGACGAGATTCCAACTCATCAATATATTTCTTGCCCTCAATAGCAATAGACATGATTTCCATGAAGTTGGAACGAGCAATTTTATTCTTAAGAAGAGCTTTAAAAATTATTTCCCCCTTAACTTTTAAGGAGGCAACATCATCGTTGTCTTTATCATAATCGACATCATCATCACTCTTGCCATCATCAATATTATCACAAGATATATTGGGATTCAAAGTGGGAGATACCTTTGAAGCCTTGGCCATAAGGCAAAAAGCAATCGATGATGATGTAGGATCCCTTGAAGCACCGTTCAAGACCACATCTTGTTCCATGGAGTGTTGGGTTTCCTCTACATTGTTAGCAAAACAACTCGAGGAAATAGATACATTTTTATCATGGCAACAAGACGTAGCAAGCATATCATCATGAGATTTGAGCAAGAAATTTCTACAAGATATGCAAGAACTTTTAACACAAGCATGTGGAACATTTAGAGTGCTCGAAGTGTTAAAGTCCAAAGGTGAAGCATTGCAATAATAAAGTGATGAAGGATCATCAATAATAAGCTCACTATAATCATTGCAATGAACACCACTACTCACCATATCATTACCTTGTGGCAAACCACATGTAGGTGAAGTAGAAGAAGTTGAGAAAACTATACGACCAGAGGTGGAAGGAGGACAATCATCTCCACAAATCTCGGACACACCATATTTGTCTTGAAGCTTTGTCCACAAGTCATGAGCATCCCGAAACGACATGAGTTGAAATATAACTACATTGCTCAAAGCATCAAAAAGCACATTAGAAGCTTGAGCATTGAGATAAGAGTTTTTCTCATCCTCTAAAGATAATCTTTGTGGATCCTTTGGAGGAGAAAAACCCATATCTACAATTTGCTCTAAATTTGGGTCCATGACCCTAAAGAGATTAAGCATGCGAATTACCCAAACATCAAAATTTGTGCCATCGAAACTAAGAGTGTCAGAGAATCCTAAACCCCTAGTTGACATCCTTACTCTCTAGGCGGTTAAGCCCTATAAAGAGAGACGAGGCTCTGATACCAACTGAAAGATCGTGGATGTCGCCTAGAGGGGGATAGGCGTTTTAAAATAATTACGATTTCGGCTTGGACAAATGCAGAATAAACCTAGCGGTTAATTTGTCAAGCACAAAACCTAAAACAACTAGGCTCACCTATGTGCACCAACAACTTGTGCTAATCAAGATAAGCAACTATGTGATAGCAAGATATATGACAAGAAACAATATGGCTATCACAAAGTAAAGTGCATAAGTGAAGAGCTCGGGTAAGAGATAACCGAGGCACGCGGAGACGATGATGTATCCCGAAGTTCACACCCTTGCGGATGCTAATCTCCGTTTGGAGCGGCGTGGAGGCACAATGCTCCCCAAGAAGCCACTAGGGCCACCGTAATCTCCTCATGCCCTCGCACAATGCAAGATGCCGTGATTCCACTAAGGGACCCTTGAGGGCGGTCACCGAACCCGTACAAATGGCAACCCTTGGGGCGGTCACCGAACCCGTACACTTTGGCAACCCTTGGGGGCGGTCACCGGTACCCGTCAAATTGCTCGGGGCGATCTCCACAACCTAATTGGAGACCCCGACGCTTGCCCGGAGCTTTACAACACAATGATTGAGCTCCGAACAACACCAACCGTCTAGGGCGCCAAGGCACCCAAGAGGAACAAGCTCTAGGGTGCCCAAACACCCAAGAGTAATAAGCTTCTCAAACTTCACTTCCACGTATCACCATGGAGAACTCAAACCGATGCACCGAATGCAATGCCAAGGGCACACGGAGTGCCCAAGTCCTTCTCTCTCAAATCCCACCGGAGCAACTAATGCTAGGGAGGAAAATGAGAGGAAGAACAAGAAGGAGAACACCAAGAACTCCAAGATCTAGATCCAAGGGGTTCCCCTCACATAGAGGAGGAAGTGATTGGTGGAAATGTGGATCTAGATCTCCTCTCTCTTTTCCCTCAAAAACTAGCAAGAATCCATGGAGGGATTGAGAGTTAGCAAGCTCAAAGAAGGTCAACGATGGGGGCAAAAACGAGCTCAAGAGATAGAGAACCATTGGGGAAGAAGACCCCCTTAAATAGGTCCCCACGAATCTGCCCATTATGTACAGAACAACATAGGAGCGGTACAACCTCTATGAGCACCGGTACAACCGGTAACAGGCAATAAGCGGTACAACCGGCCCACAACCACCCAACAACCGCACCACAACAGAGACCAGTCCGGTGGTAGAGCGTACATGACCGGTACAACCTCCGGACCAATTCTGGAGCGGTACAACCGCTCCAAACACCGGTTGTACCGGTCAAGCAGTACGACCTCTCGATGGGGCGGTACAACCTCTCTGTGTAAAACAGGTAATATCAAAACAGCCACAACTTTCGCATACGAGCTCCGAATTCAACGAAACCAAGTTTGTTGGAAAGCTAACGACAAGGGCTAAGACAATCTTGAGAGAAATATCAATAATAAGAAAATGAGAAAATTACCATAATAAAATGGTGAGAACTCTTCCTCGGATAAGACCGGTAAAACTTCCAACACCGAAAACATCATAGAAGATGCATGCGAACTCCGTTTTCGATGAACTCAAGCTTGTCATCAAGATGACCATAATATATAAGAATCACAAATGGAACCAAACAAGAACCAAGAAAGATGATGCAAGGATGCAATGGTTTTAGCTCTCGATGAGTGATACGATCAAGCTACTCCCTAGAGAGCCCCCCTTGATAGTACGGCAATCGATCCTATAACCCGGTCTCCCAACTACCACTATGAGACCGGTAAAATACAAAACCTATCAAGGGCAAACCTTTGCCTTGCATATAGTCCACTTGAGCTAGATGATGACGATCTTGACTTCCTCAAGTTGGACCACCTTTCTTGATTGTGTTGGCTCGATGAAGACTAGTTGATTGCTCCCCCATACTCCACTATGGGTGAGCCACTCTTTGGCACATCTTCACAATTCCATTGACACCACAATGGACGGAAATCTTCAAGCTTGATTGCTCCCCTATACTCCATTATGGGTGAGCCACTCTTCGAGTTGCTCCACTTGAACTTGCACACTGCAAACTTGATGACGATCACCACTTGATGTCATCCTTCATGGGTTGTATGAGATCTTCCTCTTAACGCAAGACCATGGAAACATACCTAACCCTACAAAGAACTCTCACGTAGACCATGGGTTAGTACACAAAGCGTAATGGACAATGCTTACCATACCATGGGATCACTTGATCCCTCTTGGCACTTCTTCTATGCTTTGTGAGTTGATTAACTTGATTCACTCTTGACATAGTCTTGATCAACACTGAATCTTTACAACTCTCTTCATTTGGATGATGTCTTGAAGGTAAACATGAATGATCACACAATCTTCTTCTTCAAGACATGCTTGCAAATAAGCTCAACTCACACATGACCAATCTTTGGATAATTCCTCGAAAAGCACTTTGGCCATCTCAACTCACACATGAACAATCTTTGGATAATTCCTTGAAAAGCACTTTGGCCATCTCATAAACTCCTTGAAACCAACACATGGCCTTCAAGACAATCCTATGGACAAATCCTTCAAATATAACTCAAGGCAACCGTTAGTCCATAGAGATTGTCATCAATTACCAAAACCACACATGGGGGCACCGCATGTCCTTTCACATATTAATACCCCTCTGATTATGAACATGTTTATGCTTTGTGAGTAGTTACGTTTGTTCCTGAGGACATGGGAGAAGTCTTGCTATTAGTAGTCATGTGAATTTGGTGTTCGTTCGATATTTTGATGAGATGTATGTTGTCATCCCTCTAGTGGTGTCATGTGAACGTCGACTACATGACACTTCACCATTATTTGGGCCTAGAGGAAGGCATTGGGAAGCAATAAGTAGATGATGGGTTGCTAGTGTGACAGAAGCTTAAACCCTAGTTTATGCGTTGCTTCGTAAGGGGCTGATTTGGATCCATATGTTTCATGCTATGGTTAGGTTTACCTTAATACTTTTGTTGTAGTTGCGGATGCTTCCAATAGAGGTTAACCATAAGTGGGATGCTTGTCCAAGTAAGGACAGTACCCAAGCACCGGTCCACCCACATACCAAATTATCAAAGTACCGAACGTGAATCATATGAGCGTCATGAAAACTAGCTTATGATATTCCCATGTGTCCTTGGGAGCGCTTTTCTCTATATAAGAGTTTGTCCAGGCTTGTCCTTTGATACGAAAAGGATTGGGTCACCTTGCTGCACCTTATTTACTTTTGTTACTTTTTGCTCGTTACAAATTATTCTATCACAAAACTATTTGTTACCACTTGTTTCAGTACTTGCAGAGAATACCTTGCTGGAAACCTCTTATCATTTCCTTCTATTCCTCGTTGGGTTCGACACTCTTACTTATCAAAAGGACTACGATAGATCCCCTATACTTGTGGGTCATCACCATGTCATGACACCGTGCCAAGTTCATGACTTTCAGGCGTGTTTTGGATTTACATGAAGTAAAAAACCAAGTTTATCAATCTTTCTGGCCGAGCCACGGCGCCCAGATGTTTGAACTTTATTCCCATTTCTTTTCTTGCATGGGACCTAGAACTTCACCAAAGGACACACATGTGATTATTCAACCTACTTTCGTGCACTGGAGCATGTGCTTGTAGTTCAAATTTGAATTATGCATATTAAATGCCTAGAAACTCAATTAATGTATAAAAAAGGCCAAACGAACCCGGAATAATTCCAAAATTTAGCATGATACTTCTATTTGGTCTAATCTGCATGTGTAAAAAATTAAGGCAGGGGAAGGGAGTGTACGTATGTCGTTTCACACACGGAGGCTACACATTCCCTTTAGGAACCATGAGCCTTCTTGAGGGAAGCTCCGGTTTGCTAGAAGGTTACACCAAAGCTTGTCCCAATTCGGCCAAAAAAATTACCATAGCATGTTGGTGCCATGTCATGACACCGTGCCAAGTTTATGACTTTCAGGCGTGTTTTGGATTTACTGGAATTAAAAACCAAGATTCTCAATCTTTCCGGCCGAGCCATGACGCCCAGATGTTTGAATTTCATTCACATTTCTTGCATGGGACCTAGAAATTCACCCAAGGACACACATGTGATTTTTCAACTAACTTTGGTGCACTGGACCATGTGCTTGTAGTTCAAATTTTAATTATGCACATTAAATACCCAGAAACTCAATTAATGTATAAAAATGCCAAACGAACCCAGAATAATTCCAAAATTTAGGATGATACTTCTATTTGGTCTAATCTACATGTGTAAAACATTAAGGCAGGAGATGGCAGTGTACGTATGTCGTTTCACACATGGAGGTTACAAATTCCCTTTAGGAACCATCAGCCTTCTTGAGGGAAGCTCCGGTTTGCAAGAAGGTTACACCAACTCTTGTACCAATTCGGCCAAAAAATTACCGCAACATGTTGGTGCCATGTCATGACACCGTGCCAAGCTCATGACTTTCATGCGTGTTTTGGATTTACAGGAATTAAAAAACCACGTTTCTCAATCTTTTCGGCCAAGCCACGATGCCCAGATGTTTGAATTTCATTCCTATTTCTTGCATGGGACCTAGAAATTCACCCAAGGACACAAATGTGATTTTTCAACCAACTTTGGTGCACTGGAGCATGTGCTTGTAGTTCAAATTTGAATTATGCACATTAAATGCCCAAAAACTCAATTAATGTATAAAAAGGCCAATCGAACCCGGAATAATTCCAAAATTTAGCACGATACTTCTATTTGGTCTAATTTGCCTGTGTAAAAAAATTAAGGTGGGAGAAGGCAGTGTACGTATGTCGTTTCGCACACGGAGGTGACACGTTCCCTTTCGGAACCACGAGCCTTCTTGAGGGAAGCTTCGGTTTTCAAGAAGATTACACCAAAGCTTGTCCCAATTCAGGAAAAAAAGTTCCGTAGCATGTTGGTGCCATGTCATGACACCATGCCAAGTTTCATGATTTTCAGGCGTGTTTTGGATTTACAGAAATTAAAAAACCAAGTTTCTCAATCTTTCCGACCGAGCCACGACACCCAGATATTTGAATTTCATTCCCATTTCTTGCATGGGACCTATAAATTCACCCAAACACACACATGTGATTTTTCAACAAACTTTGATGCACTAGAGCATGTGCTTGTAGTTCAAATTTGAATTATGCACATTAAATGCCCAGAAACTCAATTAATGCATAAAAATGTAAACGAACCCGGAATAATTCCAAATTTAAACACGACACTCATGTACTAGTTGCATGTTCACTGTACGTAAATGTTCTAGAAATTCAAACACCATCCTTTCCCTCCGTAACACCATTTTGTCTTTCAAAACATAATGAAAAAATCAGGTATACCACAAATAGTTTCCTAGAAAGAATCGTGTGGGATGTGATATAAAATATCTTAGCGCACCGTCTTGTCTGGCTTATGCAGGAAGCTTCTTCGTCTACAGTCTACCACCCCTGCTTGAACCACACTTGCGTGCCAGTTTCTCGCGCCACTGAGCGAAAAAAATTTGCCACCGCAGAAATATCTATCTCCCTGCCCCCTTCCTCCCACCAAAAGCCACATTTCCACTGTTCCTCCTTGGTTTCCAAGTTCAAACCTTCACTGCTACTTACTGGCAGCTCCGCCTCCTCGCCGGCAGCTAGAATTATGGGCTGTTATTACACATTATGTCACAATACTTATGCCTATTCTCTCTTATTTTACAAGGTTTACATGAAGAGGGAGAATGTCGGCAGCTGGGATTCTGGGCTAGAAAAGGAGCAAATATTAGAGACCTATTCTACACAGCTCCAAAAGTCATGAAACTTCACGGAAGATGTTTTCAGAATATATTAAAAAAACTCAGCGGAAGAGATTCACCAGGGGGCCACACCCTGCCCATGAGGGTGGGGGCGCGCCCTACCCCCTGGGCGCGCCCCCCTACCTCGTGGGCCCCCTGGTGGCCCTTCGGTGGCCATCTTCTGCTATATGAATTCTTTCGATGGAAAAAAATAAGAAGCCATCTTCTCGGACGAAACTCCGCCACCACGAGGCGGAACCTTGGCGTAACCAATCTAGGGCTCCGGCAAAGCTGTTCTGCCGGGGAAACTTCCCTCCCGGAGGGGGAAATCATCGCCATCGTCATCACCAACGCTCCTCTCATCGGGAGAGGGAAATCTCCATCAACATCTTCATCAGCACCATCTCCTCTCAAAACCCTAGTTTATCTCTTGTATCCAATTCTTGTCTCCAAGTCCGGGATTGGTGCTAGTAGGTTGCTAGTAGTGTTAATTACTCCTTGTAGTTGATGCTAGTTGGTTTATTTGGTGGAAGATCATATGTTCAGATCCTATATGCATATCAATACCCCTCTGATTATGAACATGTTTATGCTTTGTGAGTAGTTACGTTTGTTCCTGAGGACATGGGAGAAGTCTTGCTATTAGTAGTCATGTGAATTTGGTATTCGTTCGATATTTTGAAGAGATGTATGTTGTCATCCCTCTAGTGGTGTCATGTGAACGTCTACTACATGACACTTCACCATTATTTGGGCCTAGAGGAAGGCATTGGGAAGCAATAAGTAGATGATGGGTTGCTAGAGTGACAGAAGCTTAAACCCTAGTTTATGCGTTGCTTCATAAGGGGCTCATTTGGATCCATATGTTTCATGCTATGGTTAGGTTTACCTTAATACTTTTGTTGTAGTTGTAGATGCTTGCAATAGAGGTTAATCATAAGTGGGATGCTTGTCCAAGTAAGGACAGTACCCAAGCACCGGTCCACCCACATACCAAATTATCAAAGTACCGAACGCGAATCATATGAGCGTGATGAAAACTAGCTTGATGATATTCCCATGTGTCCTCGGGAGCGCTTTTCTCTATATAAGAGTTTGTCCAAGCTTGTCCTTTGCTACCAAAAGGATTGGGCCACCTTGCTGCACCTTATTTACTTTTGTTACTTGTTGCTCGTTACAAATTATTCTATCACAAAACTATCTGTTACCACTTGTTTCAGTACTTGTAGAGAATACCTTGCAGGAAACCGCTTATCATTTCCTTCTACTCCTCGTTGGGTTCGACACTCTTACTCGATCCCCTATACTTGTGGGTCATCAAGACTCTTTTCTAGCGCCGTTGCCGGGGAGTGAAGCGCCTTTCGTAGGTGGAATTTGGTACGGAAAAATTTATATAGTGTGCTGAAATTTACTGTCACTTGTTACTATGGAAAGTAATCCTCTGAGGGGCTTGTTCGGGGTATCTTCACCCCGACCAGTAGAGCAAAGAGTTGCTCCTCAACCTACTGAACCTACTGAAAATGAAAATGTCTGCTTTGAAATTCCTTCGGGTATGATAGAAAAACTGCTTGCTAATCCCTTTTTCGGAGATGGAACAAGACATCGTGATGAGCATCTAATATATGTGGATGAAGTTTGTGGATTATTTAAGCTTGCAGGTGTACCCGGAGATGTTGTTAAGAAGAAGGTCTTCCCTTTATCTTTGAAGGGATATGCATCGACATGGTATAGACTATGTGATGATATGCGGTCTTGGAATTACAAACAATTGAAATTGGAATTTCATCAGAAGTTATATCCTATGCATCTTGTTCATCGTGATCGCAATTATATATATAATTTTTGGCCTCGCGAAGGAGAAATCATCGCTCAAGCTTGGGGGAGGCTTAAATCAATGTTATATTCATGCCCCAACCATGAGCTTTCAAGAGAAATGATTATTCAAAAATTTTATGCTTGGCTTTCTGATAGCAACCGCACCATGCTTGATACTTCTTGTGATGGCTCTTTTATGATGAAGACTATTGAATTCAAATGGGATTTATTGGAAAGAATTAAATGCAACTCTGAAGATTGGGACCTCGATAAAGGTAAGGAGTCAGGTATGACACCTAGGTTTGATTGTGTTAAATCTTTTATGGATACCGATGTTTTCCGTAAATTTAGCACTAAATATGGACTTGACTCTAAGATAGTAGCTTCTTTCTGTGAATCTTTTGCTACTTATGTTGATCTCCCCAAGGAGAAGTGGTTTAAATATCATCCTCCCATAGAAGTAAAAGTAGTTGCACCTATTAAAGTTGTAGAAAAGATTGTCACTTATAATGATCCTATTGTTCCTACTTCTTATGTTGAGAAACCACCTTTTCCTGTTAGGATAAAGGATCATGCTAAAGCTTCAACTGTGGTTCATAAAAGCAATATTAAAAATTATACACCTCATGAGAAAATTAAAGTTGAACCTGATATTGCTATTGTTAAAGATCTCTTGTCTGGTAATATTGATGGGCATGTTATTTATTTCTGTGATGAAACTGCTAGAATTGCTAAAGCTTGTGCTAAAGATAAACCTAGACCTGTGGTAGGAATGCTTGTTATTTCTGTTAAAATAGGAGATCACTGTTATCATGGCTTATGTGATATGGGTGCCAGTGCTAGTGCAATACTAATTAGCCTATATAGAGAAATTATGCATGATATTGCACCTGTTGAATTAGAAGATATTGATGTCACAATTAAACTTTCCAATAGAGATACTATTTCACCAATGGGAATTGTTAGAGATATTTTCTTGTTCTTGGTTCCCCACAAGATAGCTTTTGTCCCATTATATTTGGTAGACCCTTCTTAAACACTGTTAATGCTACCATAGATTGCAAAAGGGATGTTGTTACTATCGGTTTAGATGATATGAATCATGAATTTAATTTCTCTAAATTTAGTAGACAACACCGTGAAGAAGAATTACCTAGTAAGGATGAAATTATTGGTCTTGCTTCTATTGCCGTACGTCCTAGTGATCCTTTAGAACAATATTTGCTAGACCATTAAAATGACAAGTTTATGAATGAAAGAAGGGAAATAGATGAAGTATTCTTTAAACAGGAACCTATTCTGAAACACAATTTGCCTGTTGAAATCCTAGGGGATCCTCCTCCACCCAAGGGTGATCCCGTGTTTGAGCTTAAACCGTTACCTGATACTCTTAAATATGCTTATCTTGATGAGAAAAAGATATATCATGTTATTATTAGTGCTAACCTTTCAGAGCATGAGGAGGAGAGATTATTGAAAACTCTGAAGAAGCACCGTGCTGCTATTGGGTATACTCTTGATGATCTTAAGGGCATTAGTCCCACTCTATGTCAACATAGAATTAATTTGGAAGCAGATGCTAAACCAGTTCGTGATCATCAATGATGGCTGAATCCTAAAATGAAAGAAGTGGTAAGAAAGGAAATACAAAAGCTCCTTGAGGCAGGTATAATCTATCCCGTTGCTGACAGTCAGTGGGTAAGTCATGTCCATTGTGTCCCTAAGAAGGGAGGTATTACTGTCGTTCCTAATGATAAAGATGAATTGATTCCTCAAAGAATTATTACAGGTTATAGGATGGTAATTGATTTCCGCAAACTAAATAAGGCAACTAAAAAGGATCATTACCCCTTACCTTTTATCGATCAAATGCTAGAAAAACTATCCAAACATACACATTTTTGCTTTCTAGATGGTTATTTTGGTTTCCCTCAAATACCTGTGTCAGCCAAAGATCAATCAAAGACTACTTTTACTTGCCCTTTTGGTACTTTTGCTTATAGATGTATGCCTTTTGGTCTATGTAATGCACCTGCTACCTTTCAAAGATGCATGATGGCTATATTCTCTGACTTTTGTGAAAAGATTTGTAAGGTTTTCATGGACGATTTCTCCGTCTATGGATCTTCTTTTGATGATTGCTTGAGCAACCTTGATCGAGTTTTGCAGAGATGTGAAGAAACTAATCTTGTCTTGAATTGGGAAAGTGCCACTTTATGGTTAATCAAGGTATTGTCTTGGGGCACAAAGTTTCTGAAAGAGTTATTGAGGTTGATAAAGCCATGGTTGATGCTATTGAGAAGATGCCATGTCCCAAGGACATCAAAGGTATAAGAAGTTTCCTTGGTCATGCCAGATTTTATAGGAGGTTCATTAAGGACTTCTCAAAAATTTCTCGGCCTCTAACTAATTTATTACAATAAGATATACCATTTGTTTTTGATGATGATTGTGTAGAAGCATTTGAAATACGTAAGAAAGCATTTATCTCTGCACCTATTGTTCAGCCACCTAATTGGAACTTACCCTTTGAAATTATGTGTGATGCTAGTGATTATGCTGTAGGTGCTGTTCTAGGGCAAAGAGTTGATAAGAAATTAAACGTTATTCAATATGCTAGTAAAACCCTAGACAATGGTCAAAGAAATTATGCTACTACTGAAAAAGAATTCTTAGCAGTTCTATTTGCTTGTGATAAGTTCAGACCTTATATTGTTGATTCTAAAGTAACTATTCACACTGATCATGCTGCTATTAAATATCTTATGGAAAACAAAGATGCTAAACCTAGACTTATTAGATGGGTTCTCTTGCTACAAGAATTTGACTTACATGTTGTTGATAGAAAGGGAGCTGAGAACCCCGTTGCAGACAACTTGTCTAGGTTAGAAAATGTGCTTGATGACCCACTTCCTATTGATGATAGCTTTCCTGATGAGCAATAAAATGTCATAAATGCTTCTCATACTGCTCCATGGTATGCTAATTATGCTAATTACATTGTTGCTAAGTTTATACCACCTAGTTTCACATACCAGCAAAAGAAAAAGTTAAAAGCTGGCATGATAAAAGGATACAAAAGCATGAGCTTAATGTAGGTGATTATGTATTGCTATACAACTCTCGTTTAAGATTTTTTGCAGGAAAACTTCTCTCTAAGTGGGAAGGTCCTTACGTTATTGAGGAAGTCTATCATTTCGGTGCCATAAAAATCAACAACTTCGAAGGCGCAAATCCGAAGGTGGTGAACGATCAAAGAATCAAACATTATATCTCAGGTAATCCCATAAATGTCGAAACCAATGTTATTGAAACCGTAACCCCGGAGGAATACATAAGGGACACTTTCCGGAACATTTCAGACTCTGAAAAGGAATAGGTATGTGGTACGGTAAGTAAACCGACTCCAAAACAGTTTTTAAGGCAATATTTCTCCGTTTTGGAATATTTAGAAAAATAGAAAAATAAGTAGCAGTCCGGGAAGGACACAAGGCCTCCACGAGGGTGGAGGGCGCGCCCTACCCCCTGGGCGCGCCCCCTACCTCCTGGGCACCTCGT
This sequence comes from Triticum dicoccoides, assembly GCF_002162155.2. Lineage (NCBI taxonomy): Eukaryota > Viridiplantae > Streptophyta > Magnoliopsida > Poales > Poaceae > Triticum > Triticum dicoccoides. The sequence goes on from NC_041384.1 coordinate 138,059,668, forward strand.
GTGCTCTCCGGACTCTGTTTTCTTACACGATACGTATTTTGGTCGGTAAAAGTTCATTATATAATCTCCCAGAGGTTTTGACTCCCGTATCACGCAAAAATCTCATGTCCTTGTTTCGAGCTGTTTTCTGTCAGGGTTGTCAAGGCCAGGCACTATGTCATCTCCCTCCTCCTCCAACCATGAGGGCAATGATGCTTGGCTAATGAAGATAGAGCTGAAGATAGAAGAACCCATGGATATCAACAAGGATGAAGGGATCAAGAAGGCCATGGAGGACCAAGTTCCGGCAACAGAAGACACCCTTCAACTTGATCACAATCTTCTTACCCCAACAGAGATCGAAGCTTTCAAGATGATTGATTTAGCTCGTATATAAAATAAGTATCTCACACGTGAAAATATTTTGCTGAAGGAGCATACACTCAAGGGCATTATCCGCAAGTTAGAAGACCTCCTACGCTCGATGTGCGACTATCCATCATCAACAACTCCACCTTCTTCACCAACAAAGGAGACATAATCACATGGGTATGACCACTCCCCTTGGCAAACTGCCAAGCTTGGGGGAGTGCCCCGGTATCGTATCACCATCACTTTTATCTTTACCGTTTTTCTTAGTTCGATCCTTTTGGTAATATCTTGATCTATTAGAATAAAAGTTCTTAGTATGATCTAGTTGTGAGTTTTGCTTTATAATTCTTCTATGTAATCGAGTCCGTGAGCTATATAATAAAGATTAGTGTTGAGTCAAGGGCTTGATTATTTTGCCATGATCCTAAGGGAATAAAAGAAAAGAGAAAGAAATAAAAAGAAACAAAGAGATCATGTGAGTCTTATGGAGAGTAATGAGCTCACATAGAAAAAAGTATGATGAATAAAAGTTGTTGAGGGTTGACAAGCATAGTTTTTGGTCATCATTGCAATTAATAGGAAGTAATAAAGAAAGAGAGGTCTTCACATATATATATACTATCTTGGACATCTTTTATGATTGTGAGCACTCATTAAAATATGAAATGCTAAAGAGTTGACGTTGGACAAGGAAGACAACCTAATGGGTTATGTTTTCTTACATCTGAGATAAATTATATTGCCATGGATCATCCAACATGGGTGAGCTTGCCTTTCCCCTCATGCTAGCCAAATTCATCGCACCAAGTAGAGATACTACTTGTGCTTCCAAATACCCTTAAACCAGTTTTGCCATGAGAGTCCACCATACCTACCTATGGATTGAGTAAGATCCTCCAACTAAGTTGTCATCGGTGCAAGCAATAAAAATTGCCCTCTAAATATGTATGACTTATTAGTGTGGGAGAAAATAAGCTTTATACGATCATGTGATACAGAAGAAATGAAAGTGACAGACTGCATAATAAAGGTCCATATCAGAAGTGGCAATATAAAGTGATGTTCTTTCGCATTAAGATTTTGTGCATCCAACCATAAAAGCACATGAAAACCTCTGCTTCCCTCTGCGAAGGGCCTATCTTTTACTTTTATCTCCTACCTTACATAAGAGTCGTGGTGGTCTGCACCCTTCCTTTTTACATTTTATCGTTTGGCAAGCATAGTATGTTGGAAAGATCCTGGTATATATGGCTAATTGGATGTGAGTTTTCATGACCTATTATTGTTGACATTTCCCTTGAGGTAAAACGTTGGGAGGCAAAACTATAAGCCCCTCTCTTTCTTTGTGTCCGATTAAAACTCCATACCCATAAGTATTGCATGAGTGTCAGCAATTGTGAAAGATTATATGATAGTTGAGTATGTGGACTTGCTAAAAAGCTCTTATACATTGACTCTTTCCTATGTTATGATAAATTGCAATTGCTCCAATGACTGAGATTATAGTTTGTTAGTTTTCAATGAAGTTTACGATTCATACTTGAAATTGTGATTGAATTATTACTCTAGCATAAGAAATCATATGACAAGAATTATATAAGTTGTTGTTCTAAGAACGATCATGATGCCCTCATGTCCGTATTTTATTTTTATCAACACCTATATCTCTAAACATGTGGACATATTTTTCAATTTTGGCTTTTTGCTTGAGGACAAGCGAGGTCTAAGCTTGGCGGGAGTTGATGCGTCCATTTTGCATCATGCTTTTATATCGATATTTATTGCATTATGGGATGTTATTACACATTATGTCACAATACTTATGCCTATTCTCTCTTATTTTACAAGGTTTACATGAAGAGGGAGAATGCCAGCAGCTAGGATTCTGGGCAGGAAAAGGAGCAAATATTAGAGACCTATTCTGCACAGCTCCAAAAGTCCTGAAACTTCACGGAAGACGTTTTCAGAATATATAAAAAATACTCAACAGAAGAGATTCACCAGGGGGGCCACACCCTGCCCACGAGGGTGGGGGCGCGCCCCCTACCTCGTGGGCCCCTTGGTGGCCCTCCGGTGGCCATATTCTGCTATATGAAATCTTGCGATGGGAAAAAAATAAGAAGACATCCTCTCGGACGAAACTCCACCGCCACGAGGCGGAACCTTGGCGGAACCAATCTAGGGCTCCGGCAGAGCTGTTCTGCCGGGGAAACTTCCCTCCCGGAGGGAGAAATCATCGCCATCGTCATCACCAACGCTCCTCTCATTGGGAGAGGGCAATCTCCATCAACATCTTCATTAGCACCATCTCCTCTCAAAACCCTAGTTTATCTCTTGTATCCAATTCTTGTCTCCAAGTCTAGGATTGGTGCTAGTAGGTTGCTAGTAGTGTTAATTACTCCTTGTAGTTGATGCTAGTTGGTTTATTTGGTGGAAGATCATATGTTCAGATACTATATGCATATTAATACCCCTCTGATTATGAACATGTTTATGCTTTGTGAGTAGTTACGTTTGTTCCTGAGGACATGGGAGAAGTTTTGCTATTAGTAGTCATGTGAATTTGGTATTGGTTTGATATTTTGATGAGATGTATGTTGTCATCCCTCTAGTGGTGTCATGTGAACGCCGACTACATGACACTTCACCATTATTTGGGCCTAGAGGAAGGCATTGGGAAGCAATAAGTAGATGATGGGTTGCTAGAGTGACAGAAGCTTAAACCCTAGTTTATGCGTTGCTTCGTAAGGGGCTGATTTGGATCCATATGTTTCATGCTATGGTTAGGTTTACCTTAATGCTTTTGTTGTATTTGCGCATGCTTGCAATAGAGGTTAATCATAAGTGGATGCTTGTCCAAGTAAGGACAGTACCCAAGCACCAGTCCACCCACATACCAAATTATCAAAGTACCGAACGCGAATCATATGAGCGTGATGAAAACTAGCTTGATGATATTCCCATGTGTCCTCGGGAGCGCTTTTCTCTATATAAGAGTTTGTCCAGGCTTGTCCTTTGGTACAAAAAGGATTGGGCCACCTTGCTGCACCTTATTTACTTTTGTTACTTGTTGCTCGTTACAAATTATTCTATCACAAAACTATCTGTTACCACTTGTTTCAGTACTTGCAGAGAATACCTTGCTGGAAACCGCTTATCATTTCCTTCTACTCCTCGTTGGGTTCGACACTCTTACTTATCAAAAGTACTACGATATATCCCCTATACTTGTGGGTCATCACCATGTCATGACACCGTGCCAAGTTCTTGACTTTCAAGCGTCTTTTAGATTTATAGGAATTAAAAAACCAAGTTTCTCAATCTTTTCGGCCGAGCCACGACGCCCAGATGTTTGAATTTTATTCCCATTTCTTGCATGGGACCTAGAAATTCACCCAAGGACACACATGTGATTATTCAACCAACTTTCGTGCACTGGAGCATGTGCTTGTAGTTCAAATTTGAATTATGCATATTAAATGCCCAAAAACTCAATTAATGTATAAAAAAGGCCAAACGAACCCGGAATAATTTCAAAATTTAGCATGATACTTCTATTTGGTCTAATCTGCCTGTGTAAAAAATTAAGGCAGGGGAAGGCAGTGTACGTATGTCGTTTCACACAAGGAGGTTACACATTCCCTTTAGGAACCATGAGCCTTCTTGAGGGAAGCTCCGGTTTGCTAGAAGGTTACACTAAAGCTTGTCCCAATTCAGCCAAAAAAATTACCACAGCATGTTGGTGCCATGTCATGACACCGTGCCAAGTTCATGACTTTCACGCGTGTTTTGGATTTATAATAATTAAAAAACAAAGTTGCTCAATCTTTCCGGCCGAGCCATGACGCCTAGATGTTTGAATTTCTTTCACATTTCTTGCATGGGACCTAGAAATTCACCCAAGGACACACATGTGATTTTTGAACCAACTTTGGTGCACTGGACCATGTGATTGTAGTTCAAATTGTAATTATGCACATTAAATAACCAGAAACTCAATTAATGTATAAAAAGTGCCAAACGAACCCAGAATAATTCCAAAGTTTAGCATGATACTTCTATTTGGTCTAATCTGCATGTGTAAAACATTAAGGCATGAGATGGTAGTGTACGTATGTCGTTTCACACATGGAGGTTACACATTCCCTTTAGGAACCATTAGCCTTCTTGAGGGAAGCTTCAGTTTGCAAGAAGGTTACACCAAAGCTTGTACCAATTCGGCCAAAAAATTACCGCAGCATGTTGGTGCCATGTCATGACACCGTGCCAAGTTCATCACTTTCAGGCGTCTTTTGGATTTACAGGAATTAAAAAACCATGTTTCTCAATCTTTCCGGCCGAGCCACGATGCCTAGATGTTTGAATTTCATTCCTATTTCTTGCATGGGACCTAGAAATTCACCCAAGGACACACATGTGATTTTTGAACCAACTTTAGTGCACTGGAGCATGTGCTTGTAGTTCAAATTTGAATTATGCACATTAAATGCCCAGAACCTCAATTAATGTATAAAAAAGTCCAAACGAACTCGGAATAATTCCAAAATTTAGCACGATGCTTCTATTTGGTCTAATCTGCCTGTGTAAAAAAATTAAGGCGGGAGAAGGCAGTGTACGTATGTCGTTTCGCACACGGAGGTGACACGTTCCCTTTCGGAACCACGAGCCTTCTTGAGGGAAGCTCCGGTTTGCAAGAAGCTTACACCAAAGCTTGTCCCAATTTGGCCAAAAAAATTCCATAGCATGGTGGTGCCATGTCATGACACCATGCCAAGTTTCATGATTTTCAGGCGTGTTTTGGATTTACAGGAATTAAAAACCAAATTTCTCAATCTTTTCGGCCGAGCCACGACACCCAGATATTTGAATTTCATTCCCATTTCTTGCATGGGACCTATAAATTCCCCCAAAGACACACATGTGATTTTTCAACAAACTTTGATGCACTAGAGCATGTGCTTGTAGTTCAAATTTGAATTATGCACATTAAATGCCGAGAAACTCAATTAATGCATAAAAATGTAAAGAACCAGGAATAATTCCAAATTTAAACACGACACTCATGTACTAGTTGCATGTTCACTGTACGTAAATGATCTAGAAATTCAAACACCATCCTTTCCCTCCGTAACACCATTTTGTCTTTCAAAACATAATGAAAAAATCCGGTATACCAGAAACAGTTTACTAGAAAGAATTGTGTGGAATGTGATATAAAATATCTTAGCGCACCGTCTTGTCTGGCTTACGCAGGAAGCTTCTTCGTCTACAGTCCACCGCCCCCGCTTGAACCACACTTGCGCGCCAGTTTCTCACGGCACCGAGCGGAAAAAATTTGCCACTGCGGAAATATCTATCTCCCTGCCCCCTTCCTCCCACAAAAAGCCACATTTCCACTGTTCCTCCTTTCTTTCCAAGTTCAAACCTTCACTGCTACTTACTGGCAGCTCCGCCTCCTCGCCGGCGACCCTTCTTCTTGCAGCGCCACCTCCTCGTCGGCTACACATCTTCATGCAGCTTCGCCTCCTCGCCGGCGACCCTTCTTCTTGCAGCGCCACCTCCTCGCCGGTGACATTTCTTCTTGTGCGCGGCCTCCTCGCCGCCGACCCTTCTTCTTGCTGCGCGGCCTCGTCGATATGGTCAGGTAATCCACACCCCACCCACACCATCCTCCTCCTTTCCCGCACCACATGCCCCGACAGAGGACGCTACACCTTCCGCCTAAATCACTGCCCCCTCCTCCAATTAAGTGTCGCCCACAGCCATTTTGCACGCAGTATAACGTGGAGCTCAGTAGCATGCGTCTGCACGCGCGCACCAGGTCGCTATGGCTGCCATGCGTGCCGACCGCCAGATCTTGGAGGAGCACCTCGTCTTCGAGGCCACCGTCGATGATACGCCTCCAACGTATCTATAATTTTTCTATTGTCCCATGCTATTATATTATCTGTTTTGGATGTTTAATGGGCTTTATTATGCACTTTTATATTATTTTTGGGACTAACCAATTAACCGAAGGCCTAGTGCAATTGCTGTTTTTTTCCTATTTCAGTGTTTAGTAGAAAAGAAATATCAAATGGAATCCAAACGGAATGAAACCTTCGCGAGGATCTTTTTTGGAACGAACGAAATCCAGGAGACTTGGAGTGGAGGTCAAGGAAGCAACGAGGCGGCCACGAGGTAGGGCGGCGCGCCCCCACCCTCGTGGGCCTCTCGTAGTTCCACCGACCTACTTCTTTCGCCTATATATACTCTTATACCCTGAAAACATCCAGGGGAGCCACGCAACCACTTTTCCACTGCCGCAACCTTCTGTACCCGTGAGATCCCATCTGGGGACCTTTTCCGGTGATCTACCGGAGGGGGATTCAATCACGGAGGGCTTCTACATCAACACCATATATAGCCTCTCCGATGATGTGTGAGTAGTTTACCATAGACCTTCGGGTCCATAGTTATTAGCTAGATGGCTTCTTCTCTCTCTTTGTATCTCAATACAAAGTTCTCCTCAATGTTCTTGGATATCTATTCGATGTAATTCTTTTTGCGACGTGTTTGTCGAGATCCGATGAATTGTGGGTTTATAATCAAGTTTATCTATGAACAATATTTGATTCTTCTCTGAATTCTTATATGCATGATCTGATATCTTTTCAAGTCTCTTCGAATTATCAGTTTGGTTTGGCCTACTAGATTGATTTTTCTTGCAATGGGAGAAGTGCTTAGCTTTGGGTTCAATCTTGTGGTGTCCTTTCTCACTAACAGTACGGGCAACAAGGCATGTATTGTATTGTTGCCATCGTGGATAAAAAGATGGGGTTTATATCATATTGTTTGAGTTTATCCCTCTACATCATGTCATCTTGCCTAATGCGTTACTCTATTCTTATGAACTTAATACTGTAGATGCATGCTGGATAGCGGTCGATGTTGGGGAACGCAGTAATTTCAAAAAAATTCCTACGCACACGCAAGATCATGGTGATGCATAGCAACGAGAGGGGAGAGTATCGTCTACGTACCCTTGTAGACCATAAGCGGAAGCGTTATGAGAATGCAGTTGATGTACTCGTACGTCTTCACGATCCGACCGATCCACGTACCGAATGTACGACACCTCGGAGTTCAGCACACGTTCCGCTCGGTGACGTCCTGATAACCCACAAGTATAGGGGATCCCAACAACTTTCGAGGGTAGAGTATTCAACCCAAATTTATTGATTCGACACAAGGGGAGCCAAAGAATATTCTCATGTATTAGCAGCTGAGTTGTTAATTCAACCACACCTGGAAACTTAGTATCTGCAGCAAAGTGTTTATAAGCAAAGTAATATGATAGTGGTGATAACGGTAGCAAAAGGTAACAGTAGTAAAAAGCAATGTTTTTCGTATTTTGTAGTGATGATAGCAATAGCAACGGAAAAGTAAATAAGAGAAGCACAATATATGGAAAGCTCGTAGGCAATGGATCAATGATGGATAATTATGTTGGATGTGGTTCATCATGTAACAGTCATAACATAGGGTGACACAGAACTAGCTCCAGTTCATCAATGTAATGTAGGCATGTATTCCGAATATAGTCATACGTGCTTATGGAAAAGAACTTGCATGACATCTTTTGTCTGACCCTGCCGTGGCAGCGGGGTCCTAATGGAAACTAAGGGATATTAAGGCCTCCTTTTAATAGAGAACCGGAACAAAGCATTAGCACATAGTGAATACATGAACTCCTCAAACTACGGTCATCACCGGTAAGTATCCCGATTATTGTCACTTCGGGGTTAACGAATCATAACACATAATAGGTGACCATAGACTTGCAAGATAGGATCAAGAACACTCATATATTGATGAAAACATAATAGGTTCAGATCTAAAATCATGGCACTCGGGCCCTAGTGACAAGCATTAAGCATAGCAAAGTCATAGCAACATCAATCTCAGAACATAGTGGATACTAGGGATCAAACCCTAACAAAACTAACTCGATTACATGATAAATCTCATCCAACCCATCACCGTCCAGCAAGCCTACGATGGAATTACTCACGCACGGTGGTGAGCATCATGAAATTGGTGATGGAGGATGGTTGATGATGACGACGGAGACGAATCCCCCTCTCCGGAGCCCCGAACGGACTCCAGATCAGCCCTCCAGAGAGGTTTTAGGGCTTGGCGGCGGCTCCATATCGTAAAACGTGATGATTTCTTCTCTCCTATTTTTTCTCCCCGAAACTCAATATATGGAGGTGGAGTTGGAGTCGGAGACGCAACAGGGGGGCCACGAGGTAGGGGGCATGCCCTAGGGGGGCGCGCCCCCCACCCTCGTGAGAAGGGTGTGGTCCCCCTGGTCTTCATCTCTGGCGACGATTTTTTATTATTTATTGTAAGGTATTCCGTGGAGTGTCAGGTCATTCCGAGAACTTTTGTTTTCTGCACGTAAAACAACATCATGGCAATTCTGCTGAAAACAGCGTCAGTCCGGGTTAGTTCCATTCAAATCATACAAGTTAGAGTCCAAAACAAGGGCAAAAGTGTTTGGAAAAGTAGATACGACGGAGACGTATCACGTCCCACGAACTCCAATCCAGCAGGGCTTTGAGGGAGAGTTCCGCCAGCATGATAGCAAGATGACGGTGATGATGATGCTACCAATGCAGGGCTTTGCCTAAGCACCGCTATGATACGACCGAGGTGGATTATGGTGGAGGGGGGCACCGCACATGGCTAAAAGATCAACTGATCAACTTGTGTGTCCATGGGGTGCCCCTCCCTCGTATATAAAGGAGTGGAGGAGGGGGAGGGCCGGCCCTCTACTATGGCGTGCCCTGGGGAGTCCTACTCCCACCAGGAGTAGGATTCCCCCGTTCCATGTAGTAGGAGTAGGAGAGAAGGAAAGGGAAAAGAGAAGAGAAGGAAGGAGGGGCACAACCCCTCCCCCTAGTCCAATTCGGACTAGGCCTTGGGGGGGCGCAGCCTCCTCTCTCTCTTTCCCCTAAAGCCCAATAAGGCCCATATAATCCCCGGCGAATTCCCGTAACCCTCCGGTACTATGATAAATACTCGAACCACTCAGAACCTTTCCGGCAATATATCGATGTTTACATCTCGAACATTTAGAGACTCCTCGTCATGTCCCTGATCTCATCTGGGACTCCGAACAACCTTCGGTACATCAATACACATAAACTCATAATACTGATCGTCATCGAACTTTAAGCACGCGGACCCTACGGGTTCAAGAACTATGTAGACATGACCGAGACTCATCTCTGGTCAATAACCAATAGAGGAACTTGGATTCTCATATTGGCTCCTACATATTCTACGAAGATCTTTATCGGTCAAACCGCATAACAACATAAATACGTTGTTCCCTTTGTCATCGGTATGTTACTTTCCCGAGATTCGATCGTCGGTATCTCAATACCTAGTTCAATCTCGTTGCCGTCAAGTCTCTTTACTCGTTCCGTAATGCATCATCCTGCAACTAACTCATTAGTCACATTGCTTGCAAGGCTTATAGTGACGTGCATTACCGAGAGGGCCCAGAGATACCTCTCCGACAATTGGAGTGACAAATCCTAATCTCGATCTATGCCAACTCAACAAGTACCATCGGAGACACCTATAGAGCACCTTTATAATCACCCAGTTACGTTGTGACCTTTGGTAGCACACAAAGTGTTCCTCCGGTATTCGGGAGTTGCATAATCTCGTAGTCACAGGAACATGTATAAGTCATGAAGAAAGCAGTAGTAACAAACTAAAGGATCATCATGCTAAGCTAACGGAATGGGTCAAGTGAATCACATCATTCTCTAATGATGTGTTCCCGTTAATCAAATGACAACTCATGTCTATGGCTAGGAAACTTAACCATCTTTGATTCAATGAGCTAGTCAAGTAGAGGCATACTAGTGACACTCTGTTTGTCTATATATTCACACATGTACTAAGTTTCCGGTTAATACAATTCTAGCATAAATAATAAACATTTATCATGATATAAGGAAATAAATAATAACTTTATTATTGCCTCTAGGGCATATTTCCTTCAGTCTCCCACTTGCACTAGAGTCAATAATCTAGTTCACATCTTTATGTGATTAGTTCACATCTCCATGTGACTAATACCCGAAGGTTTTACTAGAGTCAATAATCTAGTTCACATCGCTATGTGATTAACACCCAAAGAGTGATCATGTTTTGCTTGTGAAAGAAGTTTAGCCTACGGGTCTACTACATTCAGATCCGTATGTATTTCGCAAATTTCTATGTCTACAATGCTCTGCATGAAGCTACTCTAGCTAATTGCTCCCACTTTCAATATGTATCCAGATTGAGACTTAGAGTCATCTAGATCGATCTAAAAAGCTTTCATCGACATAACTCTTTACGACGAACTCTTTTATCACCTACATAACCGAGAAATATTTCCTTAGTCCTCTAAGGATAATTTTGACCGTTGTCTAGTGATCTACTCCTAGATCACTATTGCACTCCTTTGCCAGAATGATGCTAAGGTATACAATAGGACTAGTAAACAACATAGAATACTTTATAGAACATATGACTAAGGCATAGGGAATGACTTTTCATTCTCTTTCTATTTTCTGTTGTGGTCGGGTTTGGATTCTTTACTCAACTTCACACCTTGCATCACAGACTAGAACTCCTTCTTCGACTGTTCCATTTTGAACTACTTCAAAATCTTGTCAAGGTATGTACTCATTGAAAAAATTTATCAAGCGTCTTGATCTATCTCTATATATCTTGATGCTTAATGTGTAAGCAGCTTCATCGAGGTCTTTCTTTGAAAAACTCTTTTCAAACACTCCTTTATGCTTTCCAGAAAATTCTACATTATTTCCGATCAATAATATGTCATTCACATATACTTATCAGAAATGATGTAGTTCTCCCACTCACTTTCTTGTAAATACAGGCTTCACCGCAAGTTTGTATAAAACCATATGCTTTGATCACTTTATCAAAGCATATATTCCAACTCCGAGATGCTTGCACCAGTCCATAGATGGATCACTGGATCTTGCTCACTTTGTTAGCTCCTTTAGGATTGACAAAATCTTCTGGTTGCATCATATATAGCTCTTCTTTAAGAAATCCATGAAGGAATACAGTTTTTGACATCCATTTGCCAGATTTCATAAAATGCGGCAACTGCTAACATGATCCGGACAGACTTTTAAGCATCGATACAAGTGAGAAAATCTCATCGTAGTGAACACGTTGAACTTGTCAAAAACATTTTGCGACAATTCGAGCTTTGTAGATAGTAACACTACTATCAGCGTCCGTCTTCCTCTTGAAGATCCATTTATTCTTAATGGCTCACCGATCATCGGGCAAGTCAATCAAAGTCCATACTTTGTTCTCATACATGGATCCCATCTCAGATTTCATGGCCTCAAGCCATTTCGCGGAATCTGGGCTCATCATCGCTTCCTCTTAATTCGTAGGTTCATCATGGTCAAGTAACATGACATCCAGAACAGGATTACCGTACCACTCTGGTGCGGATCTCACTCTGATCAACCTATGAGGTTCGGTAGTAACTTGATCTGAAGTTACATGATCATCATCATCATCATTAGCTTCCTCACTAATTGGTGTAGGAGTCACAGGAACAGATTTCTGTGATGAACTACTTTCCAATAAGGGAGAAAGTACAGTTACCTCATCAAGTTCTACTTTCCTCCCACTCACTTCTTTTGAGAGAAACTCCTTCTCTAGAAAGGATCCATTCTTAGCAACGAATGTCTTGCCTTCGGATCTGTGATAGAAGGTGTACCCAACTGTCTCCTTTGGGTATCCTATGAAGACAGATTTCTCCGATTTGGGTTTGAGCTTATCAGGATGAAAACTTTTCACATAAGCATCGCAACCCCAAACTTTAAGAAACGACAACTTTGGTTTCTTGCCAAATCACAGTTCATATGGCGTCGTCTCAGCGGGTTTAGATGGTGCCCAATTTAACGTGAATGCAGCTGTCACTAATGCATAACCCTGAAATGATAGTGGTAAATCGGTAACAGACATCATAGATTGCACCATATCTAATAAAGTACGGTTACGATGTTCGAACACACCATTACGCTGTGATGTTCTAGGTGGCGTGAGTTGCGAAACTATGCCGCATTGTTTCAAATGAAGACCAAACTTGTAACTCAAATATTCTCCTCCACGATCAGATCATAGAAACTTTATTTTCTTGTTACGATGCACTTCACTCTGAAATTATTTGAACTTTTCAAATGTTTCAGATTTATATTTCATCAAGAAGATATACCCATATCTTACTCAAATCATCTGTGAAGGTCAGAAAATAATGATACCTGCCGTGAGCCTCAACACTCATCGGACTGCATACATCAGTATGTATTATTTCCAACAAGTCTGTTGCTCGCCCTATTGTTCCGGAGAACGTACTTTTGTCATCTTGCCCATGAGGCATGGTTCGCAAGCATCAACTGATTCATAATCAAGTGATTACAAAAGCCCATTAGCACGGATTTTCTTCATGCGCTTTACACCAATATGACCTAAACGGCAGTGCCACAAATAAGTTGCACTATCATTATTAACTTTGCATATTTTGGCTTCAATATTATGAATATGTGTATCACTACGATCGAGATTCAATAAACCATTCACCTTGGGTGTATGACCATTGAAGGTTTTATTCATGTAAATAGAACAACAATTATTCTCAGACTTTAAATGAATAACCGTATTGCGATAAACATGATCAAATCATATTGATGCTTTACATAAACACCAAATAACATTTATTTAGGTTCAACACTAATCTCGAAAGCATAGGGAGTGTGCGATGATGATCATATCAATCTTGGAACCACTTCCAACACACATCGTCACTTCACCCTTAACTAGTCTCTGTTCATTCTGCAACTCCCGTTTCGAGTTACTAATCTCAGCAACTGAACTAGTATCAAATACTGAGGGGTTGCTATAAACACTAGTAAAGTACACATCAATAACATGTATATCAAATATACCTTTGTTCACTTTGCCATCCTTCTTATCCGCCAAATACTTGGGGCAGTTCTACTTTCAGTGACCAGTCCCTTTGCAGTAGAAGCACTTAGTGAAAGGATCGATATGGTTGACTAGAGGGGGGTGAATAGGTAACTAACAATTTTTAGCTTTCCTTTAACAATTTAAACTTTGCATCAAAGTAGATTGTCTAGATATGCAACTAGGTGAGCAACCTATATGATGCAACAAGGATAGGAACACAAACAAGCAAGTGATATGAAACAAATAAGCTTGCACAAGTAAAGGCACGAGATAACCAAGAGTGGAGACGGTGGAGACGAGGATGTGTTACCGAAGTTCCTTCCCTTTGAGAGGAAGTACGTCTTTGTTGGAGCGGTGTGGAGGCACAATGCTCCCCAAGAAGCCACTAGGGCCACCGTATTCTCCTCACGCCCTCACACAATGCGAGATGCCGTGATTCCACTATTGGTGCACTTGAAGGCGGCGACCGAACCTTTACAAACAAGGTTGGGGCTCTCTCCACAACTTAATTGGAGGCTCCCAACGAAACCACGAAGCTTCACCACAATGGAATATGGCTCCGAGGTGACCTCAACCGTCTAGGGTGCTCAAACACCCACGAGTAACAAAATCCACACAAGAAAGTATGGGGGAAGAAAATATCCTTTGGTGGAAGTGTAGATCTAGGTCTCCTCCTTCAATCCCTAGCAAATCCACAAGTTTGAGTGGCTAGAGAGAGAGATCGGGCAAGAGAGCTTGAAGTGCATTAATGGTGGAGTGAGAGAGGTCAAAGGTGAGAGTGGTAGGTGGGAGAAGCGCACTTATATAGTAACCCTCGATTCCAACCGTTACTGCGTTTTTTGCACTACAGCGGTACAACCGGTCCTCGTCCCGGTACAACCGGGACTCACGGTGTATCTACAGAACCCTACCAAGCGGTACAACCGGACAGGCGGGCGGTAGTACCGGCTGAAGGAAATATGCCCTAGAGGCAATAATAAAGTAATTATTTATTTCCTTATAATTATGATAAATGTTTATTATTCATGCTAGAATTGTATTAACCGGAAACATAATACATGTGTGAATAAATAGACAAACAAAGTGTCACTAGTATGCCTCTACTTGACTAGCTCGTTAATCAAAGATGGTTATGTTTCCTAACCATGAACAATGAGTTGTTATTTGATTAACAAGGTCACATCATTAGTTGAATGATCTGATTGACATGACCCATTCCATTAGCTTATCACCCGATCGTTTAGTATGTTGCTATTGCTTTCTTCATGACTTATACATGTTCCTATAACTATGAGATTATGCAACTCCCGTTTACCGGAGGAACACTTTGGGTACTACCAAACGTCACAACGTAACTGGGTGATTATAAAGGAGTACTACAGGTGTCTCCAATGGTACATGTTGGGTTGGCGTATTTCGAGATTAGGTTTTGTCACTCCGATTGTCGGGGAGGTATCTCTGGGCCCTCTCGGTAATGCACATCACATAAGCCTTGCAAGCATTACAACTAATATGTTAGTTGTGAGATGATGTATTACAGAACGAGTAAAGAGACTTGCCGGTAACGAGATTGAACTAGGTATTGGATACCGACGATCGAATCTCGGGCAAGTAACATACCGATGACAAAAGGAACAACGTATGTTGTTATGCGGTCTGACCGATAAAGATCTTTGTAGAATATGTAGGAGCCAATATGGGCATCCAGGTCCCGCTATTGGTTATTGACCGGAGACGTGTCTCGGTCATGTCTACATTGTTCTCGAACCGTAGGGTCCGCACGCTTAACGTTATGATGACAGTTATTATGAGTTTATGCATTTTGATGTACCGAAGGTTGTTCGGAGTCCCGGATATGATCACGGACATGACGAGGAGTCTCGGAATGGTCGAGACATAAAGATTGATATATTGGATGACTATATTCGGACACCGGAAAGGTTTCAGAGAAGTTTTGGATAAAACCGGAGTACCGGAGGGGTTACCGGAACCCCTCGGGGGTTAATGGGCCTTATGGGCCTAATGTGGAGAAGAGGAAGGGGGCTGCCAGGGCAGGCCGCGTGCCCCCCTCTCTCCCTAGTCCGAATTGGACAAGGAGGGAGGGGCGGCGCCCCCCCTTTCCTATTCTCCCTCCACCTCTCCTAGTTGGACAAGGAACGGGGAGGGGAGTCCTACTCCCGGTAGGAGTAGGACTCCTCCTGCGCCCTCCTCTAGGCCGGCGCACCACCCCCCCTTGGATCCTTTATATATGGAGGCAGGGGGGCACCCTAGGACACACAAGTTGATCATTGAGATCGTTCCTTAGCCGTGTGCGGTGCCCCCTTCCACCATATTCCACCTCGATCATATCGTTGTAGTGCTTAGGCGAAGCCCTGCGTCGGTAGAACATCAAGATCGTCACCACGCCATCGTGCTGACGGAACTCCTCCCCGAAGCTTTGCTGGATCGGAGCCCGGGGATCGTCATCGAGCTGTACGTGTGCTAAGAACTCGGAGGTGCCGGAGTAACGGTGCTTGGATCGGTTGGATCGGGAAGAAGACGTACGACTACTTCCTCTATATTGTGTCAATGCTTCTGTTGCGATCTACAAGGGTACGTAGATAACACTCTCCCCTCTCGTTGCTATGCATCACCATGATCTTGCGTGTGCGTAGGAAAATTTTGAAATTACTACGTTCCCCAACAGTGGTATCAGAGCCTAGGTTTTATGGTTTGATGTTATTTGCACGAGTAGAACACAAGTGAGTTGTGGACGATACAAGTCATACTGCCTACCAGCATGTCATACTTTGGTTCGGCGGTATTGTTGGACGAGACGACCCGAACCAACCTTACGCGTACGCTTACGAGAGACCGGTTCCCTCGACGTGCTTTCCACATAGATGGCTTGCGGGTGACTGTCTCTCCAACTTTAGTTGAACCGAGTGTGGCTACGCCCGGTCCTTGCGAAGGTTAAAACGGAGTCTATTTGACAAACTATCATTGTGGTTTTGATGCGTAGGTGAGATTGGTTCTTGCTTAAAGCCCGTAGCAGCCACGTAAAACTTGCAACAACAAAGTAGAGGACGTCTAACTTGTTTTTGCGGGGCATGTTGTGATGTGATATGGTCAAGGCATGATGCTAAATTTTATTGTATGAGATGATCATGTTTTGTAACCGAGTTATCGGCAACCGGCAGGAGCCATATGGTTGTCGCTTTATTGTATGCAATGCAATCGCGATGTAATGCTTTACTTTATCACTAAACGGTAGCGATAGTCGTGGAAGCATAAGATTGGCAAGACGACAACGATGCTACGATGGAGATCAAGGTGTCGCGCCGGTGACGATGGTGATCATGACGGTGCTTCGGAGATGGAGATCACAGGCACAAGATGATGATGGCCATATCATATCACTTATATTGATTGCATGTGATGCTTATCTTTTTATGCATCTTATCTTGCCTTGATTGACGGTAGCATTATAAGATGATCCCTCACTAAATTATCAAGAAGTGTTCTCCCTGAGTATGCACCGTTGCGAAAGTTCTTCGTGCTGAGACACCACGTGATGATCGGGTGTGATAGGCTCTACGTTCAAATACAATGGGTGCAAAATAGTTGCACACGCGGAATACTCAGGTTATACTTGACGAGCCAAGCATATACAGATATGGCCTGGGAACACGGAGACCGAAAGGTCGAGCATGAATCATATAGTAGATATGATCAACATAATGATGTTCACCGATGAAACTACTCCATCTCACGTGATGATCGGACATGGTTTAGTTGATTTGGATCACGTGATCACTTAGAGGATTAGAGGGATGTCTATCTAAGTGGGAGTTCTTAAGTAATATGATTAATTGAACTTAAATTTATCATGAACTTAGTACCTGATAGTATCTTGCTTGTTTATGTTGAATGTAGATAGATGGCTCGTGTTGTTGTTCCGTTGAATTTTAATGCGTTCCTTGAGAAAGCAAAGTTGAAAGATGATGGTAGCAATTACACGGACTGGGTCCGTAACTTGAGGATTATCCTCATTGCTGCACAGAAGAATTACGTCCTGGAAGCACCGCTGGGTGCCAGGCCTGCTGCTGGAGCAACACCAGATGTTATGAACGTCTGGCAGAGCAAAGCTGATGACTACTCGATAGTTTAGTGTGCCATGCTTTACGGCTTAGAATCGGGACTTCAACGACGTTTTGAACGTCATGGAGCATATGAGATGTTTCAGGAGTTGAAGTTAATATTTCAAGCAAATGCCCGGATTGAGAGATATGAAGTCTCCAATAAGTTCTATAGCTGCAAGATGGAAGAGAATAGTTCTGTCAGTGAGCATATACTCAAAATGTCTGGGTATAATAATCACTTGATTCAATTGGGAGTTAATCTTCCAGATGATTGTGTCATTGACAGAATTCTCCAATCACTGACACCAAGCTACAAGAGCTTCGTGATGAACTATAATATGCAAGGGATGAACAAGACTATTCCCGAGCTCTTTGCAATGCTGAAAGCTGCGGAGGTAGTAATCAAAAAGGAGCATCAAGTGTTGATGGTTAACAAAACCACTAGTTTCAAGAAAAAGGGCAAAGGGAAGAAGAAGGGGAACTTCAAGAAGAACGGCAAGCAAGTTGCTGCTCAAGAGAAGAAACCCAGGTCTGGACCTAAGCCTGAAACTGAGTGCTTCTACTGCAAGCAGACTGGTCACTGGAAGCGGAACTGCCCAAAGTATTTGGCGGATAAGAAGGATGGCAAGGTGAACAAAGGTATATATGATATACATGTTATTGATGTGTACCTTACTAATGCTCGTAGTAGCACCTGGGTATTTGATACTGGTTCTGTTGCTAATATTTGCAACTCGAAACAGGGGCTACGGATTAAGCGAAGATTGGCTAAGGACGAGGTGACGATGCGCGTGGGAAACGGTTCCAAAGTCGATGTGATCGCGGTCGGCACGCTACCTCTACATCTACCTTCGGGATTAGTATTAGACCTAAATAATTGTTATTTAGTGCCAGTGTTGAGCATGAACATTATATCTGGATCTTGTTTGATGCGAGACGGTTATTCATTTAAATAAGAGAATAATGGTTGTTCCATTTATATGAGTAATATCTTTTATGGTCACGCACCCTTGAAGAGTGGTCTATTCTTATTGAATCTCGAGAGTAGTGATACACATATTCATAATGTTGAAACCAAAAGATGCAGAGTTGATAATGATGGTGCAACTTATTTGTGGCACTGCCGTTTAGGTCATATTGGTGTAAAGCGCATGAAGAAACTCCATAGTGATGGACTTTTGGAACCACTTGATTATGAATCACTTGGTACTTGCGAACCGTGCCTCATGGGCAAGATGACTAAAACACCGTTCTCCGGTACTATGGAGAGAGCAACAGATTTGTTGGAAATCATACATACAGATGTATGTGGTCCAATGAATATTGAAGCTCGTGGCAGATATCGTTATTTTCTCACCTTCACAGATGATTTAAGCAGATACGGGTATATCTACTTAATGAAACATAAGTCTGAAACATTTGAAAAGTTCAAAGAATTTCAGAGTGAAGTGGAAAATCATTGTAACAAGAAAATAAAGTTTCTACGATCTGATCGTGGAGGAGAATATTTGAGTTATGAGTTTGGTGTACATTTGAAAAATTGTGGAATAGTTTCGCAACTCACGCCACCCGGAACACCACAGCGTAATGGTGTGTCCGAACGTCGTAATTGTACTTTACTAGATATGGTGCGATCTATGATGTCTCTTACTGATTTACCGCTATCATTTTGGGGATACGCTCTAGAGACGGCCGCATTCACGTTAAACAGGGCACCATCAAAATCCGTTGAGACGACGCCTTATGAACTATGGTTTGGCAAGAAACCAAAGTTGTCGTTTCTGAAAGTTTGGGGCTGCGATGCTTATGTGAAAAAGCTTCAACTTGATAAGCTCGAACCCAAATCGGAGAAATGTGTCTTCATAGGATATCCAAAGGAAACTATTGGATACACCTTCTATCACAGATCCGAAGGCAAGACTTTTGTTGCTAAATTCGGAAACTTTCTTGAGAAGGAATTTCTCTCGAAAGAAGTGAGTGGGAGGAAAGTAGAACTTGACGAGGTAACTGTACCTGCTCCCTTGTTGGAAAGTAGTACATCACAGAAAACTGTTTCTGCGACACCTACACCAATAAGTGAGGAAGTTAATGATAATGATCATGAAACTTCAGAACAAGATACTACTGAACCTCATAGATCAACCAGAGTAAGATCCGCACCAGAGTGGTACGGTAATCCAGTTCTGGAAGTCATGCTACTAGATCATGATGAACCTATGAACTATGAAGAAGCGATGGTGAGCCCAGATTCCGCAAAGTGGCTTGAAGCCATGAAATCTTAGATGGGATCCATGTATGAGAACAAAGTATGGACTTTGGTTGACTTGCCCGATGATCGGCAAGCAATTGAGAATAAATGGATCTTCAAGAAAAAGACTGACGCTGACGGTAATGTTACTGTCTATAAAGCTCGACTTGTCGCAAAAGGTTTTCGACAAGTTCAAGGGGTTGACTACGATGAGACCTTTTCACCCGTAGCGATGCTTAAGTCGGTCCGAATCATGTTAGCAATTGCCGCATTTTATAATTATGAAATTTGGCAAATGGATGTCAAAACTGCATTCCTGAATGGATTTCTGGAAGAAGAGTTGTATATGATGCAACCAGAAGGTTTTGTTGATCCAAAGGGAGCTAACAAAGTGTGCAAGCTCCAGCGATCCATTTATGGACTGGTGCAAGCCTCTCGGAGTTGGAATAAACGCTTTGATAGTGTGATTAAAGCATTTGGGTTTATACAGACTTTCGGAGAAGCCTGTATTTACAAGAAAGTGAGTGGGAGCTCTGTAGCATTTCTGATATTATATGTTGATGACATATTATTGATTGGAAATGATATAGAATTTCTGGATAGCATAAAGGGATACTTGAATAAGAGTTTTTCAATGAAAGACCTCGGTGAAGCTGCTTACATATTAGGCATAAAGATCTATAGAGATAGATCAAGACGCTTAATTGGACTTTCACAAAGCACATACCTTGACAAGATTTTGAAAAAGTTCAAAATGGATCAAGCAAAGAAAGGGTTCTTGCCTATGTTACAAGGTGTGAAGTTGAGTCAGACTCAATGCCCGACCACTGCAGAAGATAGAGAGAAAATGAAAGATGTTCCCTATGCTTCAGCCATAGGCTCTATCATGTATGCAATGCTGTGTACCAGACCTCATGTGTGCCTTGCTATAAGTTTAGCAGGGAGGTACCAAAGTAATCCAGGAGTGGATCACTGGGACAGCGGTCAAGAACATCCTGAAATACCTGAAAAGGACTAAGGATATGTTTCTCATATATGGAGGTGACAAAGAGCTCACCGTAAAAGGTTACGTTGATGCAAGCTTTGACACTGATCCGGACGATTCTAAATCTCAAACCGGATACGTGTTTACATTAAATGGTGGAGCTGTCAGTTGGTGCAGTTCTAAACAAAGCGTCGTAGCGGGATCTACATGTGAAGCGGAGTACATAGCTGCTTCGGAAGCAGCAAACGAAGGAGTCTGGATGAAGGAGTTCATATCCGATCTAGGTGTCATACCTAGTGCATCGGGTCCAATGAAAATCTTTTGTGACAATACTGGTGCAATTTCCTTGGCAAAGGAATCCAGATTTCACAAAAGGACCAAGCACATCAAGAGACGCTTCAACTCCATCCGGGATCTAGTCCAGGTGGGAGACATAGAGATTTGCAAGATACATACGGATCTGAATGTTGCAGACCCATTGACTAAGCCTCTTCCACGAGCAAATCATGATGAGCACCAAGGCTCCATGGGTGTTAGAATCATTACAGTGTAATCTAGATTATTGACTCTAGTGCAAGTGGGAGACTGAAGGAAATATGCCCTAGAGGCAATAATAAAGTTATTATTTATTTCCTTATAATCATGATAAATGTTTATTATTCATGCTAGAATTGTAGTAACCGGAAACATAATACATGTGTGAATAAATAGACAAACAAAGTGTCACTAGTATGCCTCTACTTGACTAGCTCGTTAATCAAAGATGGTTATGTTTCCTAACCATGAACAATGAGTTGTTATTTGATTAACAAGGTCACATCATTAGTTGAATGATCTGATTGACATGACCCATTCCATTAGCTTAGCACCCGATCGTTTAGTATGTTGCTATTGCTTTCTTCATGACTTATACATGTTCCTATAACTATGAGATTATGCAACTCCCGTTTATCGGAGGAACACTTTGGGTACTACCAAACGTCACAACGTAACTGGGTGATTATAAAGGAGTACTACAGGTGTCTCCAATGGTACATGTTGGGTTGGCGTATTTCGAGATTAGGTTTTGTCACTCTGATTGTCGGAGAGGTATCTCTGGGCCCTCTCGGTAATGCACATCACATAAGCCTTGCAAGCATTACAACTAATATGTTAGTTGTGAGACGATGTATTACAGAACGAGTAAAGAGACTTGCCGGTAACGAGATTGAACTAGGTATTGGATACTGACGATCGAATCTCGGGCAAGTAACATACCGATGACAAAAGGAACAACGCATGTTGTTATGCGGTCTGACCGATAAAGATCTTCGTAGAATATGTAGGAGCCAATATGGGCATCCAGGTCCCGCTATTGGTTATTGACCGGAGACGTGTCTCGGTCATGTCTACATTGTTCTCGAACCGTAGGGTCCGCACGCTTAACGTTACAATGACAGTTATTATGAGTTTATGCATTTTGATGTACCGAAGGTTGTTCGGAGTCCCGGATATGATCACGGACATGACGAGGAGTCTCGGAATGGTCGAGACATAAAGATTGATATATTGTATGACTATATTCGAACACCAGAAAGGTTCCGGAGAAGTTTCGGATAAAACCGGAGTACCGGAGGGGTTACCGGAACCCCTCGGGGGTTAATGGGCCTTATGGGCCTAATGTGGAGAAGAGGAAGGGGGCTGCCAGGGCAGGCCGCGCGCCCCCCTCTCTCCCTAGTCCGAATTGGACAAGGAGGGAGGGGCGGCGCCCCCCCCCCTTTCCAATTCTCCCTCCACCTCTCCTAGTTGGACAAGGAACGGGGAGGGGAGTCCTACTCCCGGTAGGAGTAGGACTCCTCCTGCGCCCTCCTCTAAGCCGGCGCACCCCCCCCCTTGGATCCTTTATATACGGAGGCAGGGGGGCACCCTAGGACACACAAGTTGATCATTGAGATCGTTCCTTAGCCGTGTGCGGTGCCCCCTGCCACCATATTCCACCTCGATCATATCGTTATAGTGCTTAGGCGAAGCCCTGCGTCGGTAGAACATCAAGATCGTCACCACGCCGTCGTGCTGACGGAACTCCTCCCCGAAGCTTTTCTGGATCGGAGCCCGGGGATCGTCATCGAGCTGTACGTGTGCTAAGAACTCGGACGTGCCGGAGTAACGGTGCTTGGATCGGTTGGATCGGGAAGAAGACGTACGACTACTTCCTCTACGTTGTGTCAACGCTTCCATTGCGATCTACAAGGGTACGTAGATAACACTCTCCCCTCTCATTGCTATGCATCACCATGATCTTGCGTGTGCGTAGGAAAGTTTTGAAATTACTACGTTCCCCAACACCGGCTAAGAAAAATAACCGGACTAACCGCCTGGTCACCGCACAACCACCGCATCAAAACAGGAGCTTGACTGGTACTTGGGCGGTGCCTGGCCGGAACAACCGCATGGCCTTGAACTCTTGGGTGGCTAAGTTCTGAGCGGAAGAACCGCTCGGACCACCGGTGGTACCGGTCATCGTGGAACGACCGGACCAACCGGGCCACTACCGCCCAAGAACCGCATCAAAACAGAAGCGTGAGCGGTACTTGAGCGGTGCATGGACGGAACCACCGCCCCAGCATTTGCAGAGCATGGTGGTAGTACCACCGCCCGGAGGCAGCGGTACAACCGCTCAAGCAAAGCTGGTGAGCGACAAGACCCAGCGGTACAACCGCTCCAGAGAGCGGTACAACCGCTGGGCAGAAACAGTGAGCAGGAAGGATAGGGGAAGAGACAAGGAAAAACTCTCTCTCACACACACCTGAGGAAGACAAAGGAGGGGTGATGAACCTGTATGTTAAAAGATTCCCCCAGTGCTTTCTAATGAGGATTCCCTCTTGATAGTACGGGTTCCCTATGACCAAAGGAAATAAAAGCGTAGAGGACACGTCTTCGATCTTTTCCTACGAGAGGCAATAGCAATCCGATGTAGACCTAAGCATCGAGAACCTGAAACATATAGCACACGATTAGACCAACAAAGGGTTGTCATCATCATCCAAAACATAAAGTAGGGAAATGCCCTTTCAATCTCCCCCTTTTTTGGTGGATGATGACAACAACACGATTTGCAAGAGATAAGTCAATGAAATCTAGACGGAACTCCCCCTGAATATGTGCCCCAAAAGGAACTAGCTGTTAGAAAGCATGGGCACACTTTCAAGACTAGACTCCCCCTAGATTCTATAGACTCACCACTCTGACAATATAAGCTTAGAGTGCAATAATAACGATAATGACCATTGAACGGAAATGTAATAGGAGTAACAAGTCTCACAAACAGCAAGGAACGAAACAAGTCCACGAACAAAGACCAACACCAGAAAATGAGAAAAAGAAAAACCCATGCAAATCCCCGAGACTTAGAACCCTCTCCCCCTTTGGCATCAAGACACCAAAAAGGAAAAGAGCGAAGCTAGCGTCCCAAAGCTCAAGCGTCCTCCTCTGACTCCTCGGTCGCATCTGGATCCTCATCATCAGAGTCGTCATCGTCGTCGTGATCAGATTCTTCCATGGCATTGTCAGCTGCTGCAAACGAGGAGGATAGCTGGGGAGGGGCTTCATCATCAATCCAAGTGCTATGTGTAGATATCCAACGCTCCTCCAGGGTGATGCTCTTCTTAGAGCCACTCTGAACCGGCATGTTGAGATGCTTCATCATTGCAATTTGGCGACGTCGTGCAAGCTTCTCATTGACATGTGCCTCATACATCCTCTTCTGGATGTCAGCCTAGAGACAAAAGGTCTTCTTCACCTTGGCAGTGAGTTTGGCCACCCACGAAGGCTTGGCCCCTGGCTCCAGCTCAAAGTCCTCATCGTCAGACATAGCATAGACATCCTCGGGAGCATTGGCAGGGAAGCGAGGCTCGGCATGCTTCTTCTTCTTAAGGAGCTTGACCTCATGAATAGTGAGGTTGTCTGGAGAAGTGAGGAGCTCTCCAGGACGACGAACAGCCCACACAGAGTTCAGAAAGCACATGACAAACGGAGCATAGATTGGGACTTTATGGTAGATGACCATGTTGTACATCTCATGCCACATCCAATTGGACACATCAAACATTGCCCCTGTCCCCACCATGGTCTTCATAGCAACCATCAAATCAACCAGATAACCATGAATCTCATCTTGATTGCCCACCTTGGGCAAGAGCACATTGCGGAACACTCGGTGCATGATGTCATAGACCTTCTCCAAATCCTTGGATTCTCCAATAATCCCACGGCCCCGAATGTACAGAGGGGCAAGCTTCTCCTTAAGCATGGACTCAGGAAAGTCATGAGGACGAATGCCACCCCTTCCTTCCAGACCGGTATCCTCGTACCCAATAGCATTGCAGAATGCCCTCCAGGGAACATGAAACAATTCATCACGACACATGAAGGTGAGAGTGCGCGCATCATCTTCCCCAAAATGAACCGTGGCATAGAACTGATGGACGAGTTGAACATCAAAGTCAGAGTTGACTGACATGAGCTTGACAAGATCAAACTCCTCGCAGAGAGCCAGCGTCTCACCAAAATACTCCATGTTGTTCCTCCAATGGTCAAGATCAATTGTCCATTGCTTGGCATATCTGTTCTTGTTGTGCTCAAAGAGTTCATGAACAATTCGCACTTGCATCTCATTCCGGAACTGAACGGTGGTCCAACGAGGAGCAATGGGAACCTCATACGAATTCTTTGATCGGAAGGCTTTCCAATGATGCAACGGCATAACCACATGTTGCTTAGCAGCTGCAGACTTTTCACGGTGAGTGGACTTGGTGGGAATCACAACTTCTTCTTCATCATCAGACACAACCGGGCATAAGGTCCTTCGTGCCCTCTTCTTCATCTTGGGAGGAGCAGAGCGAGAACTAGAGCCCCCTGAACACACACACGAAAAAGCACACAAAAGCCAGCAAGGATGAGAGGATTGCACACACAAGCAGAAAAGGAACATGTTGCGGCAACAGAGAAGATAGAACAGTGCTGGGTGGTTGATATACTCCGGTTGTACCGGTTCCTCTGCCGGTAGTACCGCTCCAGCGGTTGTACCGCCCGTAGGGGTGGTAGAACCGCTGACGGTGGCACTACCAGGGGAGATTGGTCGAACCGAGGCATACTAATCACACAAGTAATATTCCAAATTATAAGTGCTGCAAACAAGATAGGAGGCAAACAAAGATCTCTTCTACTCCATAGATCAAACACTAATCGCAGATAAGTAATGCCCTAGACAAAGGAAGAACCCTAGAAAGATCTAGGAGCAAAGAACACGAGGCATTACCACAATCCATGGGAAGAGATCGGGAGGCTTCCACGGAGAGAGTCCACGGAGAGCCCAAGGATCCGAAGTGCGAGATGCACTCCGGGGCAGGGGCAAAGAGGGCCGGCAGCTAGGGCACAGAGAAGAGGAATGAGGGCGAAGGGAAAAAGAAAACCCTTCAGCCCCGTTGAGTATATATAGGCCCGTAGACACGCCCTGGTAGAACCGCTCCGGGGAGCGGTTGTACCGCTCGTCTGGTATAGACCGGTGGTTGGAGACAATACTTCCGGTGCTTGGAAGGCAGCGGTAGTACCGCCCAGAGTCCACCGGTAGTACCGGACGTAGGTTACCATGGGTTTGAGCGGTGGAACCGCCCAAACACCGAACGGAGACCCATTGGGACGGCACAACCAGGTACCAGCGGTGGAACCGCCCGTGATCCCGGTTTTACCGCCCGACCACCTATGCCCAAGCCATGATCAAATGAGTGCAATCCGAAGGGGGGAAGAAAGAGCACGAAACAGGAGAGAAGCAACACCTTAGGAGAACCCAACGCAAAGAGCAAAGAAAGAACGAGAGAAAACAACATGAGAACAAAAGGCTAACTCCAACCTCCCCAAGAGAGGACGATGGCCGAGACCACCTATGTTTGAGTCAATTGGTATGGCACCGCGAAGAATTATCCTTGGGTCCATGACCAAAACTCGTCTTTGAAGCACAAGTACCATCAAACATGGCTAATGTGAAAGACTTGATCAATTTATGCATAATGGGGGGAGGGAGAGTTCATTGAGAGAACATCACTCCCCCTATGTCCATGCCTACATCTAAACAAGAGAACATGTTGAGTACGGTGGGGTGTGCAAGGGTTCAAGCAACATTGCCCAAATCAATGATATTTAGCTCATGCCTTAACTCGCGAAATCTTGCTTCATCCAAGGGCTTCGTGAAGATATCTGCAAGGTTATCATGAGTGTTGACATAGTTGAGCTCGATCTCTCCTCGCCTAATGTGATCCGGGATGAAGTGATACCGGATCTCAATATGCTTCGTCTTGAAGTGTTGCACCAGGTTGAGAGAGATCTTGATGGCACTTTCATTGTCACACCAAAGAGGCACTTTGTCACAAATGACACCATAATCTGTTAAAGTTTGCCTCATCCATAAGAGTTGTGCACAACAACTCCCGGCTGCAACATACTATGCCTCGGTGGACGAGAGAGACACACAACTTTGCTTTTTGGAAGACCAACTTACCAAAGAGCAACCAAGGAATTGGCACCCTCCGGAAGTGGACTTCCTATCCACTTTGTCTCCCACCAATCGGAATCCGAGTACCCTACAAGCTTGAAGTTCGATCCTCTTGGATACCATAAGCCAAAGTTTGGGGTATGAGCCAAATATCGAAAGATTCGTTTGACCGCCACATAGTGACATTCCTTAGGTGCGGCTTGAAACCGTGCACACATTCCCACACTCAACATGATATCCGGTCTAGATGCACAAAGGTAAAGCAAGGATCCAATCATGGAGCGATATACCTTTTGATCCACCACTTTACCATTTGGATCTAAGTCAAGTTGGCACTTGGTGGGCATTGGAGTGGAAGCCGGCTTCACGTCACTTAGTTTGAATCTCTTGAGCATGTCTTGAGTGTATTTGGATTGATTGATGAAGATTCCTTCTCTTCTTTGCTTCACCTCTAACCCTAGAAAGAACTTCAACTCTCCCATGGAGGACATCTCGAACTTTGAGGTCATGAGAGCGGCAAATTCCTCATTGAAAGCTTTGTTAGGTGAACCAAAGATAATATCATCAACATATAATTAGCACACAAACAACTCCCCTTTGACCTTCTTAGTAAAAAGAGTGGGGTCGATTATCCCAACTTCAAAACCACGGTCTTGTAACAACTCGGCAAGGTGGTCATACCACGCACGTGGGGCTTGTTTAAGGAAGGCCATAGAGTGCCTTATCGAGTTGATACACATGATCGGGAAGGTAGGGATCCTCGAACCCAGGGGGTTGCTTGACGTAAACCAATTCATTAATAGGACCATTAAGGAAAGCACTCTTCACATCCATTTGCTGTAATTTAAAGTTATGATGAGAAGCATATGCAATCAACATGCGAATGGATTCAAGACGAGGAACGGGAGCAAAGGTTTCACCGTAGTCGATACCCTCGACTTGGGAGTAGCCTTGTGCTACCAAACGAGCCTTGTTGCGAATGATAATCCCATGGGCATCTTGCTTGTTCTTAAATATCCACTTGGTTCCTATGACATTGTGATTCCCGGTCGGTCTTGGCACCAATCTCCACACTTTGTTGCACTCGAAGTTGTTGAGTTCTTCATGCATGGCATTGAGCCAATCTACATCTTCTAGCGCCTCATAGACCTTGTGGGGTTCCACACAAGAGACAAACGCGTGATGCTCACAATAATTTGCTAATTGTCTACGAGTGCTTACCCCCTTTCTTAAGCTTCCAAGCACATTCGTCATGAGATGATCCTTGGTAGAGAGCTTGGAAGCAACCTTGGCGGCACGACGCTCTAATTCCTCCTCGAGGGTGAGGCGAGAAGTGGTCACTTGATTATGTTGAGCGTCGTCTTGGGCTTGTTCTTGTTCTTGAACTTGCTTGGAGGAAAGAACTTGACCCTGGGCATCACTTGATGGGTCAACACCGTCTTGAGCGTGATCTTGCCCTTGGTCATGTTCTTGAGGATGAGGGCCTTCATGTTGTTCTTCGGAAGCGTGTGGGCCTTGGGTTGGTGATGGCTCCACTTGAGTGGAGCTTTGTCCTTCTCCTTCGGCCACAAGGGGTTCCTCAATGGGTAGGATAAAGCCAACACCCATTCTTCTTATGGCTTGGGGAGGAATTTCATCACCTACATCACAAGTGCCACTTTGCTCCACTTGGGAGCCGTTATTCTCATCAAACTCCACGTTACACGTCTCCTCAATAAGTCCCGTGGATTTATTGAGGACACGGTAAGCATGAGAGTTTGTAGCACAACCAACAAATATGCCCTCATAAGCTCTAGCCTCAAATTTAGACAACCGAACACCTTTCTGGAGAATGAAGCACTTACACCCGAATACCCGGAAGTACTTGAGGTTGGCTTGTTACCGGTGAGTATCTCATATGGAGTCTTGTTCAAGCCCTTGCGGAGGTAGAGCCGATTGGATGCATGACAAGCGGTGTTGATGGCTTCAGCCCAAAAGTTATACGGAGACTTGAACTCCGCCATCATGGTCCTTGCTGCATCCATCAACATCCGGTTGTTCCTCTCCGCAACACCGTTTTGTTGAGGGGTGTAGGGTGCGGAATATTGATGATTGATTCCCTCATCACTAAGAAACTCATCCAAGGTGTAGTTCTTGAACTCGGTGCCATTGTCACTTCTTATTGTCAAGGTCTTTGCATTGTGTTGACGTTGTGCTTCATTTGCAAAGTCAATGACAGTTTGTTGGGTCTCGCTCTTCCTCTTGAAGAAATACACCAATGTGTACCTTGAGTAGTCATCCACAATCACCAAGCAATACTTCCTACCTCCAAGACTATCGAAGGATGGAGGCCCAAATAGATCCATGTGAAGGAGCTCCAAAGGCCTCTTTGAATAAATGATAGTCGTGGGAGGGTGAGCCTTCTCATGTAGCTTTCCTTTGATACAAGCACTACAAGCATGATCTTTAGCAAAACTAACATTCGTTAGTCCACGGACATGGTCCCCCTTGAGGAGACTTTGCAAAGATCTCATATTGACATGGGCTAAACAACGATGCCAAAGCCATCCCACATCAACTTTCGCCATTAGGCACGGCGCGGTCTTAGTGGGTCGCTCCGAAAAGTTAATCACATATAGACCGTTCTCGACATGCCCAACAAAGGCTACTTTAAGAGTCTTGCTCCACAAGAGGGCCACGGTATCGATATCAAAGAAAGTGGCAAAGCCCATGATTGCAAGTTGACGAACGGAAAGTAAATTGTATGCAAGGGACTCAACAAGCATGACCTTCTCGATCGTGAGATCATGAGAGATGACCACCTTGCCAAGTCCCAATACCTTAGAAGATGAGGCGTCACCCCACTCGACATTGGTGGGCATAGATGGAATGTTGTGCACGTCCACCACCAAGTCCTTGCTTCCGGTCATATGATTTGTAGCTCAGCTATCGAGCAACCATGATCCCCCATCGGAAGCAAACACCTGCAAGAGATCAATGCTTGGTTTTAGGTACCCATTTTGTAATGGGTCCTTTGATGTTAGTGACAAGGGTCTTTGGAACCCAAATAGACCATTCAATGTATTCATGAAGAGAACCAACAAATTTGGCATAAACATGCCCATCACTCGCACGACATAACACATAAGAAGGATTAAAATCGCCGGCTTTGTTGGGAGGGGTGGCATTGCCCTTCTTGACATTGCCACCCTTTGCATTGTTCTTCTTCTTATCCTCGGAAGCACTCTCTCCCTCCTTCACAAAGGTTTGCATGAGAGGAGGAGGTCGTTTGGTCTTGTCATTCTTCTTCTTGTTCTTGGAGTCGAGCACGTACCCAACCCCTTCCTTGGCCACAACCCCCTTTTGGTTGATCAAGAGATCGTTGAGGTTCTTCTTGCCTTGTATGCAAGTCGCAAGACCTCTCTCAAGTTGCCCCTTTAGCTTAGCGTTCTCCTCAACGAGATGCACGTGCTCACAACACGGGTTAGTAGCATTTGCATTATCAATTAACATCATACAAGGGAAAGTGGCCTTTTCCTTGGTTAGCTTTACTTGAAGTTGATCATGAGACTCTTTGAGGATAGCATGAGTACCCTTCAAGACCTTGTGAGCCTTTTCAAGTAGATCAAACTCCTCTTTGAGTCTAGCAAGATCAACCTCAAGTTCGGCCTTCTCGGAGTTTAGCACATGAGAAACAATGAGGACATGATCATAATCTTTCTTTAACTTAGCATGATCAACGTTGTGTGACTCCTCAAGAGCCAAACGAAGACCACGCTCTTCCTCAAGAGCATTGGAAAGATCTGAAATCTCATCGGCATAGTCACGACTATGCCCTTCCATCTTAGTGATGGTGTCTTCGTGAGCCTCGATCATGTCATTGGCTTCACCAAGTTGTTCCAAGAGAGCAACAAAGTGCCTCTTGGATTTTCCCTTGAGTTTGCCCATAAAGGCCTCAAACTCATTAGCCTCCACATTCACTTCCTCAAGTTCATTAATGCTATCCGTCGGAGAAGGATGATTAATGATGGTAGTTTTGATGTTGGAGGTTACCTTGTTGGTGGCTTTAGCCATGAGGCACTTGGCGGTGATACTCTCATTGGGTGAGTCGAAGAGAGACACCCGTGGAGTCGTCGCAATGGCAACAAAGGCCATGGCAACCGACTCATCACTTTCATCATCGTCATCATCCTCATTGTACTCTTCTTGTACCACCAATGCCTTGTGAGGAGTCTTCTTGATGAAGTTGCTCTTGTTGGGGAACGACTTGGCCTTGTCCTTTCGGATGAGCTTGCTACCATTGTCTTCCCTCTTCTCATACGGACACTCCGCAACAAAATGACTCACGTTGCCACAATTGTAGCAAGTCCTTACACGTTGTCTGCTCTTCGTGCCACTTGAGTTGTTTTTGCTAAAGTTTGGCCTTGAGTTTTTCTTGCTCCAAAATTGCCTTGAAGCAAGTGCCATGTGTTCATGATACGCATACTTCATATCTTCGGGGTTGTTCTCCTCTTCTTCCTCTTCTTCCTCTTCAATGGTGAGCTTGGCCTTCAATGCAAGGTTAGGCTTCTTTGCCCTTTGAGAACGAAGCACCGCATTGTCGGTGGTCTTGTCTAAAATGTTCATGGCCACAAACTCATCCAGCACTTCACTTGAGGTTAAAGTGTGGAAGTCCGGTCTTTGACGAATGATGGAGGACCTGGCCTTGTGATAGGGCATCATTGCCTTGAGGAATTTGCGCTTGATCCAATTGTCGTCTGTGTCCTTACTCCCGTGATCTCGTAGTGAGACCGCGAGTTTGGTTACTCTCCGATAAAGCTCACGAGGTTCTTCATCTTCTTTCATTGCAGACTCATCGGCCTCATCTTGCACCACTTCATAGTTGGAGCGTTGGATGCTTGCGCTTCCCCGGTAGAGTGAGACAACACAATGCCATGCATCTTTGGCCAAGGCGAAGGGACGAAGATGAGGTAGGTCTTCAGGTGGAATTGCATCTTGAATGATGAAGAGAGCATTCTCATTGAATTGATTATCCGCGGCTTCTCGAGGAGTGAAGTTGCTTGGATCATGCGGATAGAAACATTCTTCAATGATTCTCCAAAGGTTAGTGTTCACATGATTTAAATGACGTTTAAAGCGGTAAACCCAAGAATCAATGTCCTCATTTTTCACAATCTTAGGGGGAGGACCGGCATGATTCAAATGAGTAGACGGAACCGGTCCACCATAAACAAGTGGTGGTTCCACATGAGCAAAGATGTCGGTGCCATTTTTACCACTAGAAGAAGGAGCCTTTTCACTACTAGCTTCCCCCTTGTCGGGGATAGCATCCGTCACCTTGTCGGTGGGGTCACCCACTTTCAACGGTGCGGTGGAAAGTTTAAGCCCCTCAAGAAATTTAGTAAACATGCTTTCAACCTCGGTCGTCATGGAGGTCTTCAATGTCTCTAAGGCCACATTGAACTCCTCACGAGAGACCGAGGTTCCCCCATCGCCCGTAGACGAGATCGGATTCACACCGGTGTGTTCCTCCACACCGTCTACGGTATCAACCATACTCTTTGGACGGTAAAGTCCTTAATAAAGAGACGAGGCTCTGATACCAATTGAAAGGATCTATATGGTTGACTAGAGGGGAGTGAATAGGCAACTAACAATTTTTAGCTTTTCTTTAACAATTTAAACTTTGCATCAAAGTAGGTTGTCTAGATATGCAACTAGGTGAGCAACCTATATGATGCAACAAGGATAGGGACACAAACAAGCAAGTGATATGAAACAAATAAGCTTGCACAAGTAAAAGGCGCGAGATAACCAAGAGTGGAGATGGTGGAGACGAGGATGTGTTGCCGAAGTTCCTTCCCTTCGAGAGGAAGTACGTCTCCGTTGGAGCGGTGTGGAGGCACAATGCTCCCCAAGAAGCCACTAGGGCCACCTGTGCGGACCCCGACTCATAAGTCGTGATCACCGAATGCACGTGTACAGTGATCCCAGAGATCAATGCTCACTGAACACACAGAAGCTGAATAACAAGAGTCTTACATCCATACATACCATCTTACACAAATTATGACCATTATGGTCAAGTCTTACATTGATAAAGCCTTAAGGGCTGAACATCAAATGAAACACAAGCAGCGGAAATCTTCGTCGATGAGTAGAGCCCATGCCATCTGCCTTAACCCTACAGGCATTCTGACTGGGAAACGTCCTAGTTCGCATGTTCGTCTCCAAAGGACTCTTCTTTGAACTCCGGTTCTTCCATGCCTGGCCAATTAAATAACCAGTGGCAAGCCAATGAGTACTTTGAATGTACTCGCAAGCAACCCATGTTTTGGCTCAAGATACAACAATGCATGACATAGGTAAATTTTTGCAGAAAGCTGATTTTGTCGTGTTATGACATGTTCAATAACTGGTAAACCATGCATCGCATGGATTCAAGTAACCATAGGGGCTGGTTACAGATATCAACATAAAGGGAGAGGGCTCCAACCCAACTCATTCATGTCAAGTCCTTTGACTTGACCCAAGAAGTATTTCCCACACACACTGGTTTGTAAACAAGTGGACATAGCCCAAGAGAAGTTACCCAACTTTCCTTGACCGTGGACACGGCTATTCGAATAGTTTTACACTCTGCAGAGGTTGCACACTTTACCCACAAGATCCGGGGAACTTCCGTGTCATCCACGACCCGCGGTACCTCAAGTACCCGGGGTAAGCACCCGATCACTATCTTTCCCTAGACGACACTAAAAAGGAGTCCACTCGTTGTTCCGTATCCTCATGATGTACATCATACGAGACTCACTCGAGATCGTAAAATCCGAGAGGGGACACAATGGTGTATCCGGTGCCCTGTGAAAACAGTCATGGCCGCCCTACCTGGCACGACCCCGTCCCGAGAGAGCGCACCAACAACTCTCCGGTCACTAGTAATGCGGGCTCCAAGCTAGTATCGGCCTAGGTAATCAATAATGCCCTTTCCCATACAAGGGTAGAGTGGTTGCGCATGTAAGGTTGGAATAACGGTCGCAACTTAAACCAATCCGTTTTGAAAAACAACACACACACTTGCCTCGGTACACCACTTCGTCATCAAGTGGTTACCCAACTCATCATCTCCCCCGGGCATAAGTGGCACCCGATGGGGGTTTTCGAAAAGTCTTTTGAAAATACTTTGTCTCCATCACCGTGCATATCCCCGTCCCTTTTTGCGTAGCAACTACTTTAGCATCCTATCTACTCCCACCGGCATAACCCTCATAAGAAGGTAGGGTCATGCACAATGCAAGTATCAACAAGGAGGAAATGAAGGCAACCCACCAAAGTGGCTACCATCTCATCATGATTCCGATGCAACAATAATAAAGTGCTATATGAAATGCGTAAAAAGGGTTTCATAGACATGGTCAAAGGGCTGCTTGCCTGGCTCAACAAAGTCTTCTGGGTCTTCAAAGTATTCTGGTCCAACTCCTTCGTCAGCAACACAATCTATCGTCGCAAAATAATAACGAGAAAATAAGGCAATAATAAAACAGAAAAACCAAAGTGCTCAGAAAAATGTCAACTCATTTTTGTTAAATACTAGGTTGAAAACTAAGAAGGGGAAAATTCCTAGTTTTGGTTTTGGAGTAGCAGAATAGAAGAAATGGATTTTTAGAGGGGTTTAAATATATTCAAATTTGAATTTGAATATGAACAATACATAAAAGTTGTTTGGACATGAGTGAAAATTATACCATTAAATAGGTGGGATTTTTAGAAAAATATGGGAGTTGGAATCATTTCATTTGGATGAATATTTAATCTAGTGGAATTTTTGGAAAAGTTACAGAAAAAGAAAAGGAAAAAGGCCACTGTGCAACTGGGCCTATTCGACCACAGTGCAGCAGGCCCAGGGGGAATCCAACCTGCGCAAGGCTGCCACGTTGAAGGCGTATTTAGGAAATACGCCTCCAGCCGACGCAGCAAACCGTACGCGCGCGTGTGTGTTTTAAACCTAACATGTGGGACCCACACGTCAGGACGTGAGGCTGACGGACGGGCCCCACGTTCGTCGTCGTCAACCTTGGGTCAGAGAGGGCGGCGAGCTCACCGGCGCCGCTGTGGTCGACGGCGAGGCGATCTGAGGGCACTGGCGTGCTCAGGGCGTAGTCGTCGTTCGGGTGGAGGTGGAGGTGGTCGCCGGGGTGCAGGGGTTCACCGGCGACAAGGAAGCCGGCGGCAGAGCTTCGGGAGGTGCTTGCCCTGGTCGATTCCGGCCGCAAAAGAGAGGGGAAACAAAGG
The DNA here is from genome assembly GCF_002162155.2 of Triticum dicoccoides. Taxonomy (NCBI): domain Eukaryota; kingdom Viridiplantae; phylum Streptophyta; class Magnoliopsida; order Poales; family Poaceae; genus Triticum; species Triticum dicoccoides. The sequence goes on from NC_041384.1 coordinate 138,095,238, forward strand.
AGGAATGGTCAGGAAGGTGTGGCGGGTCCAGATCGACAGAGAGAAGGGGCGGAGAGAGCTCGTACCCCGAGATCGACGACGACCCGAGGCGGCGGAGCTCGAGCTCGATCTCGAGCTCGGGTGCTCCTGGAGGAGAGTGGAGGGCACAGGGGCCTATTTGGAGTAGGTAGGAGCGAGTGGTGGTGAGTGAGAGGCTCGGCAAGGCCTTTAAGTAGGCGAGCCACGGCTCACCGTAGACCCGTGCGTCGGCGAGGTTGTTGCCGTTGCTGTGGGTCACGGGGGCGCGCGTGGTCGTGTCTGGGGTGCTCGTGGGTTTGGTCCAGAGCGAGGGAAAGAAGAGAGAGAGGGAGCAGGGGGCCAGAGGCACCGCGCGTGTGAGCACGCTCACTGGTGCGCTCGGGCGGTCATCGCGCATGCGAGCTGGGGCGAGAGGAGGGAGTAGGAGGAGGGGGCCGACCAGCTGCCGTGTTGCGGACGTCGAGGCATCTCGTCGGGCACGCTGGGGAGGCCCGAGGTGGCCGGGGGCGGTTGGAAGGGGGCGGCTACAGTGCGGGAACGCACTGTAGAGCGCTCCAGAGCGCCCAAATGGCCGACATGGCCATTTTCTATGCAGTGTGGGCACGGCCAAAGGTGTCTGGTGGCTCTAGGGAGGAGTAAAGAAGTAGGAGATGGCCTTGGATGCCCTGGGTGGCCAGTAGGAGAGGAGAGAGGTAGAAGAAGAGGGATAAATGGGTTGTCCAGAGAGAGAAAGTGGGGTTTTACCCATCCAATAATTGAACTGTGGATTTGCCATTGTTACTGGAGGTGAAAGGGGACTAGGAGGGGTTGTGGTAAAGAGTGGAGCTCATGGAGATTAGTGGAAGAGCCCCAAACAAGGTTTTTAGTTAACATGCAGAAGGTGTTTGATATGGTTTTGGGGTACTTGCATTAATTTACTTCTTGTTGCACTTGGCAGGGGTGTTTGTCATGACAAAATGACAAGGAAAAAGGAAGATGAGCTCATTTGGAAGAGTTTTCTAATGAAGCTTTGGCAAACCCTAGAAATTAGCAGAAATGAACTTGTGTAGATCTAGTTGAGCAAATCACTTCTCCTTGATGCACAACTTGATGTAGTGGCCTCATTTGGTCATATTAACATGCCCACAAAAGTTGGGGTCAAGGAGAGAAAGTTGGTAGTAAAAACTTGTTCAAATTTGATTATCCTCACAGAGGGTTTTGGGGCTTTTTGGTGAACCAAAATGACCTTGATTGACATGAGGCTTCGCAAGGTGATCAAAACATGCATTTGTGACTTGCTGGATTTTCCTTGGATTTTTATGAAAATATTTCCTGTAGAAATATTTCAAATCCTTGAAATGGGCAGAAATGGTTTTGGGAGGTTTTGTCCAATATTTTGATCATGACCATATGTTGAAACTCTTATATATGGGAAATATATGCCCACTGAGTTTCCCTGATTTTTGTCAAATATTTTTAAAATAATAAAATATTTTTTCCCTATTAAAGACCATTTCTGGCCTTAAGAAAAAGCTTTTAAATAAAATAGGAAAATAACTTTTAAAATTATCTTTTTGTGGTTTATGGGAATCCTATATCTAATAGGTTTCAAATATACTCTTTGAAATATTTTTCATACCCGAAATCAGGTACTTGCAGTGCAAACCTCAATCCAGGGGTTTTTGGAAAACTAATTTTTGAAAATACTATTTGGCCAAATTATTTTTGTAAGAAAATACTATATTGCACTATACACATGGCATGATCGTTAGGCAGAAGTTTGGGGCAAGGAGATGAAGTACAGAAGGTGGAGTAGTTGACTTTAAAGAGCACTTGAAAAAACACACAGAGAAATCCAACCCCAAAATAAAAGCCAAATAATGCAAAAGTTTTTGTTGGTCCAAATTTTCATGCTTTATTAATGCAAATGACATGTTACAAAATGCAGGGTGTGACAGACCTACCCCCCTTACAAGAATCACGTCCCCGAGATTCCTAAACTAGGCTTTAAAGAGATACGGAAACTCGGATCTAAGGTAGTCTTCACGTTCCCAGGTTGCTTCTGCTTCAGTGTGGTTGCTCCACTGGACCTTGAAGTACTTGATGGTGCGGCTTCGAGTGCGTCGTTCAGCCTTGTCCAAAATGCAGATGGGTCTCTCGCGGTAGGTCAAATCGGGTTGAAGGTCAATGGCTTTGTGATCGACGTCCTTGTAAAGATCAGGTTTGTCTGGAACTTGGAGACACTTCCGGAGTTGTGACACGTGGAATACATTGTGCACATCAGATAGTTCAGGTGGCAGTTCCAACTGGTAAGCCACTTCTCCTCGCCGTTCAGTGATCTCGAAGGGGCCGATGTATCTTGGTGCAAGTTTTCCTTTGACATGGAAGCGCTGGGTTCCCTTGAGAGGTGTGACCCGAAGATAGACATGGTCTCCAACTCGGAAGGTCATGTCTCTCTGACGTGAGTCAGTGTAGCTCTTCTGCCTTGACTTGGCAGTCTTCAAACGCTCTCTGACAAGCTGGACTTGCTCTTCTGCTTCACGGAGGATATCGGGCCCAAGGACTAGTCCTTCTTCGGTCTCTGACCAATTGAGGGGTGTGCGACACTTGCGTCCGTATAACACCTCAAATGGTGCCATCTGGAGGCTTGACTGATAATTGTTGTTGTAGGAGAACTCGGCAAAAGGGAGGTAATCTTCCCACCTAGCTCCATATGCTGAGACACAGGCTCGGAGCATGTCTTCGAGTATCTGATTTACTCGTTCTGTCTAACCTCCGGTCTGTGGGTGGAAAGCAGTGCTGAAGGATAACTTGGTCCCCATGGCCTCTTGGAACTTCTCCCAGAATCTTGAGGTAAACTGGGTTCCTCGGTCTGACACAATCTCCTTGGGAACACCATGAAGGCTTACGATGTTGTTGATGTAGAGGCTGGCTAGCTGGTTTCCCGTGTAAGTCGTTTTGACAGGAATGAAATGGGTACTTTGGTCAAATGGTCGACTATGACCCAGATGGAGTCATGTCCCTTATTTTACCTGGGTAATCCAGTGATGAAGTCCATTCCGACTTTATCCCATTTCCATTCAGGCATCTTGAGAGGCTGTAACAATCCACCGGGTCGCTGATGTTCAGCTTTGACCCTTTGGCATATGTCACACTTAGCGACGAAAGTGGCTATCTCTCTCTCTTCATGCCATGCCACCAGAATCTTTCCTTTAGGTCTTGATACATCTTGGTTCCTCCGGGGTGGATGGAATACGGGGTGTCATGAGCTTCTTGCAAGATAAAATTCTTGAGCTCAATCTTGTTGGGTACGCAAATGCGATTCCCAAACCACACAATTCCTTGCTCATCCTCTGAGAATCCTGGGGCCTTGCCTGCCTTGATCTTCCTCTTGATGCCTTCAATACTTTCGTGTCCCTTCTGAGCTTCCTTAACATCATCTATCAAGGTAGGCCTAACTTCGAGGTTGGCCAAGAATCCTGGTGCAACCAGTTCCAACCCGAAGCTTTCAAGTTGTTCATACAAGGCGGGTAGCCTGTCCTTAAGCATAGCATTCAAGGAACAAGCCTTTCTGCTTAATGCATCTGCTACCACATTAGCCTTTCCAGGGTGGTATTGAACACTAAGGTCATAATCCTTGATCAACTCTAGCCATCTTCTTTGCCTCATGTTCAATTCCTTCTGAGTGAAAATATACTTTAGACTTTTGTGATCCGTGTATATCTCACACCGCTTCCCTAGGAGGTAATGTCGCCATGTCTTCAGGGCATGAACTACAGCTGCCAACTCGAGGTCATGAGTAGCATAGTTTTCTTCATGAGGCCGTAGTTGCCTCGAAAGGTAAGCCATGACTCTGCCCTCTTGCATCAGAACACCTCCCAGTCCGGTTCTCGATGCATCACAATATATCACAAATTCCTTGTGTATATCTGGTGTGGCCAAAACTGGGGTGGTGGTCAATCTCTTCTTCAGCTCCTGGAAGCTTTCTTCGCACTTCGGCGTCCATTCAAACTTCTTGTCCTTCTTCAAGAGCTGAGTCATGGGTCGTGCAATGCTTGAGAATCCTTCAACGAACTTGCGGTAATATCCCGCGAGTCCGAGGAAGCTTCTGACTTCCTTCACATTGCTTGGGGATTGCCATTCAGTCACGGCTTCAATCTTAGTGGGATCGACCGACAATCCTTCTTCGGTCAAAACATGACCCAAGAATCCAACCTCATGCAGCCAAAATTCGCACTTGCTGAACTTGGCATACAGTTGGTGCTCTCGAAGCTTGTCTAGGACCATCCTCAAGTGTTGCTCGTGCTCTTCTTCCGTCTTCGAGAAGACAAGAATGTCATCAATGAAGACAACGACAAACTTGCCCAAATATTCCATGAAGACCTTATTCATGAGATACATGAAGTAAGCTGGGGCATTGGTCAATCCAAAGGACATGACCGTGCACTCATACAGGCCATATCTGGTTACAAATGTCGTCTTCAGAATATCTTGGGGTCTGATTTTCAGCTGGTAGTACCCAGATCTGAGGTCGATCTTGGAGAACACCTTGGCCCCATTGGGTTGATCAAACAGATCTTCAATCTTGGTAAGTGGATACTTGTTCTTGATCGTAACTTCATTGAGGGAGCGGTAGTCAATGCACAAGCGGATGGTACCGTCCTTCTTTGCCACAAACAGAACAGGTGATCCCCAAGGGGAGGCACTAGGGCGGATAAATCCTTTCCTCAACTGCTCTTCCAGTTGCTTCTTCAACTCTGCTAACTCTTCTGATCCCATTCTATAAGGCTTCTTATAGATGGGTCCTGCTCCTGGCATGAGCTCGATGATGAACTCAATGTCTCGGTCTGGAGGCATTCCTGGTAGCTCATCAGGAAAGACATCAGGGTATTCGCATACCATCGGCACTTGCTCCAATCCAACTTCAGTCAGACAGTTGACTTGGTTGACTTGAGCAGAGGAGGGGTTGGAGGCAAATTTAACTTCGAGTCCTTGGTCATTGGTCATAGTGACTGACCGGTTGGCACAGTCTAACAAGCCTTGGTGCTTGATGAGCCAATCCATTCCTAAGATCACATCCAAGCCTTGCGATCTTAAGATGATAAGGTCTGCTAGGAAGTCTACCCCATTAATGACAATCCCGACACCTTTACATCCTATCTTGGCTCTCATCTCTGCTCCGGGGGTTTGTACCACCATAGGGTTATTCAGGGGTGTAGGGGTCATGCCACTCTTTAATGCAAACTCATGGGTGAAAAATGAATGCGTGGCTCCAGAATCAAACAAGACTGTTGCAGGTGCTGAGTTAACAAGGAACGTACCCAACACGACGTCCGGGTCTTCCTGGGCTTCTTCAGCAGTGACATGATTCACACGACCCTTGCCGTTGTTGGGTGGGTTGCGTGGAGATTGGTTCCTTGGTGGCATTCCACGGCCTTGCCCTGGGTTCTGCGCATTGGGGCGCGGGGCATCAGGCTTCTTGTTGGGGCAATACTTGGAGTACTGTCCTGCCTGACCACATCCGAAGCAAGTGACTTGATTGGGGTTGCTGCTCTTGCTGGCATTGTTATTGGGGTTGTTGAAAGCTGGCCTGGGGTTGGCATACTGTTGAGGCTGATAGTTGGTGCGAGGTACAGGGGCTCTTGGCTGCTGATAGGTTGGCTTGACCGAGGCTGGCTGCCACGGGCGAGGCCTCTGGTTGCTGGTGCTACCCTTGCTGATCATCTTGCGCTTACGGATATCGTCCAAAGCACGTCGCTTGTCAGCAAGCATGAGTGCCTTGTTCACCAGATCAGGAAAGGTTGGGCAGTCACACACAACAAGCGAGTACTGCAGAGTCTGGTTAAGGCCTTCCATGAAGCGCACCCTTTTGGCGGCATCAGTGCTGACATCCTCAGGAGCATACCTTGAGAGAACAATGAACTTATGCATGTACTCCTTGACAGTGCTACTTCCTTGCTTCAGGGCTCGGAATTCACGCTTCTTGATGGCCATGATTCCAGAAGGAATGTGGGCCTTGCAGAATTCTGCCTTGAAGTCATTCCAAGTGATGTTTTGCTCAGCATACATGGCCTTGAATCCATCCCCCCAAGCTCTGGAAGTTCCCCCGAGACAGTGAGCAGCATATGCCACCTTCTCACGGTCCTCAGTGCATCCGACTAGTTCCAGCAGATCCTCAATGGTGTGGACCCAGTCGTCTACATCCAGGGGTTCAGCAGTCTCGATGAAGGTGGGTGGTGCATGCTTCTTGAACTCCACCAATGTGGAACGTCCATTGCCGTTTCCCGCTGGCTGGCGGTTGACAGCTTGAGCAATCATCGAGAGGGCTGCAGTGTTGGCTTGGTGTTCCTCTCGGAAGGCTTGGAGAAGCTGAGCTATGTCCATGTTTGGAGGTGGTGGCGGTGGTGGAGCTTGTCCTTGGGTTTGGTCCTGACTGGCTTCTGCTCCGGCTCCTTGCTGCTGGGTAGAGGTACCAGTACGAGTTACAACAGGCATCCTGTTGGAGCGTTCAAGGTCTCATGATTGGGAAAGATGGGGAAAGCAATATAGATGGGATGCCTAGTAAGGGGGTTGGTATGACACTAATTGTTTTCATGCAAGGGCCAAAAGGCCAAACACATTCATTAAAATCCAAATGGGTGATGTAGTTGCTTACAGGTTCCCGTACGAAAGCACGACGTCCATCAAACACATCAAAAGCAAACACTACATGGTTTCATATGAACCATTACAAGGACTCGACTTCGCATAGGGGTACACGACCTATCCACCCGTAGGGGTTATTAGCGGGCATATCTGGGTTGCGAATGATGCCTAAGTGGTGGAATGCTCGGTCGTGTAGTCTGGCTCTTCTGGGTCTTCCTCCTCGTCATCGGTGGCCTGACTTCCTTCATTGCTCGAAGGGGTGGGGGAGTGGAGGAGCTCAACACGGTGTTGCTTTGCCGGTGGTGTGAAGAGCTTGCGGTAATCCCTTGCGCTAATGCGGTGCTGATGTGGTGGTTCCCCATCTTTTGGGGGTCTTCCACCTCGGTATGCGATTGCGGGCTGACCAGGGGGAGCACCTTCCTTCTTGATCCTATCCGTCTTCCCTTGTGCTTGGCGAAGAAGTGCCTTGGTCTCATGAAGTTCCTTTCGGAGCTCCATTGATTCCGAGGCCAAGTGTTGTGCCAAACTATCGGCACAAAGGCTGAAGTAGGTCTGGAATCGGAGTGGAAGTCCTTCTAATGGTGGAGCTGGTGCACTGCTCTCATCCTCACCTTCCTTCCGATAAGGCAAGAAGCGGGTTGCCAACTCGTCTGCCATCTCTGGAACAAGGTCTCAGAGGCGGGTGAGTGCCTTGAGGGTTGTCGTCTCGACGGCAAGAACTAGTGTTTCCATCTGGGGTCCCTCGAAGAACCAACTTGTTGGAGAGTCATTAGCCTTCACGATCACTTCCACATGATACTCCGTCTCGGTGTCATTGATCCAATGCTCATGGTAGGTGAAAATGGGGGCTCGATGGAACTGGCACTTCTTGAGGCTATCCTCGAGAAGCACGGGAAATCCGGTGGTCAGGAAGTCTTCGGGTACGGCAGCCATCTACAAAGGTTGAATGGGAGAGGTCAATAAGGGAAATATATCTTGGGTGGGGTAAGCTTTAGAAAAGAAGAGAAGTTTAGATGGTCTCAAGCTAACTAACGTCCATGCTAACTAAGGCTTCCTACAGTCAGGATGGCTCTAATACCAGCTCTGTGGGGACCCCGACTCATAAGTCGTGATCACCGAATGCATGTGTATAGTGATCCCAGAGATCAATGCTCACTGAACACACAGAAGCTGAATAACAAGAGTCTTACATCCGTACATACCGTCTTACAAAAATTATGACCATTATGGTCAAGTCTTACATTGATAAAGCCTTAAGGGCTGAACATCAAATGAAACAGAAGCAGCGCAAATCTTCATCGATGAGTAGAGCCCATGCCATCTGCCTTAACCCTACAGGCATTCTGACTGGGAAATGTCCTAGTTCGCATGTTCGTCTCCAAAGGACTCTTCTTCGAACTCCGGTTCTTCCATGCCTGGCCAATTAAATAACCAGTGGCAAGCCAATGAGTACTTTTAATGTACTCGCAAGCAACCCATGTTTTGGCTCAAGATACAACAATGCATGACATAGGTAAATTTTTGCAGAAAGCTGATTTTGTCGTGTTATGACATGTTCAATAACTGGTAAACCATGCATCACATGGATTCAAGTAACCATAGGGGCTGGTTACAGATATCAACATAAAGGGAGAGGGCTCCAACCCAACTCATTCATGTCAAGTCCTTTGACTTGACCCAAGAAGTACTTCCCACACACACTGGTTTGTAAACAAGTGGACGTAGCCCAAGAGCGGTTACCCAACTGTCCTTGACCATGGACACGGCTATTCGAATAGTTTTACACTCTGTAGAGGTTGCACACTTTACCCACAAGATCCGGGGAACTGCCGTGTCCTCCACGACCCGCGGTACCTCAAGTATCCGGGGTAAGCACCCGATCACTATCTTTCCCTAGACGACACTGACAAGGAGTCCACTCGTTGTTCCATATCCTCACGATGTACATCATACGAAACTCACTCGAGATCATAACATCCGAGAGGGGACACAACGGTGTATCCGGTGCCCTGTGAAAACAGTCATGGCCGCCCTACCTGGCACGACCCCGTCCCGAGAGAGCGCACCAACAACTCTCCCGTCACTAGTAATGCGGGCTCCAAGCTAGTATTGGCCTAGGTAATCAATAATGCCCTTTCCCATACAAGGGTAGAGTGGTTGCGCATGTAAGGTTGGAATAACGGTCGCAACTTAAACCAATCCATTTTGAAAAACAACACACACACTTGCCTCGGTACACCACTTCATCATCAAGTGGTTACCCAACTCATCATCTCTCCCGGGCATAAGTGGCACCCGATGGGGGTTTTCGAAAAGTCTTTTGAAAATAATTTGTCTCCATCACCATGCATATTCTCGTCCCTTTTTGCGTAGCAACTACTTTAGCATCCTATCTACTCCCACCGGCATAACCCTCATAAGAAGGTAGGGTCATGCACGATGCAAGTATCAACAAGGAGGAAATGAAGGAAACCCACCAAAGTGGCTACCATCTCATCATGATTCCGATGCAACAATAATAAAGTGCTATATGAAATGCATAAAAAGGGTTTCATAGACATGGTCAAAGGGCTGCTTGCCTGGCTCAACAAAGTCTTCTGGTCTTCAAAGTCTTCTGGTCCAACTCCTTCGTCAGCAACGCAATCTATCGTCGCAAAATAATAACGAGAAAATAAGGCAATAATAAAACAGAAAAACCAAAGTGCTCAGAAAAATGTCAACTCATTTTTGTTAAATACTAGGTTAAAAACTAAGAAGGGGAAAATTCCTAGTTTTGGTTTTGGAGTAGCAGAATAGAAGAAATGGATTTTTTGAGGGGTTTAAATATATTCAAATTTGAATTTGAATATGAACAATACATAAAAGTTGTTTGGACATGAGTGAAAATTATACCATTAAATTGGTGGGATTTTTAGAAAAATATGGGAGTTGGAATTATTTCATTTGGATGAATATTTAATCCAGTGGAATTTTTGGAAAAGTTACAGAAAAAGAAAAGGAAAAGGGCCATTGTGCAACTGGGCCTATTCGGCCACAGTGCAGAAGGCCCAGGGGGAATCCAGCCCACGCAAGGCTGCCACATCGAAGGTGTATTTGGGAAATACGCCTCCAGCTGAAGCAGCGAACCGGTACGCGCGCGCGTGTGTTTTAAGCCTGACATGTGGGACCCACACGTCAGGACGTGAGGCTGGCGGACGGGACCCATGGCCGTCGTCGTCAACCTTGGGTCAGAGAGGGCGGCGAGCTCACAGGCGCCGCTGTGGTCGATGGCGAGGCGATCTGAGGGCACTGGCGTGCTCAGGGTAGAGTCGCCGTTCGGGTGGAGGTGGAGGTGGTCGCCGGGGTGCAGGGGTTCGCCGGCGATGAGGAAGCCGGCGGCAGAGCTTCGGGAGGTTCTTGCCCCGGTCGATTCCGGCTGCAAAAGAGAGGGGAAACAGAGGGGGAATGGTCAGGGAGGTGTGGCGGGTCTAGATCGAGAGAGAGAAGGGGCGGAAAGAGCCCGTACCCCGAGATCGACGACGACCCGAGGCGGCGGAGCTCGAGCTCAATCTCGAGCTCGAGTGCTCCTAGAGGAGAGTGGAGGGCACAGGGGGCCTATTTGGAGTAGGTACGAGCGAGTGGTGGTGAGTGAGAGGCTCGGCGAGGCCTTTAAGTAGGCGAGCCACGGCTCACCGTAGACCCGTGCACCGGTGAGGTTGTTGCCGTTGCTGTGGGTCACGGGGGCACGCGTGGGCGTGTCTGGGGTGCTCGTGGGTTTGGTCCAGAGCGAGGGAATGAAGAGAGAGAGAGGGAGCAGGGGGCCAGAGGCACCGCGCGTGTGAGCACGCTCACTGGTGCGCTCGAGCGGTCGTCGCGCGTGCGAGCTAGGGCGAGAGAAGGGAGGAGGAGGAGGGGGCCGACCAGCTGCCGTGTTGCGGACGTCGAGGCATCTCGTCGGGCATGCTGGGGAGGCCCGAGGTGGCCAGGGGCGGTTGGAAGGGGGCGACTACAGTGCGGGAGCACACTGTAGCATGCTCTAGAGCGCCCAAATGGCCGGCATGGCCATTTTCTATGCAGTGTGGGCACGGCCAAAGGTGTCTGGTGGCTCTAGGGAGGAGTAAAGAAGTAGGAGATGGCCTTGGATGCCCTGGGTGGCCAGTAGCAGAGGAGAGAGGTAGAAGAAGAGGGAGAAATGGGTTGTCCAGAGAGAGAAAGTGGGGTTTTACCCATCCAATAATTGAACTGTGGATTTGCCATTGTTACTGGAGGTGAAAGGGGACTAGGAGGGGTTGTGGTAAAGAGTGGAGCTCCTGGAGATTAGTGGAAGAGCCCCAAACAGGGTTTTTAGTTAACATGCAGAAGGTGTTTGATATGGTTTTGGGGTACTTGCATTAATTTACTTCTTGTGGCACTTGGCAGGGGTGTTTGTCATGACAAAATGACAGGGAAAAAGGAAGATGAGCTCATTTGGAAGAGCTTGCTAATGAAGCTTTGGCAAACCCTAGAAATTAGCAGAAATGAACTTGTGTATATCTAGTTGAGCAAATCACTTCTCCTTGATGCACCACTTGGTGTAGTGGCCTCATTTGGTCATATGAACATGCCCACAAAAGTTGGGGTCAAGGAGAGAAAGTTGGTAGTACAATCTTGTTCAAATTTGATTCTGGTCACAGAGGGTTTTGGGGCTTTTTGGTGAACCAAAATGACCTTGATTGACATGAGGCTTTGCAAGGTGATCACAACATGCATTTGTGACTTGCTGGATTTTCCTTGGATTTTATGAAAATATTTCTTGTAGAAATATTTCAAATCCTTGAAATGGGCAGAAATGGTGTTGGGAGGTTTTGTCCAATATTTTGATCATGACCATATGTTGAAACTCTTATATATGGGAAATATATGCCCACTGAGTTTCCCTGATTTTTGTCAAATATTTTTAAAATAATAAAATAATTTTTCCCTATTAAAGACCATTTCTGGCCTTAAGAAAAAGCTTTTAAATAAAATAGGAAAATAACTTTTAAAATTATCTTTTTGTGGTTTATGGGAATCATATATCTAATAGGTTTCAAATATACTCTTTGAAATATTTTTCTTACCCCAAATCAGGTACTTGAAGTGCAAACCTCAATCCAGGGGTTTTTTGAAAACTAATTTTTGAAAATACTATTTGGCCAATGTCGGATTTCGGGTTCCGGCAGACCCTTAAGGTTCGAACACTGGGGTGCGCACGGAGATTACGCCTTCTACCTCTCCGTCTCGCAAAGATCTAGACTACTGAAAGAACTGCACAAGAGACGCAAGGTTTATACTGGTTCGGGCCATCGTTGTGGTGTAATACCCTACTCCAGTGTGTGGTGGGTGGATTGCTTCTTGGGGCTGATGATGATGAACAATACAAGGAAGAACAGCCTCGCAAGCGTCTGTTCTTGGCTGGGACGATGAACTGCTGGGAGGAGTTCAGCCACCTTTCTCTTTCTCTCTCTCTCTCTCTCTCTCTCTCTCTAGCTGCCTTACTCTTACTCGCTGGCCAACCCCTTGCTCTGTGGGTGGCTGGTCCTATTTATAGAGGCCCTGGTCCTCTTCCCAAATATCGAGCGGGAAGGGAGCCAACATTGGCGGGCTAATTTAAAGGGGGACAGCAAGTATCAACTATCCTGACAAAAGCAGTCTTCGCCTGCGCAAAGCTCTGGTGATGACGGCGTCTTGGGCTCCACGGTGACCTCCGTCTCGTAGTCCTCCTGGTCTTGGTCTCGTTGCACCGAAATGGCAACCTTTGCCTGATGCCTCGGTACTCCGTGGCTGCGCTTGCCCCCTTTGCACCAAAGAGGAAAGGAGGACGCAGCGCGGGCTGGCACCCGCCTGGCACCCTGAGTCGTCATGGCTTGCGTCACGGGCACCTCGCGAGGTACCCCGCCTTGATCTCTCCGCCTCCTCGTGAACCAGCCTGACGAGGCCGTGCCTGAGGAAGCTCCGTGTCGCCCGCCCCGCGAGGCTTGGCCCCTCGCGAGGGTCTTGAGTCTTGTGTTGATGAAGATGGGCCGCGCTGGGCCCCCTTTGAGCCACGCCGCAGGCCGCAGGCAGGCAAGTCTAGGGACCCCCATTCCCATAACACCGACAGTAGCCCCCGGGCCCAAGGCGCGCCCGGACTTGGCCGTGCCGAGAGGCGAAAGGGCAAGGGCGAAGCGCCGCGGGCCCTAACAGCCAGCGGCCTTGGGTGCCGCGTGGCGGTTGATGGGACGTGGGCGTCTCCGCTTCCCTATGACGCCTCGGTGATCGTGCGAGTTGGACAAGTCCCTGCATGCAAATTGTGTCATGATTACCTGTGATCGTGGAGGCCAGCGGTTGGCCTTCGCCGGCTATAAGTATGGAACTGCGCGTGCCCTTCCAGTCCATTCCTCCTTGCTTCTCCTTCTTCTTCATGGCCCCGTCGAGGAGTTTCTCGGCCGCCGAGAAGGGGAAGGCTTGCCGGGTTGAGCCCACCTCTCCCCCACCCAAGCGCGGCAGAGGGCGCCCTCGCAAGCATCCTGTGGCCACCACGGTGGCTCCCCGCGGCCGTGGAGGTGATCTTTAGCACGGCGACGGGCAGGTTGCTGCAGCCGGGGGGCGCGCTCCGGCTGCGCGTCCCCCCAGGCCGCGCGTTCGTGCTGCTGAAGTGCTGCCGGAGTTCATCGTGTGGTCGGCGGAGCCGGCTAGCACCCGGCTCCCGCTTCCTCGCTTCCTCCTTGGCGAGCTCCCGGCCGGCGCCCCGGGCGGCCTCTGGCTCCAGGCTGACGGCTGCTGCAGCCGGGCCTCGTGGGTCTCCCTGGAGGTCTTCACGGCCGGGAACCTGTCCCTGGCCCGCGGTTGGCAGATGTTTGCCCGTGCGCGTGGCCTGGGCCGCCGGTGCACCCTACACTTCAAGTTCGATGGCGACGCCACCCTCTATGTGAGGGTGTTTGGGGAAGATGGTCGCCGCGCGGGGTGTTGCCTCGAGGGTGACGGCCGCGGCTGGGAACCCAGCTCCGGTGATGATGGAGGGAGCAGCGCCCGCGCGGCTGGCGGCACTCGGAGTTCCTCAAGCTTCTCTGGTTCTTCTTCAGGCAGCGACTCCTCCAGCGGCGGCCGCGATCAGCCTCCACGCCGCCGCGCCCTGGTGAGGCGCGAGAGGGAGTCCGCCTGAGCCCCGGAGGCAGCTCGGGCCTTCCCCGTGAGCCGGTGTGAGGCGAGCCGCGCCGGATTTGTTCTTCCTTTTCCCTTTTTCCTGCGTAACAAAGACAATAGTGCGGAGCCCCACGGGGGCGTGTTTGGGTTATTGTTGTTAATCATCGTTTCTCTTTCGTTACCGTTCCTTCCGGCTATGTGCCCGAGCGTGGATAGTTCCCGACACCGGCCGTGGGGGGGCGACCGACCCAGGCCCTTTGTTTGTGTCGCGATGCCCGTGGGGCACGGACTGGAGGGGTGCTCCTGTAAGGGGCCCAGGTCGCGAACTCTTTGAATGACTAGGATAGGAACGCTGCCGAGGGCACTCAGCTGCCCCCCTCGCGAGGCCTTGCACAAGAGAAATCGAGGCAGGAGAGTGAAAAGCCGAAGAACCGCAAGCCAAAGACGGCAACAACTTCAATAAAACTTCAAATGAGAAAGAACAAGCCAACTGCGGAAAGCAAATGAAAAGCCGCGTCCGGCACCTAATCTAGTCTTCGACGTCTTCTCACCAGCGCGGAGCTAAGTGCTGCCACTGGGCGTGGAAGGGAGCCCCAGGGCTTGAGGCCGGCGCTCCTGAGACTCCGGGGCGTGTACAACCCCAACTCATTATTACGTGAGAGTGTCACGGACGGCGAGCTTCACAGGCATTGGCCTTCTTCACAGGCTCCGGGCCTTTTCCAAAACGTGATAGCTTCACAGGCACTCGCCTTGCTTCACAGGCTCTGGGCCTTTTCCAAAACGCGATAGCTTCACAGGCACTCGCCTTGCTTCACAGGCTCTAGGCCTTTTCCACGCGATAGCTTCACAGGCACTCGCCTTGCTTCATAGGCTCTGGGCCTTTTCCAAAACGTGATAGCTTCATAGGCACTCGCCTTGCTTCATAGGCTCTGGGCCTTTTCCAAAACGCGATAGCTTCACAGGCACTCACCTTGCTTCACAGGCTCTAGGCCTTTTCAGGGGTAGAACCTCTGGAGGTGCTGGATGTTCCATGCATTCTGGACCGGCACTCCCTCCTGGGTCTCCAAGCGCGCGGAGCCGGGCCTGGAAACATGAACAACCTTGAACGGGCCCTCCCACATGGGAGAGAGCTTGTGCAGTCCCTCCCTGGAGAGAACCCGCCTGAGCACGAGGTCTCCTACCTCAAGGGTCCTGGGGTGGACGTTGCGGCAGTGATATCGCTGCAGCGCTTGCTGGTACCTCGCCGCTCGCAGCGCGGCTTCTCGGTGACGTTCCTCCCCCAGCACGAGGTCCATCCCCCGCATGGCATCCTGATGCGCCTCGTCGAACACCAGGACCCGCGCGGAGCGATGTCTGACCTCATGAGGGAGGACCGCTTCCGCTCCATAGACCAGGAAGAACGGGGTCTCTCCAATCGGTTTGGTCCTGGTGGTGCGGATGGACCACAGCACGGACTGAAGCTCGTCGTACCAACACCTGCCACAGGCCTCCAGCTTCTTCTTGAATGTCCTGGTCTTGAGGCCCCTCAGGACCTTCGCGTTGGCTCGCTCGGCCTGGCCGTTGCTTCGGGGGTGCGCCACTGAGGCATAGCATATCTGCGTTCCAAGGTTAGCACAGTATGTTTTGAAGAGGTTACTGGTGAACTACGAACCGTTGTCTGTGATGATGCGATTTGGCACCCCGAACCGGCTTACGATGCCCTTGATGAACTTGACCGCAGAACCCGCGGGAATGGTGCGGACAGCCTCTACTTCAGCCCACTTGGTGAATTTGTCCATGGCAACGTAGAGGTAGCGGTAGCCCCCTGGCGCCCGAGGGAACGGGCCCAAGATGTCCAGCCCCCAGACTGCGAATGGCCACGAAAGGGGGATAGTGCGCAAGCCTCCTGCTGGCTAATGGATCTGCTTGGCGGGGAACTGGCAGGCTTCACAAGCTTTCACTAGTTCCACGGCGTCATTGAGCGCGGTGGGCCAATAAAACCCATTGCGGTACGCCTTGCCGACGAAGGTCCGCGATGATGAATGATGTCCGCAGTCTCCGCCATGTATATCTTCCAGTAGTTCCTTCCCTTGCTCCCTGGAGATGCAGCACAGGGATACATCGTTTGGTCGCTTCCGGTAGAGCTCTCCGTCTCTGATGCAGTATGTCGTGGCCTGGCGTGCCACTCACTCTGCTTCCTCCTCCTTCTCCGGCAAGGTCCCTTGCGCTAAGTAGCTCCGGAGCTCGGTGATCCAACATCCCTCCTGAGGTTCCATCGTCAGGAGCAGGCGCGCTCCTGAGGCCAGGCCACAGGTCGGAGCTCCTGAGGCAGGTGGCTGGGGGAGCTCCTCCAAGGGCTGAGCCGTGTTTGATAATGACGGAAGAGCTGAGGGCTTGAAGAGCCGCTCCTCGAAAACGCCAGGCTCCTGGGGTAACCGTCTGGACGCGCGTTTGGCGATATCGTTGGCCTCCTGATTGGTGCCACGGGGCACATGCTGCAACTCCAACCCCCAGATTGCTTCTCCATCCTGCGGACTTCCGCAAGGTAGGCTTCCATGTGCTCATCCTTTGGCTCGTACACCTTGTTGGAGAAATTGACAAGGAGCTGCGAATCGCCCTTGATGGTGAGGCGTTTCACTCCCAGGGCGGCCGCGGCCTTCAAGCCCGCTATTAAACCTTCATACTCCGCTATGTTGTTGGAGACCTTTTCGCCTTGCTGGAAATAGAGTTGCACGGCGTAATAGAGCTTGTCCTGTGTGGGCCATATAAGCACCGTCCCAGCTCCAGCGCCATGCCTGGAGAACGCCCCATCGAAGTACATGACCCAGCTTTCTGGCACCTCGCTTCCCGGGGATAGGGACCGATCCTCATCGGCCTTGAGGCCTGGCACCTCCGTCCACTCTGCCACAAAATCTGCCAACGCTGCTCCCTTGATGACCCTGGTCGTGCTGAATTCGAGCTGAAACGCTTGCAGTTCTATGTTCCACTCAGCGACCCTTCCAGCTGAATTAGGGCTCCTGAGCACTCTCTCCAGGGGGTATGACGAGACGACCTTGATGGGGTGACCCTGAAAATAGTGTCGCAGCTTGCGCGAAGCCACCAGTAGCACGAGGAGGAGTTTCTGAGGCATGGGGTACCGCGCTCTTGCATCCCGCAGCACTGTGCTGACGAAGTACACTGGGTGCTCAACGAGGCGGAGTGCGTCAGTGCTGGTGGCTCCTTCCGGAGACCGTGGCGCCTCTTGAGGCAATGAGGCCTCCTGAGACTGGCCATCTGGAAGAGGGGCCTCTTCCGCCTCTGGTGCGCCCCTCTGCGGCGGCTGATCCTCCTCAGCCGCGGTGGTGGTTTCTGTAGGCCCTCCTTGTCCCTGTTCTGCCTTGTCCCGGGCTGCTGCCGTGGTTTTGGTTCGGTGCTCCTCTCTGACTGCCACCAAGGCTGCGCTGGCGGAGTATGGAGTGGCGGCGAGGTAAAGCACCAGGGGCTGCTGAGGGCGCGGTGCCACCATGACCGGTGGGCTGGTCAGGTATCTCTTGAGATCCTGGAAGGCCTTGTCGGCCTCTTCAGTCCACTCGAAGGGCCCCTTTTTCTTCATTAGCTGGAAGAAGGGCAGGGCTCATTCTCCCAACTTGGAGATGAAGCGCCCTAGCGCGGTTACGCGCCCCGTGAGCTTCTGCACTTCTCTGAGGGTCTTTGGCGGGCTCATGTCTTCCACTGCCTTGACCTTCTCTGGGTTAGCCTCGATGCCTCGGTGGGACACGAGGAAACCCAAGAGCTTGCCCGAGGGGACTCCGAACACACACTTCCCTGGGTTGAGTTGTAGGTTCACTGCGTTGAGGCTCGCGAAGGTTTCCTCCAAGTCCTGTATCAAGGTCCTGGCCTCCCGAGACTTTACCACAATGTCATCGACGTAAGCTTCAACATTCTTCCCGAGCTGCGGGCCCAAGGTGATGTGCATCAGCCACTGAGAGGTCACCCCTGCGTTACGCAGCCCGAATGGCATGCACGTGTAGCAGTATACCCCACACGGGGTTAGGAAGGCTGTCTTCTCGACGTCTTCTGCCGCCATCTTGATCTGGTGATACCCAGAGAAGGCATCCAGGAAGCATAACAGGTCGCATTCCGCGGTGGAATCGACAATCTGGTCGATGCGGGGGAGCAGGAACGGATCTTGCGGGCATGCTTTGTTGAGGTTGGTGAAGTCGACACACATACGCTCCTTCCCTCCCTTCTTTGGCACAACGACAGGGTTGGCCAACCAATCTGGGTATCGGACCTCGCGGATGACCCCAGCGGCCTCTAATTTGCGGGTCTCCTGGACGATGAAGGCCTGCTTTTCTGTGGACTGCCGCCTGGCCTTCTGCTTCATAGGGGGCACGTTGGGGCACACGTTGAGGTGATGCTCGATTACACTCCTGGGGATCCCTGCCAACTGGTCCGGCTCCCAAGCGAATACCTTCTTGTTTGCGCACAGGAACCCGACCAGGGCCTCCTCCTGCTCGGGTTTGAGGTGGGCGCCTATGGTGAAAGTGGCGTTGGTGGACCCGTTCTCATCGACGGGTATCCGCTTGGTTTCTGCCTTGTCTTGGGTGAACAACTGCTTCTTCTTGGCGGGTGCAGCCCCCTTGGGCCCGGGGGTCTCCAAGTCGGCGGGCTGTGCCGACGCCGCCATCTTGAAGGCGAGCTTGAGCGCCCGCAGCGCTTCCCCGGTGTCCCCGTGCACAGTGAGGACACCGCTGCTCCCGGGCATCTTCATGAGGTTGTACGCCGGGTGCGTCGCGGCCATGAATTGGGATAGCGCTCGGTAGCTGAGGATGGCGTTGTAGGGGAGGCCAATGGGGGCGATGTCGAAGTCAACCAGCTCCGTCCGGAAGTTGTCGTAGGTGCCGAAGGTCACTGGGAGCCGGATCTGCCCCAAGGAACTGGATGACTTGCCCCCTGACGCCTGAGAAGGGCCGGCTGGGTTGCAGCCATTCCAGGGGTATGCGAAGGAGGTTGAAGGCCTCGACCAAGAGCACGCTGAGGCCTGCGCCGCCATCAACAAGGGTTTTGGTGACGGCCACCTGGCAGATGGTGGGGGTGCACAACATGGGGAGCGCGCCCGAGCAGGCCGAGTTGGAGGGGTGGTCCTCTAAACTGAAGGTCAGGCCGGTCTCGCGCGCCGTCCGAGCCGGGGGAGCCACCTGCCGCGTGGAAGCGGCGCTGACCCGGCGGATGAACGGCTTGATGTGGTGACTTGTGGGCGGCGCCTGCGAGCCGCCCAGGAGGGCCGCGACGACCGGGGGTGTTGGTGTAGCGCGATGGGACGGTGCAGGAGAGCCCCCAGCGGCACGGACGAGCTCCACGACGCGGTCGAGCCATTCCCCGTAGACGTCGTCGGCGGGGCGACAGCGCAGGAGCTCGTTTGCCGCGAGGAGCGCAGCTCGAGCCTCCAAGGGGGCGCGGAGCGCGCGGGACGAAGAACCAGCTGGTGCGAGCAATGGAGTAGCGCTGCGGCCGTCTTGCCGCATGGGTGGATGTTGAGACGACGCTTGCTGCTCACCCCCGCCGGGCCGGTGGCGGCATTGACGGCAGGTGATGGGGAACGGCGAGGACGTCCGCCGACGGGCACCGTCTAGGCGACGCGGGAAGCGATGGCGGCACGGCGCTCGGCGCGGGCCCGATGAGCATCGAACATGGATGCGACGGTCGGAGGAGAACGGGGCGGTGGACGACGAATTCCAGCGCACCCCTACCTGGCACGCCAAATGTCGGATTTCGGGTTCCGGCAGACCCTTAAGGTTCGAACACTAGGGTGCGCGCGGAGATTACGCCTTCTACCTCTCCGTCTCGCAAAGATCTAGACTACTGAAAGAACTGCACAAGAGACGCAAGGTTTATACTGGTTCGGGCCACCGTTGTGGTGCAATACCCTACTCCAGTGTGTGGTGGGTGGATTGCCTCTTGGGGCTGATGATGATGAACAGTACAAGGAAGAACAGCCTCGCGAGGGTCTGTTCTTGGCTGGGGCGATGAACTGCTGGGAGGAGTTCAGCCACCTTTCTCTTTCTCTCTCTCTCTCTCTAGCTGCCTTACTCTTACTCGCTGGCCAACCCCTTGCTCTGTGGGCGGCTGGTCCTATTTATAGAGGCCCTGGTCCTCTTCCCAAATATCGAGCGGGAAGGGAGCCAACATTAGCGGGCTAATTTAAAGGGGGACAGCAAGTATCAACTATCCTGACAAAAGCAGTCTTCGCCTGCGCAAAGCTCTAGTGATGACGCCGTCTTGGGCTCCACGGTGACCTCCATCTCATAGTCCTCCTGGTCTTGGTCTCGTTGCACCAAAATGGCAACCTTTTCCTGATGCCTCGGTACTCCGTGGCTGCGCTGGCCCCCTTTGCACCAAAGAGGAAAGGAGGACGCAGCGCGGGCTGGCACCCGCCTGGCTTGCGTCACGGGCACCTCGCGAGGTACCCCGCCTTGATCTCTCCGCCTCCTCGCGAGCCAGCCTGACGAGGCCGTGCCTGAGGAAGCTCCGTGTCGCCCGCCCCGCAAGGCTTGGCCCCTCGCGAGGGTCTTGAGTCTTGTGTTGATGAAGATGGGCCGCGCTGGGCCCCCTTTGAGCCACGCCGCAGGCCGCAGGCAGGCAAGTCTGGGGACCCCCGTTCCCAGAACGCCGACAGCTAAATTATTTTTGTAAGAAAATACTATATTGCACTATACACATGGCATGATCATTGGGCAAAAGTTTGGGGCAAGGAGATGAAGTACAAAAGGTGGAGTAGTTGACTTTAAAGAGCACTTGAAAAACCACACAGAGAAATCCAACCCCAAAATAAAAGCCAAATAATGCAAAAGTTTTTGTTGGTCCAAATTTTCATGCTTTATTAATGCAAATGACATGTTACAAAATGCAGGGTGTGACACCACCGTATTCTCCTCACGCCCTCACACAATGCGAGATGTCGTGATTCCACTATTGGTGCCCTTGAAGGCGGCAACCGAACCTTTACAAACAAGGTTGGGGCTCTCTCCACAACTTAATTGGAGGCTCCCAACGAAACCACGAAGCTTCACCACAATGGAATATGGCTCCGAGGTGACCTCAACGTCTAGGGTGCTCAAACACCCAAGAGTAACAAAATCCACACAAGAAAGTATGGGGGAAGCAAATATCCTTTGGTGGAAGTGTAGATCTAGGTCTCCTCCTTCAATCCCTAGCAAATCCACAAGTTTGAGTGGCTAGAGAGAGAGATCGGGCAAGAGAGCTTGAAGTGCATTAATGGTGGAGTGAGAGAGGTCAAAGGTGAGAGAGGTAGGTGGGAGAAGCGCACTTATATAGTAACCCTCAATTCCAATAGTTACTGCATTTTTTGCACTGCAGCGTACAACCGGTCCTCGTCCCGGTACAACCGGGACTCACGGTGTATCTGCAGAACCCTACCAAGCGGTACAACCGGACAGGCGGGCGGTAGTACCGGCTAAGAAAAATAACCGCACTAACCGCCTGGTCACCGCACAACCACCGCATCAAAACAAGAGCTTGACCGGTACTTGGGTGGTGCCTGGCCGGAACAACCGCATGGCCTTGAACTCTTGGGTGGCTAAGTTTTGAGCGGAAGAACCGCTCGGACCACCGGTGGTACCGGTCATCGTGGAATGACTGGACCAATCGGGCCACTACCACCCAAGAACCGCATCAAAATAGAAGCGTGAGCGGTACTTGAGCGGTGCATGGACGGAACCACCGCCCCAGCATTTGCAGAGCATGGTGGCGGTATCACCGCCCGGAGGCAGCGGTACAACCGCTCGAGCAAAGCTGGTGAGCGGCAAGACCCAGCGGTACAACCGCTCCAGAGAGCGGTACAATCGTTGGGCAGAAACAGTGAGCAGGAAGGATAGGGGTAGAGACAAGGTAAAACTCTCTCTCTCTCTCTCTCTCTCACACCTGAGGAAGACAAAGGAGGGGTGATGAACATGTATGTGAAAAGATTTCCCTAGTGCTTTCTAAAGAGGATTCCCTCTTGATAGTACGGGTTCCCTACGACCAAAGAAAATAAAAGCGTAGAGGACATCTCTTCGATCTTTTCCTACGAGAGGCAATAGCAATCCGATGTAAACCTAAGCATCGAGAACCTAAAACATATAGCACACGATTAGACCAACAAATGGTTGTCATCATCATCCAAAACATAAAGTAGGGAAATGCCCTTTCACTTAGTCTCAGCCTTAGGTCTAGACTTGGGCTTCTTCACTTGAGCAGCAACTTGCTTGCCGTTCTTATTGAAGTTCCCCTTCTTCCCTTTGCCCTTTTCTTGAAACTAGTGGTCTTGTCAACAATCAACACTTGATGGTTTACTTGATTTCTACCTTTTTCGATTTCAGCATCACGAAGAGCTTGGGAATCGTTTCCGTTATCCCTTGCATATTATAGTTCATCACGAAGTTCCAGTAACTTGGTGATAGTGACTAGAGAACTCTGTCAATCACTATCTTATCTGGAAGATTAACTCCCACTTGATTCAAGTGATTGTAGTACTCAGACATTCCGAGCACATGCTCACTAGCTGAGCTATTCTCCTACATCTTGTAGGCAAAGTTCTTGTCAAAGGTCTCGTACCTTTCGACATGGGCATGAGTCTGAAATACTAATTTCAACTCTTGGAACATCTATATGCTCCGTGGCGTTCAAAACGTCTTTGAAGCCCCGATTCTAAGCCGTAAAGCATGGTGCACTAAACTATCAAGTAGTCATCATATTGAGCTCGCCAAACGTTCATAATGTCTGCATCTGCTCCTGCAATCGGTCTGTCACCTAGCGGTGCATCAAGGACATAATTCTTCTATGCAACAAATGAGGATAATCCTCATATCACGGATCCAATCCGCATTATTGCTACTAACATCTTTCAACTTAGTTTTTCTCTAGGAACATATCAAAAAATAAATGGGGAGCTACATCGCGAGCTATTGATCTACAACATAGTTATGCAAATATTATCAGGACTAAGTTCATGATAAATTAAAGTTCAATTAATCATATTACTTAAGAACTCCCACTTAGATAGACATCCCTCTAGTCATCTAAATGATCACGTGATCCAAATCAACTAAACCATGTCCGATCATCACGTGAGATGGAGTAGTTTTCAATGGTGAACATCACTATGTTGACCATATCTACTATATGATTCATGCTCGACCTTTCGGTCTCTAGTGTTCCGAGGCCATATCTTCATATGCTAGGCTTGTCAAGTTTAACCCGAGTATTATACGTGTGCAAAACTGGCTTGCACCCATTGTATGTGGACGTAGAGCTTATCACACTCGATCATAACGTGGTGTCTCGGCACGACGAACTTTCGCAACAGTGCATACTCAGGTAGAACACTTATACCTTGAAATTTAGTGAGAGATCATCTTATAATGCTACCGTCGATCTAAGCAAAATAAGATGCATAAAAGATAAACATCACATGCAATCAATATAAGTGATATGATATGGCCATCATCATCTTGTGCCTGTGATCTCCATCTCCAAAGCACCATCATGATCACCATCGTCACCGGCTTGACACCTTGATCTCCATTGAAGCATTGTTGTCGTCACGCCAACTATTGCCTCCATGACTATCGCTACCGTTTAGTGATAAAGAAAAGCAATTACATGGCGATTGCATTTCATACAATAAAGCGACAACCATATGGCTCCTGCCAGTTGCCGATAACTGTGTTACAAAACATGATCATCTCATACAATAAAATTTAGCATCATGTCTTGACCATATCACATCACAACATGCCCTGCAAAAACAAGTTAGATGTCCTCTACTTTGTTGTTGCAAGTTTTACCTAGCTACTACGGGCTGAGCAAGAACCGTTCTTACCTAGGCATCAAAAACCACAACGCGGTATAGTGATTGTTTTTTGATCTTCAGAAAGAACCATGTTCATTGAATCCGATTCAACTAAAGCTGGAGAAACAGACACCCACTAGCCACATGTGTGCGAAGCACGTCGGTAGAACAGTCTCGCGTAAGCGTACGCGTAATATCGGTCTGGGCCGCTTCATCCAACAATGTCGTTGAATCAAGAATCAACTAGTGATGGCAAGCAATATGTATATACCCACGCCCACAACTCCTTTGTGTTCAACTCGTGCATATAACATATACGCATAAACCTGGCTCGGATGCCACTATTGGGGAACGCAGTAATTTCAAAAAAAATCCTATGCACATGCAAGATCATGGTCATGCATAGCAACGAGAGGGGAGAGTATCGTCTGTGTACGCTCGTAGAGCGTAAGCGGAAGCGTTATGAGAACATGGTTGATGTAGTCGTACGTCTTCACGATCCGACCGATCCAAGTACCGAACGTACGACACCTCCAAGTTCAGCACACGTTCAGCTCGGTGACGTCCCACGAACTCCGATCCAGTAGAGCTTCGAGGGAGAGTTCCGTCAGCACGACAGCGTGATGACGGTGATGATGATGCTACCGACGCAGGGCTTCGCCTAAGCACCTCTACGATATGACCGAGGTGGATTATGGTGGAGGGGACACCGCACACGGCTAAAAGATCAACTGATCAACTTGTGTGTCCATGGGGTGCCCCCTCCCCCGTATATAAAGGAGTGGAGGAGGGGAGGGCCAACCCTCTACTATGGCGCGCCCTGGGGAGTCCTACTCCCACCGGGAGTAGGATTCCCCCCTTCCATGTAGTAGGAGTAGGAGAGAAGGAAAGGGAAAGAGAAGAGAAGGAAGGAGGGGGCGCCGCCCCTGCCCCTAGTCCAATTCGTACTAGGCCTTGGGGAGTGCAGCCTACTCTCTCTCTTTTCCCTAAAGCCCAATAAGGCCCATATACTCCCCAGCGAATTCCCGTAACTCTCCGGTACTCCGATAAATACCTGAACCACTCAGAACCTTTCCGATGTCCGAATATAGCCTTCCAATATATCGATCTTTATGTCTCGAACATTTCGAGACTCCTTGTCATGTCCCTGATCTCATCTGGGACTCCAAAGAACCTTCGGTACATCAAAACACATAAACTCATAATACCGATCGTCACCGAACGTTAAGCGTGCGGACCCTACGAGTTCGAGAACTATGTAGACATGACCGAGACTCATCTCCAGTCAATAACCAATAGAGGAACTTGGATGCTCATATTGGCTCCTACATATTCTACAAAGATCTTTATCGGTCAAACCGCACAACAACATACGTTGTTCCCTTTGTCATCGGTATGTTACTTTCCCGAGATTCGATCGTCGGTATCTCAATACCTAGTCCAATCTCCTTACCAGCAAGTCTCTTTACTCGTTCCGTAATGCATCATCCTGCAACTAACTCATTAGTCACATTGCTTGCAAGGCTTATAGTGATGTGCATTACCGAGAGGGCCCAGAGATACCTCTCCGACAATCGGAGTGACAAATCCTAATCTTGATCTATGCCAACTCAACAATTACCATCGAAGACACCTGTAGAGCACCTTTATAATCACCTAGTTACGTTGTGACCTTTGGTAGCACACAAAGTGTTCCTTTGGTATTCGGGAGTTGCATAATCTCATAGTTAGAGGAACATGTATAAGTCATGAAGAAAGCAGTAGCAACAAACTAAACGATCATCGTGCTAAACTAACGGAATGGGTCAAGTCAATCACATCATTCTCTAATGATGTGATCCCGTTAATCAAGTGACAACTCATGTCTATGGCTAGGAAACTTAACCATCTTTGATTCAACGAGCTAGTCAAGTAGAGGCATACTAGTGACACTCTGTTTGTCTATATATTCACACATGTACTAAGTTTCCGGTTAATACAATTCTAGCATGAATAATAAACATTCATCATGATATAAGGAAATAAATAATAACATTATTATTGCCTCTAGGGCATATTTCCTTCAGTTGATGTGTGGTGTAATAGTAGTAGATGCAGAATCGTTTCGGTCTACTTGACATGGACGTGATGCCTATGTTCATGATCATGCCTAGATGTTCTCATAACTATGCGCTTTTCTATCAATTGCTCAGCTGTAATTTGTTCACGCACCATAAAATATGCTATCTTGAGAGAAGCCACTAGTGAAACCTATGGCCCCGGGGTCTACTTTACATCATATTAGTTTTCTGTCAACTAGCTATTTCTGTCGCCGTTTATTTTGCAATCCTTATTTTCCAATCTATACAACAAAAATACAAAAAATAGTTATCTTATTATCTTTATTAGATCTCACTTTTGCAGGTGACCATGAAGGGATTGACAACCCCTTTATCGTGTTGGCTGCAAGGTTCTTATTTGTTTGTGCAGGTACTAGGCGACTTGCGTGTAGTCTCCTACTGGATTGATACCTTGGTTCTCAAAAACGGAGGGAAATACTTACGCTACTTTGCTGAATCACCCTTTCCTCTTCAAGGGAAAACCAACGCATGCTCAAGAGGTAGCAAGAAGGATTTCTGGCACCGTTGTCAGGGAAATCTACGCTCAAGTCAAGACATACCAAGTACCCATCACAAACTCTTATCCCTCGCATTACATTGTTTGCCATTTGCCTCTCATTTTCCTCTACCCCACTTCACCCTTGCCATTTTATTCGCCTCTTTTCCGCTCACCTTCTTTCGCTTGCTTCTTGTGTGTCCATGTGTTAGATCGTTTATTTGCCCTCATGGCTAGCTCCCCTATCATTGTTAACACTCCCGATAATGAGGTTCTTAATTTTAAACAAAGGGAGGGAGAAAACCTAAAAGATGCTTGGTATAGAATTTGCAATGCTCAGGATAGATCTATCAAAAAGCAATCTACTTTCGTTCTTCTTCGCAATTTTTACGTAGGCATCACTCCTTGGTATAGATATGTTCTTGACACCATCATCGGAGGGAATTTCTTGGGAAGTCATACTTTTGATTCTTATAATGCTATGATAGATTTGTTAGGCCCACCACCTCTTTTGGTCAATGGAACTATTTTAACTTTGGAACATATGATGCAAAGGCTTGATATTATTGAAAATAAAATTGCCACTGTAGAGTTAATTGAAAATTTGGATAAAAAGATCCACAACCAACTTATTCAATATGGATCTAAGGTGGGAGTTACTCTAAAAATCTTAAGGAAAAGGAACCCATAGTCAATGAAAAGATAGATCAAGATTCCACTAGAATTGATAAACTCGAAGAAACTATTACCAACTTGGGGTCCGCTTTTTCTGCCGTTAAAAACACCTCAAATCCTCCTCCTGCCAAAGTTACCAAATTTATCTATGTTCCTACAAATAAGGGTGAATCTTCTAGTAAGAAAAATGAAGATCTCAAATCAATAAGTGTTCGCCCCAACTTTTTAGATATCATTAAGGAACCTTTTGCTACAAATGAATTTCTTGATTTCCTTCCAAGGAGTTTGATCATTTGCAAAAATAAAGAACCTCCTAAGGGTTATAAGTGTTCAATTGAAGAATTTCCTGCCAAAGATGACAATACCTAGATCTATTCTTGTTTTTATGCCTAGCTAGGGGCGTTCAACGATAGCGGTTGTTGGGAGGCAACCCAATTTTATTTTTGTTCCTTGCATTTTGTTCCTGTTTAGTAATAAATAAATCATCTATCCTATGTTATGATTGTGTTTTTATGTTTTAATTCGTGTTTGTGCCAAGTAAATCCTTTAGGATCTTCTTGGGTGATTGTTATTTGATCTTGCTGACAAAAACAGAAAGTATGCACTCACGATAATAATTTTCATTTTTTTACAAAAGAGCGATAAAATACTGATTCCAACTGTAGTATATCAATATACAAATTATTTAGGACTTCCTAATTTCTCAGGATTTTTGGAGTTACAGAAGTATTCGAAACTTCCAGATTGCTACAGACTGTTCTGTTTTTGACAGATTCTGTTTTCGTGTGTTGTTTGCTTATTTTGATGAATCTATGGCTAGTATCGGGGGGTATGAACCATAGAGAAGTTGGAATACAGTAGGTTTAACACCAATATAAATAAAGAATGAGTTCATTATAGTACATTAAAGTGGTGGTTCATTTTCTTGTACTAACGAAGCTCATGAGATTTTCTGTTGAGTTTTGTGTTGTGAAGTTTTCGAGTTTTTGGATAAAGATTTGATGGATTTTGGAACAAGGAGTGGCAAGAGCCTAAGCTTAGGGATGCCCAAGGAACCCCAAGGTAAAATTCAAGGACAACCAAAAGCCTATGCTTGGGGATGCCCCGGAAGGCATCCCCTCTTTCGTCTTCATCTATCAGTAACTTTACTTGAGGCTATATTTTTATTCACCACATGATATGTGTTTTGCTTGGAGCGTCTTGTATGATTTGAGTCTTGGCTTTTTAGTTTACCACAATCATCCTAGCTGCACACACCTTTTGGGAGAGACACACATGAATCCAAATTTAGTAGAATAATCTATGTGCTTCACTTATATCTTTTGAGATAGATAAATTTTGCTCTAGTGCTTCACTTATACCTTTTTAGAGCACGATGGTGGTTTTATTTTATAGAAATTATTGATCTCTCATGATTCACTTATATTATTTTGAGAGTCTTTTAGAACAGCATGGTAATTTGCTTTGGCTATAAAGTTAGTCCTAATATGATAGGCATCCAGGACGGGTATATAAAAACTTTCATATAGAGTGCATTAAATACTATGAGAAGTTTGAGACTTGATAATTGTTTTGAGTCATGCTAGTAGCGTAATTGTGGAATTGAGAAATACGTGTGTTGAAGTTGGCAAGTCCCGTAGCATGCACATATGGTAAACGTTGTGTGACAAATTTGAAGCATGAGGCATTCTTTAATTGCTTTCCTTTTGACTGTCGGTCGAGGCGAGTGATGGTCTTTTCCTACCAATCTATACCCCTAGGAGCATGCGCGTAGTGCTTGGTTTTGATGACTTGTAGATTTTTCCAATAGGTATGTGAGTTCTTTATGACTAATGTTGAGTCCATGGATTATACGCACTCTCACCCTTCCATCATTGCTAGCCTCTTCGTTACTTTGCATTGCCCTTTCTCACCTTGAGAGTTGGTGCAAACTTTGCCGGTGCATCCAAACCCCGTGATACGATATGCTCTATAACACATAAGCCTCCTTATATCTTCCTCAAAACAGCCACCATACCTACCTATTATGGCATTTCCATAGCCATTCCGAGATATATTGCCATGAAACTTTCCACCATTCCATTTATTATGACATGCTCCATCATTGTCATATTGCTTTGCATGATCATGTAGTTGGCATCGTATTTGTGGCAAAGCCACCTTCATAATTCTTTCATACATGTCACTCTTGATTCATTGCATATCTCGGTACACCGCAGGAGGCATTCACATGGAGTCATATTTGTTCTAAGTATCGAGTTGTAATTCTTGAGTTGTAAGTAAATAAAAGTGTGATGATTTTCATTATTAGAGCATTGTCCCATGTGAGAAAAGGATGATGGAGACTATGATTCCCCCACAAGTCGGGATGAGATTCCGGACGAAAAAAAGAGGCCATAAAAAAGAGAAAAAAGGCCCAAATAAAAAATGAGAGAAAAAGAGAGAAGGGGCAATGTTACTATCCTTTTCCACACTTGTGCTTCAAAGTAGCACCATGATCTTCATGATAGAGAGTCTCCTATTTTGTCACTTTCATATATGAGTGGGAATTTTTCATTATAGAACTTGGCTTGTATATTCCACTGATGGGCTTCCTTAAAATGCCCTAGGTCTTCGTGAGCAAGCAAGTTGGATGCACACCCACTTAGTTTATTTTGTTGAGCTTTCATATATTTATAGCTCTAGTGCATCTGTTGCATGGCAATCCCTACTCCTTGCATTGCCATCAATTGATGGCATCTCCATAGTCCGTTGATTAGCCGCGTCAATGTGAGACTTTCTCCCTTTTGTCTTCTCACACAACCTCCATCATCATATTCTATTCCACCCATAGTGCTATGTCCATGGCTCGCGCTCATATATTGCGTGAAAAATTGAAAGAGTTTGAAAAGGCTAAGTATGAAACAATTGCTTGGCTTGTCATCGGGGTTGTGCATGATGGGAGCATTTTGTGTGACGAAAATGAAGCATGGCCAAACTATATGATTTTGTAGGGATAAGCTTTCTTTGGGTATGTTATTTTGATAAGACATAAGTGCTTGATTACCATGCTTGAAGTATTATTATTTTTATGTCAATATTAAACTTTTGTCTAGTATCTTTTGGATCTAAACATTCATTCCAAAATAACGAAAATTACATTGAAAATTATGTTATGTAGCATTCCACATCAAAAATTCTGTTTTTATCATTTACCTACTTGAGGACGAGCAGGAATTAAGCTTGGGGATGCTTGATACGTCTCCAACGTATCTATAATTTTTGATTGTTCCATGCTATTATATTATATATTTTGGATGTTTAATGGGCTTTATTATGCACTTTTATATTATTTTTGGAACTAACCTATTAACCGAAGGCCCAGTGCAAATTGCTGTTTTTTTGCCTATTTCAGTGTTTCGCAGAAAAGGAATATCAAATAGAATCCAAACGGAATGAAACCTTCGTGAGGATCTTTTTTGGAATGAACGCAATCCAGGAGACATGGAGGTGGAGGTCAAGGAAGCAATGAGGCGGCCACGAGGTAGGGCGTGCTGCCCCCACCCTCGTGGGCCCCTCGCAGCTCCATCGACCTACTTCTTTCACCTATGTATACTCTTATACACTGAAAACATCCAGGGGGCCACGAAACCACTTTTCCACCGCTGCAACCTTCTGTACCCGTGAGATCCCATCTGGGGACCTTTTTCGGTGATCTGTCAGAGGGGGATTCGATCATGGAGGGATTCGACATCAACACCATAGCCTCTCCGATGATGTGTGAGTAGTTTACCATAGACCTTCAGGTCCATAGTTATTATCTAGATGGATTCTTCTCTCTCTTTGGATCTCAGTACAAAGTTCACCTCGATGTTCTTGGAGATCTATTCGATGTAATTCTTTTTGCGGTGTGTTTGTCGAGATCCGATAAATTGTGGGTTTATGATCAAGTTTATCTATGAACAATATTTGAATCTTCTCTGAATTCTTATATGCATGATTTGATATATTTGCAAGTCTCTTGGAATTATCAGTTTGGTTTGGCCTACTAGATTGATTTTTTTTTTGCAATGGGAGAAGTTCTTAGCATTGGGTTCAATCTTGCGGTGTCCTTTCCCAGTGACAGTAGGGGCAGCAAGGCACATATTGTATTGTTGCCATCGAGGATAAAAAGATGTCTTTTATATCATATTGTTTGAGTTTATCCCTCTACATCATGTCATCTTGCCTAATGCGTTACTCTGTTCTTATGAACTTAATACTCTAGATGCATGCTGGATAGCGGTCGATGTGTGGAGTCATAGTAGTAGATGCAGAATCATTTTGGTCCACTTGACACGGACGTGATGCCTATGTTCATGATCATGCCTAGATATTCTCATAACTATGCGCTTTTCTATCAATTGCTCGGCAGTAATTTGTTCACCCACCGTAAAATATGCTATCTTGAGAGAAGCCACTAGTGAAACCTATGGCCACCAGGTCTACTTTACATCATATTAGTTTTCCATCAACTAGCTATTTCTGTCGCAATTTATTTTGCAATCTTTATTTTCCAATCTATACAACAAAAATACCAAAAATATTTATCTTATTATCTTTATCAGATCTCACTTGTGCAAGTGTCCGTGAAGGGATTGACAACCCCTTTATCGCGTTGGTTGCAAGGTTCTTATTTGTTTGTGCAGGTACTAGGCGACTTGCATGCAGTCTCCTACTGGATTGATACATTGGGTCTCAAAAACTGAGGGAAATACTTATGCTACTTTGCTACATCACCCTTTCCTCTTCAAGGGAAAACCAACGCATGCTCAAGAGGTAGCAGTCGACACCGCCACGCGGTTGTCTACTTTAAAATATAGTTCGTGTTGTTTTTGCGAGGCCACCGCCAGTGCCTTCTAGTGATTTGTCCTCTGTAATGTTAATATGCAATCTGATGTTTAGTTAACAGTTTGGTCCTCTGAAATGTAATGTTTAGTTAACACTTTGGTCCAACAATTGCTACATTTCGTAGTACTGTTCTCAAGCATTCTTTGTTTTCTTAACTGTCTTATCTTCTAGTACATGTTTCTATTCTGCAATGTCGTGCTCAGTTAACTATTTTGGTTCATTTGGTCTGCTATCCATTTAACTATTTTGTTCAGTTCTACAATTTGATTTTCACTTGCTGCGGGTACAATTTTTTATTGGTATGCATGTGACACCAATCGAATTTGGCTGTACTCAATACATATTCTACTGATAGTATGGAAACTCTCAGTTAACTTGATCAAGATCTTCCTTATGTGTGTTGTAGGGAAATAATGGGAGAAAATGTGGTTTACCATCGAGGTTTGTTCAAGCATGGTCCTTTGGCTAATAGCACATTATTGTGCAGTTGCACGAATCATTCTAATATTTCGGTTTCTTACAATTTGGTCTTGCACATGTAGGTCCTGCTGTCAGAGGCTTGAACCCACTGTTTGACCCATTTTGCATACGGGGAAATGAGGTGTCCATGAATATAAGTCAAGTCAAGAAACTCAGAAAGATTGTTAGGATGAAGAAACTTGCGACGAATAATAGCAAGATCTTTGTTTGCACAATGAAGAAGACATCAGTCAACTATAGGATGGTACTAACTCTTTTACCTTGTTTTTACCCCTTGCGCCATTTCAGAATTGATAACAGCGATTTATGCATATCTTTATTTTCAGTACTTTTCAAAGCAGTTCACCGATGATTGCCTCTCAAACCACCTGCATGGTCAAGAGGTGAGAAAGGTATTCATTCAACACGCACGATACAATATTGAAGTCTTGCTAAAGAGGATGAAGGTTGGGCGGGCAATTATCCATAGCCACTGGCCTAAAGTTGCAAGGACATTCAACATCACTCAAGGCTCAATATTTGCCATCCGCTTCCGCAGTTTCCCAAATGAGATGCTATTTTCCAAAGGTTTTTGATGTTGCATGTGAAACTTGGTGCTGTTGTGTAATGGCGTAACTGAGTGTCGGAGCTAGCTGATGTAATTCGATTATGAAATCCTAGTTGCTGTTATACGGATATGAAATATCTGGTGTGTTTTATGAGAAATATCAATTTGATTAGTACATGGATTATCAATAATAGGCTAATTACCCTGCTTATTGGGGTTTTCTGTTGCAAACGATTACTCGGTCAGCACCGTTGGCGATGAACTCAAACAACCTGCATGGTTTCTAGAAAGTAGGCGTGTTCAATCAACTAACAATCACACATGGCTTCTGGCAGCGAACTGTTTGTGTTAGGCCACCTTGCACAAACGTTTCCACACAAAGAACTATGTGTGATATACATACGAATGGAAATGATTTTCTAGGATTCACCGTGTGGGATGTACATACGAACGGAAACAATTGGGTTTCGATGCCCTGCCAGATCGCACACGAGCTCATTTTGGGTGCCAGTAGGGCCTATCCTCGACGGTTTCTGGGTCGTGTGGGAAGGACCCCCTATTTCCCACACTCACTTGGCGACAGTTCCAAATGTCATCACGGAAAGGGGTTAAAACCCGCTTGTATAGCATGTCGCTGTACCAGTGTATCATCAGGAAGATTAACTCCCAGCTGAGTCAAGTGGTTTTGGTACCCAGACATTCTGACTATGTGTTCACTGACAGAACTATTCTCCTCCATTTTGTAGTTATAGAACTTGTTGAAGACTTCATATCTCTCAACTTGGGCATTTGCTTGAAATATTAACTTCAACTCTTGGAACATCTCATATGCTCCATGACGTTCAAAACGTCTTTGAATTCCCGATTCTAAGCCGTAAAGCATGGAAGACTGAACTATCGAGTAGTCATCAGCTTTAGTCTGCCAGACGTTCATAACGTCCGGAGTTGCTCCTGTAACGGGTCTTGCACCTAGCGGTGCTTCCAGGACGTAATTTTTTTGTGCAACAATGAGGATAATCCTCAAGTTACGGACCCAGTCCGTGTAGTTGCTACCATCATCTTTCAACTTAGCTTTCTCTAGGAACACATTAAAATCAAGGGAACGGTAGCAGGGGCCATTGATCTACAACAACATAGATATGCAAAAAAAACTATCAGGACTAAGTTCATGATAAATTTAAGTTTAATAATCATATTACCTAAGAAATCCCACTTAGATAGACATCCCTCTAGTCATCTAAATGATCACGTGATCCATATCAACAAAACCATGTCCGATCATCACGTGAGATGGAGTTGTTTTCAATGCTGAACATCTCCATGTTGATCATATCTACTATATGATTTATGTTTGACCTTTCGGTCTCCGTGTTCCGAGGCCATATCTGCATATGCTAGGCTCGTCAAGTTTAACCCAAGTATTCTGCACATGCAAAACTGTCTTACACCCGTTGTATGTGAATGTAGAGCTTATCACACCCGATCATCATGTGGTGTCTTGGCACGACGAACTGTAGCAACGATGCATACTCAGGGAGAACACTTATACCTTAAAATTTAGTGAGGGATCATCTTACAATGCTACCGCCGTACTAAGCAAGAACCGTTCTTACCTATGCATCAAAACCACAATGATTTTTTGTCAAGTGCGCTGTTTTAACCTTCAACAAGGACCGGCCGTAGTCAAATTTGATTCAACTAAAGTTGGAGAAACAAACACCCGCCAGCCACCTTTATGCAAAACAAGTGCATGTTTGTCGGTGGAACCGGTCTCATGAACGTGGTCATGTAAGGTTGGTCCGGGCCGCTTCATCCAACAATACCACCGAATCAAAATAATATGTTGGTGATAAGCAGTATGACTATTATCACCCACAACTCTTTGTGTTCTACTCATGCATATCATCTACGCATAGACCTAGCTCTGATACCACTGTTGGGGAACATAGCAAGCAATTTAAAAAAATCCTACGATCACGCAAGATCTATCTAGGAGATGCATAGCGACGAGAGGGGGAGAGTGTGTCCACGTACCCTCATAGACTGAAAGCGGAAGCGTTAGGTTAACGCGGTTGATGTAGTCGAACGTCTTCACAATCCAACCGATCTAGTACCGAACGTACGTCACCTCTGAGTTTAGCACATATTCAGCTCGATAACGTCCCTCGAACTCTTGATACATTAGAGGGTCGAGGGAGAGTTTCGTCAGCACGACGGCATGGTGATGGTGATGCTGATGTGATCCGCGCAGCGCTTCGCCTAAGCACTACGCCGCTATGACCGGAGGAGTAAACTGTGGAGGGGGCACCGCACACGGCTAAGAGAACAATTGATGTGCTATGGGGTGCCCCTGCACCCATATATAAAGGAGGGGAGGAGGAGGCCGGCCACCAAGGGGGCGCGCCAAGGAGGGGGGGTCCTACTAAGACTCCACTCCTAGTAGGATTTCCCCCCCCCCCTTTTTCCTTTCTCGTCGGAGGGGAAAAGTAAGGAGAGGGAGAGGGAGAGGGAAAGGGGGGCGCCTCCCCCTCCCCTAGTCCAATTCGGACTCCCATGGGTGGTGTTGACACCTGATTTTGGTAAGATACGGATTGCAATGAAGATGGTCTCGAGTGAACGGGTTTTTTCAGCATGAAAATATTCACGTCACCGAGTGGAACAACTTTGATGTTTCGGTTATATTCATTCGACCTTATCTTACGGACCGAAACTATACTCCAAGTGGCATAATTCAATGTTTCGAGTTGTTTTTGGCCAATCACGTCTTCAAGATGACCTTGGATGAAGGAGCACTCTTAAGAAATTGTCTTCTTCTCGTCGAGGCAATCGATTTTGATATATAAATCATCTCAATCTGAGTTCATATGCAAAAGTTACAGTTAATACGGTCTGGACAAGCCAGAGACCAAAATATTATGCTTGACACCAGACACATGTTGATGAGTGTCTGATGCAATGCGTGACCAATTAGGCCCTCAATACGTCCTTGAATTGAAAAACCTTCAACACGGAAAAGTTAATTCTCGTTGAGCCGATCGATTTTCATATATAATTTGTCTCAATCCGAGGTCGTATGCAACCTAGAGAGGCAAATCAAGATCAGGCTGTGTTTTCAGTCGGGAAATCCGAGTGAAAAGTTTACCATCCGAGTGAAAACCTACCGATCGAGTAAAAGGTCGAGTGAAAACTTATCGATTGAGTAAAAGATTGGCTTCCGAGTGAAAATATAGTAATCCGAGTGAAATTATCATCCGAGTGAAGTTATTCCGAGTGAAAAGATTACCGTCGGAATGAAAACTTGACGTTCGAGTAAGATATTGCCTTCCGAGTGAAATATAGTCATCCGAGTGAAAGATTGTCTTCCGAGTGAAATTATACTCATCCGAGTGAAAGATTGTCTTCCGAGTGAAAGACTCTAACATCCGAGTGAAAAGGTCCAGTCGGACGAAAAACTCTAATATCCGAGTGGATGAGCTCGGATCCGAGTGAAACTGAAGATGTGCCTGAAAGGTAATCCAGATGACCTCGGATGAAAAAGTGATCAACACGGAAGTTGTGTGCATCGTCAAAACGGTGAACTTTGGTTTTGGATTCATCATGATCTAAGATAGTATACGGCCTGTAAGTTCACTACGAGACTCGGACAATCCAGTCTGTTATATGACCGAGTCCGACTGGATATTAAAAATGGCTTCGTAGAATATTCAAGATTGTCTTATTTGGAAAAGTGTTCAACATAAGAACTGTTTGTCTCGTCGAGGCACACAAGTTTCATATTTGTGCCGTCTTGATTGGAGGTCATATGCAAGCTCGGCGGCCCGCGCAAGGAGGAAGACAGAAGTTGGGCCAGATTCAGACTGAATCCGAGTTGGAATAGAACTAGGACTCTAGGACGTGAATTGATATAATTTTTTGTAACGAAAGCCTAGATGAATCCTTTGCTTGTAGGGGAAGTCCAGCCGCCTCTTATATATGTTGGGGGTGATGGCCGATTGAACAACACCAATCGAACCAATCAATCTATTACACTTTTGTGTTCATCCATCTTTATTCCCTACCCTTGTATCTTTCTTTCTCGTTCTTCGTTCGTTCTTCGCGTTGGAGGGCAGCGATCCACGAGGCTCTAGGGGCGAGAGAATCGACCTAGGGCAGCCCATAGCCGCCGCACTCCCTGACGGGGTCCCTCCCGGGC
Organism: Triticum dicoccoides; assembly: GCF_002162155.2. Classification (NCBI taxonomy): domain Eukaryota; kingdom Viridiplantae; phylum Streptophyta; class Magnoliopsida; order Poales; family Poaceae; genus Triticum; species Triticum dicoccoides. The sequence continues at coordinate 138,132,171 of NC_041384.1, forward strand.
GTGTGGGGTTTCGGGTCTTCAAAAGTGCCCGTCGACTGTCTTGTGTATCGCGATGTCGGTCGGGTCTCCTTCGACGTGAGCTGCGGTGCATCACCCCCGGCATCGAGGGTACACGGTGACGTGTTCGTGCGTCAACAGGTGGGGCACGCGGCCACCCCTTGTGGGCTCCCCTATCTTTCCCCTAAGGCCCATGTAGGCCCAATACTTCCCCGGGGGGTTTCGGTAACCCCTCGGTACTCCGAAATATACCCGCACCTTTCCGAAACCATTCCAGTGTCCGAATATAATCGTCCAATATATCGATCTTTACTTCTCGACCATTTTGAGACTCCTCGTCATGTCCGTGATCTCATCCAGGACTCCGAGCAAACTTCGGTCACCAAAAGACATAACTCATAATACAAATCGTCATCGAACGTTAAGCGTGCGGACCCTACGGGTTCGAGAACTATGTAGATATGACCGAGACACATCTCCGTACAATAACCAATAGCAGAACCTGGATGCCCATATAGGTTCCTACATATTCTACAAAGATCTTTGTCGGTCAAACCGCAATAACAATATACATTATTCCCCTTGTCATCGGTATGTTACTTGCCCGAGATTCGATCGTCGGTATCCTCATAACTAGTTCAATCTCGTTACCGGCAAGTCTCTTTACTCGTTCCATAATGGATCAACCCGTAAATAATTCATTAGTCACATTGCTTGCAAGTCTTATAGTGATGTGCATTAGTGAGAGGGCCCAGAGATAGCTCTCCAATACTCGGAATGACAAATCTTAATCTTGATCTACCAACCCAACAAATACCTTCGGAGACACCTGTAGAGTATCTTTATAATCACCAAGTTACATTGTGACATTTGATAGCACACAAGGTGTTCCTTCGGTATTCGGGAGTTGCATAATCTCATAGTCACAGGAATATGTATAAGTCATGAAGAAAGCAATAGCAATAAAACTTAATGATCATTATGCTAAGCTAATGGATGGGTCATGTCCACCACATCATTCTCTAATGATGTGATCCCGTTCATCAAATGACAACACATGTCTATGGTTAGGAAACTTAACCATCTTTGATTAACGAGCTAGTCAAGTAGAGGCATACTAGGGACACTCTGTTTTGTCTGTGTATTCACACATGTACTAAGTTTCTGGTTAATACAGTTCTAGCATGAATAATAAACATTTATCATGATATAAGGAAATATAAATAACAACTTATTATTGCCTCTAGGGCATATTTCCTTCACCCATATGGCCTTGCGTGATGATGAAATTCTTCCCTCGGAGGTGATCTTGAGTGCTTCAAATTTGATGACCGGTTGGAGCTAGAACCGGCCGCTTGACCGGCATATTTGGACAACAACATAACAAAAGTTGGCTTGATTCTCTTGTGTTGTAATTTAGCTTCATTAGTCTTCCACTTTCCAACCTCTGGACTCTTGGGCTTAACAAATTTGACATGAGTGTTCTCTTGCACGTGTGGTTGCCCCCAGGGTGTAGGATTCTTGATGGTGATCTTGATTATCTCCTTGCCACCGAGTTGCTTGTCAAGCACAACTTGTCTCCCCAAGACCTTGCCGCTCTCCTTATTTTTCCAGGGCTCACCAATGACAATATTATTCTTATTAGCTGATTCGGCTATGCTGGGCCGAATTAACATCTTCTACCCCTCCAAGTCCATGGTGTTCATTGGGAAAGGCTGCTTATCAACTTGCATCTCGGAAAAATTCAATCATCCGTCATTAATGGCCAATTGTATCCGTCGTCGAAAAACATTACAATCATTAGTAGCATGAGAAAAAGAATTATGATACTTGCAATAAGCATGCCATTTCAGCTCTTCGAACGGTGGTAAAGTATGAGATATTCTAATAATATTCACTTACAACAAAGCATCAAATATTCTATCATACTTAGCAATGTTGAAAGTAAATTTCATCTCTTCATAACTATTCTTATGAATCAGCTTTAAATCATTGCAAGTAAATGGTTTCCCTTAGATGGCCAAACAAATTCAGTAGCATAAATATCACCCTCATCATCTGAGTGCTCACTATCATACTCAACAATATTCATCTTAGGACGATCAGTTTTATACCTATGCACCTCTTGAGGATCTTTACTTCGGCTTTCTTGAGCCAAAGCCCTTTGTAAGACTTGGATGATATTTAAAAACTCATAGCCTTCTAGCCTTTCTCTAATGTGAGTTCTCAAACCACTAAGCACCAGATCAGCCAAATCTCTCTCAGTTATCACCAAACTATAGCACCGGTTTTTTGTATCTCTAAATCTCTTGACGTAATCGGAGACCGATTCATCATGCTTTTGTCTAACCGATGTAAGATGTGACAACTTAAGCTCATTATAGCCACTATAAAAATGATCATGAAATTTTTGTTATAGTTGCGACCACAAACGAATAGAACCATGTGGTAAAGCAGCAAACCATGAAAATGTGGTACCCATTAAAGATAAAGTAAATAAACGCACTTTCAATTCATTTAGTGAGCCTGCTTCACCCAATTGTGCCAAGTATTGACTAACATGCTCCCATGTGGTTTTGTGCCCTCTCCATTAAACTTAACAAAATCTGGAATTTTATATCCCGGAGGGCATTAAATTGCATCAAAGTATTCTGGATATGGCTTTTGGTAAATACGGTTCCTTGGTAACTCAACTCCCAAATTCTCTCGGAGCATCTTAGCCATCTCCTCTCTAATATTAGCTAGACCATCATCCGTAGTGGCGATGAAGCTTGTGGCATTGGTATAGGAGGAGTAGGCTTAGTAGCTACAGGTTTGAACTATGGCAAGTATGCCGAATTGTAATTCGGCAATGATCTAACAGCATTTGCACTTGTAGGTAGGGTTTGGTTCGGTGTCAACACCGAACTTGGAATACTCATGATGGGATTAATGGGTGCAGCAACAATCTAATTTGTTGGGCTAGGATAATAATTCATCGGCACGGGAGGCGCCGATGAAATAGGTAAAGTTGGATTAGGGATTTCTGCAGTAACAGGCATACCAACATTACCACAAGATGATTGAGGCACACTATTTTTAGCATTACTATTTTCCAAGAAAAATTAGTATAAAAGATTATTGCTATCAGTAATGCGACTACAAATTTCATCCCATAGCTCAGGAGAGAAGGTATTACTTACAGAGGGTTTAACCTGTTCATCATGAAGAGGAGGAAACTTGATTTCTCCAACCGGAGTGATATTGCCTTGAGGATCCTTCTTGAACTTAGCAAGGAACTCCTGCATCTCCTTCACTTCACGTGCCTTCTTGCACTCCTCATAAGCTTGGAAATTTTCCTCCGATAACTCCTCAAAATTGGGCTTGATTATGTTATCGGTGTTGATCTCCGAGGGCTTGGGAATCTTGTTGTTGCTAGACATGATGGATGATGATGATGATTGATCTAAATCCCCTGCGGAGTCGCCAAAAAGTGTGTTCACACAAGAACACGTCACGTGTACCCTCAACGCCGGTTGTGATGCACCGCAGCTCACTGTTGGGAAACGTAGCATGCAATTTCAAAAAAATTCCTACGCTCATGCAAGATATATCTAGGAGATGCATAACAACGAGAGGGGGAGAGTGTCTCCATGTACCCTTGTAGACCGAAAGCGGAAGCATTTGACAACGCGGTTGATGTAGTCGAACTTCTTCTAGCTCTGACCGATCAAGCACCAAACGTACGACACCTCCGAGTTCTGCACACGTTCAGCGCAATGACGTCCCTCGCCTTCTTGATCCAGCAAGGTTTCGAGGAACTAGATGAGTTCCATTAGCACGATGGCGTGGTAACGGTGATGGTGAAGTGATCCGCGTAGGGCTTCACCTAAGCACTACGAAGATATGACCGGAGGCGTAAACTGTGGAGGGGGGCGCAGCACACGGCTAACAATTGTTGGTGTGTGTTCTAGCGGTGCCGCCACACACACACACACACACACACACACATATATATATATATATATATAGGTTGGAGGGGAGGAGAGGCAGCCAAGGGGCGCCCCAAGTAGGAGGAATCCTACTTGGGGTCCTCCCAATTCGGCCTCCCCCTTTCCTTGTATGCATGAATGGGGAGGAAAGAGGGGGGTGAGGGAAGGGAGTGGGAATCCTAATGCAGACTTTCCTTGCCCTTCCCCCTTTCCTTCTCCTCCTCCTATAGCCTTATAGGGTGCACCAACCCCTTGTGGGCTGGTGTGTTCCTTCACAAGGCCCATATGGCCCATAGGATTGCCGGGGGTACCCGAAACACCTTCCGGTGACCCGATAAGTACCAGATACCATCCAGAACACTTCCGGTGTCCGAATACCATCGTCCTATATATCAATCTTTACCTCTCGACCATTTTGAGACTCCTTGTCATGTCCGTGATCTCATACGGGACTCTGAACAACATTCGGTCACCAAATCACATAACTCATATAATACAAAATCGTCATCAAATGTTAAGCGTGCGGACCCTATGGGTTCGAGAACTATGTAGACGTAGCAGCCTGGATTTTTGCCCTTTTCTTTTTCCTTTGATTTTCTTGGATTTCCTGTTTTGTTTTGCTTTTCCGTGGCTATGTGGTTCTGAAACTTGGGAAGATCATGTCTTCCTAGGTTTTATAGTGGCTTGTCACCCTCTTCATCATCCCAAGATCATGTCATTTCCATCCTTGACCCAACCTAGAATTCTTTTGTTAGGAATATTCTTTTTCTGATAAAGGAACAACCCTTGAAACCCTAGTTTGTGAAGCAACCTATATTTCTGTCACTCCTAAAATTCCCGAACAATTCTCATGATTTTTTTGGGTAATATCTTCCTCAAATATGGCAAGATATATCATTGGCCATGTTTCCCATCATGCTCAATAAATTCATTCCTATTCTGTCCTAAATGGCACATTGTGAAGCAAGTGCTATTTATCTTTGCCTATTTGAACCCAAAATTCTTGGAAATCTTTTCCTGTCCAAATAATTGACCTGTGCCAAAATTCAACTCAATTTGCCTAGTAAATATTCCTGAGGAATTTTTCAAAGTTCCTGTCTGAGGGAGGTGATTGTGAAGGAAGTACAAGCTAGGCATATCCAAATGAGTTAAAATTTCGCAAGGTCCTTTATATGATCATATCATGACTCTCCACCAAATATGAGATCATGTAACTCATCTATGTGAGCCCAGCTCCAAATCTTAGTTTCTGGTCAGATTTTCAGTTTGTGAAGCAACTATATTTTATATTGCTTCATTTAAGCTGAAACTTTTCTAGGGAATTCTTCAATCGACAAAAACTCCCTCCACCATGTTTTAGCTCAATTAGTTAATCCAATTTCCCTGTGCAATTTTTCCAAGTTTCTGTCGAGAATGAAGCTTTGTGAAGCAAGTGCCACTTTGGTATTTCCAAATGGCATGAAATATTTACAGCAGATTCATACCATCATACAACCCCTGTCTGCCAAATTTCAGCTCATGACAATCAAGTATGTGAGTGTATCATCCAAATCCCTAATTCTGGCCAGTTTTGCACTTTCTACAGCAACCCTCATCCAAACTCCTCCTCTTAGTCTGATTTTTGGTGATCAAAATCACCTTAGTGTGAGATCATCGCCAGACAAACTCTTTACCACGTTACCTAGCTGGTTTAACCACAGAGAGTTTTACAAGCACCTTCCTCTTGATTTACTTTGGATCTAACTGAGGATCTCTTCTTTGCCCCTGGACCGATTTATTTCCTCATTTTGACTAAGAGCATGACGGTCTATCTACTGGACATGGTTGGCCCGGCCAGAACGCGCCGTTTGCACCAGTTATCGTGGTGATCACGCTGGCGTCACACACAGTGCAAGCTCTGGCTCGGTCCGACCACTGTGCTCGTCTCCTCCCTCCTCGTCTCGACGTCCATTCATGTCCTGGAGCTTGCTCGTGCTCTACTTCGTCGCCCGGCATCGGTGCCTCGTCGTGGTTCGCCATAAATGAGCCGCTAGCTCCATGCTCGTGCGATGCCCAGCCACTGACCTCCATTAGAGCACTGCTCAAGCTCGCTTGTGAGCTCCAGAGCCTTCTCCGGGCCTATATATAGGACCCTCGACCCCTCCCGCAGATCATTCACTCCTCCCTCTCCTCTCTAGTCCACCGGAGTCCTCGCCCCCCTCCTCTTTTTGCCAGAGTTCGCCTCGACCATCGCCGGTCTTCTCGTTTCCGGCGAGCCTAGTCCTCCTCTCCACCTCCTGACCCCTCCAGCGTGTTCCCCTCCTCCCAGAGAGCCTCCCCGCCCCACCAGTTCGTCGCTGGAGTTCCTCTAGCCGCGCCTCCCGGAGCTTGGCTGTCGCCGTTGTTCTCGGCCACCACCCCGACCGAGCCCATCCAGTGCTCCTCTCTTCCTCCCGACTCCACCACCGCCTTCCCCACGTCCCGGCCAACCTCTCTACCCCCTCATCTCTCGTCGGAGCGCCCTGCATCACCGGAGATCATCACCATCGCCGCCTCTCTGTCCGCCTCTGTCGCCGCGGCCTCCCCTCCTCTCCAATCCTCCCCGGTGTCCGTTTCCCCCCTGAGAGGGTGCGGCGCGCCACCCTGAAGCCGCCAGTGCACTCGCCTTGGCCTGGAGCGGCCGGAGTCGGCGGGACCAGCACCGGCAGCGCCCCTGTCCTCCTCCTCTGCTTTCTGTCGTGGCCAGGCATGGGAGGAAGAAGAAGACAGGGGGAGGAGAGAGAAGGATAAGGTGGGCCCCGCATGTCATCCTCTACCCATCGACCCCGCCACTGCCACGTCACGTAAGTGGAAACGTGTTTCCGTCGAGTACGTTTTCATTTGACGAAAGCGTATTCTTTCCCTTCGTTCTCGAAAGTGCGTTTTCCCCTCTAGAAAACGTATTTCCTTATACCGCGGTCAGGAATGCACTTTCTCGCCTCAGAAAGCGTATTTTCTAATATGCGCCTCTGCCTTATCCACTCGGGGACCCTTTGGTGATGAAAATATTCATAGATTGGTCCTTCTTCTTCCACACCTAACTCCGCAGCCGTAGCTCCGATTAAGGTGAAACCAACGATCACTTCTTCGTCTCGTCGAGATCTATCTTTTGGTAACATTTCACTAGGTGTTCTCATAGTGAAAATGACCATTTTGCCCTTGCCTCTAATCAGCTCCCTCCGAGAGAAAATCGTCTGGTGTTTTGTTCCGCGGCTTCACCGCACTTCTTCCTGGAGTCTCTGTCACCCCAGGCAAGCCACAATACCCACTTGCATGATAGTCATGCAGTAGCCATGGATTTCAACTTGAATATTTATTAACTGTTTCTTGTTTAAAATATGGTTATCATTGTTCGGTAATGATTCTTGGTTAGTGCTTACTTTCTTGCCATGTCGTTATGCACCTCATTAGCGTGCACTGCTAGTTGCTAGTATTCCTTTCATATGCTTATGCTTGCTAGTAGTGTATGTTGATGTTGGTGATGGTCTTCGGTGCATGATGGCCATCTGTCCCGAGTACCATTGTTATGCATGTTCCATTGCATCCAATTGGTTAAATGCTTGCATGATAGCATTGTTGATATGTTCTTGCATGATATTTATTTTTGATGCTAGTGGTCATGCTATGTTTCGAGAAGTATGTACTTATGATGTTCATGCTAGTCAGTATGCCATGCTTAGTTGGATATGATTCATTGTTGATATTGTGGATAGTTATGTGGTTCTCTCATGATTATGTTGATATCATGCTCGTGCGTTGTAATTGCATAATGTATTTTATCATGGCTCGGCATATTTGCATTCAAGTTTAACCGGATTAAATTGAACTTGAACAACTATTGGCTGAGTCATGGTGCCACCATATCGAAATGACCGGTGCAACCATGCTTACCTTTATGGGAAGGTCCTAACTGGGTCTATTGTCGTGTCTCTCGATGATGCCTCCAACGAGGGAAGGTTATGGGCGTGCGGTACCCTGGCCCGGTAAGCAGACATAACCTTGTGTGCTCGTTGTTGTTGTTATGGATCCGGGTCCCCATTTGGGACTATTTATGTTTGGCCACGATGGTGGTCGTTGGTGTCTTTGGTAGACACGGGGCCACCCAGGACTAGCCCAGTGGGGAGTGAGTCGGAGTGGCCGGGAGAGAGTCATGGCAGTTGATCGGTTTTTTCGGAACGCCGTTGGTCCACCCGAATGGGAGTGCGAGGCCATGGGTTCCGTAGTGTGGGTATAGTGTACTAACCTCTGCAGAGTGTATATTAAATCTATCGATAGCCGCGCCCGCAGATAAGGGCCCAGTTTATAATTGGTCACACTATGAGTCAACAGTAATGATAATAATAATAATAATAATAATGTGCTTAATAACAACCACGGTTCGATGAGGAGATAAGTTGGTTGTGATCGCCGGAGGGATCACCGTTTGAGGCCAGGTATTGGTCATGGTTGTGATCGCCGGAAGGATCACTGTTTGAGACAAGGTGTTGGTCATGGTTGTGATCGCTGGAAGGATCACCGTTTGGTTGCAAGGTAACCCGAGCAGAATAAATGGTGCATATAGTGTCATCATGTTGCATGCTAGTATCATCAGATTTATATGTTCATGTCATGATCATATTGTTGTATCAGTATTATGTTCATGTTATTCATGCCATGTTTTTCTGATGATCTCATGATAATTCTTGCTTAACCTGTAATTGCCATGCTATTGTTTGTCTTGAATGCTTCTGGTTATTGTGAGCTTACAAGTACATTCAATGTACTGACCTGGCGTGTCATGCCAGTTTGCAGGTCGTCCTTGGATTGCTTGCTTGTTTGGTGTGGTTCCTGTGTGCATGAGCTAGGATAAATGTTCCAGCCAGAGTCCCTGCGGATTGGAGTCCATCATCATCGTTCGTTGTTCCGCTGCTAGTAGTTGTTCCGCTGCTTCGAGTTGTTATGCTGCTTGTATAGAGCAACCGTGGTTGGCGTAGTGTCGTCGTACCGATGTTATTCATTGTAATATCGGAACCCTTGTATTCATATTCGTGTTGTAATAGAGAGCTGGTTTGTTCTATACTAAGCAGTGCCGTATTCCAGAAGACTTCACCTCGATCTCTGGGCTGGAATACGGGGCGTTCCGGTTTTCTCTGAGCCGGGGTGCCACAGTAGACATGACCGAGACACCTCTCCAGTCAATAACAAATAGTGGAACCTGGATGCTCATATTGGCTCCTACATATTCTACGAAGATCTTTATCGGTCGAACCATTATGACAACATACGTTATTCCCTTTGTCATCGGTATGTTACTTGACTGAGATTCGATCGTCAGTATCTTTATACCTAGTTCAATATCATCACCAGCAAGTCTCTTTACTCGTTTCGTAATACATCATCCTATAACTAACTCATTAGTCACTTTGCTTGCAAGGCTTCTTATGATGTGCATTACCGAGAGGGCCCAGAGATACCTCTCCGATACTCAGAGTGACAAATCCTAATCTCGATCTATGCCAACCCAACAAACACCTTCGGAGATACCTATAAAGCATCTGATGCGGAGCATCCCAAGGTCATCCCCATGGACCTACCATCGCCTCACCAAGTACCTAGAGGACCCATGACACGAGCACGCACAAGAGCTCTCGAAACCGAGGTGACATCACTCCTCTCATGTTTCCACTTCGATGCACATGAGACATGGCTACTACCTCATATGGACACATTGTACATACTCAGGTACCATGGAGAAGCTAAGGAGCAAGGAGAAGAAGAAGAGGAAGATGGACATGAAGACGGAGAAGAAGAAGTGATGAAGAAGAAGCTACTGGCTCCGGACGACCGGGCAGGACCGGACGTCCGACGACCTCCAGGCTCCGGACGTCCGACCCAGACCGAACTTCCGACACTTCCACACCCGAGCCAAAACTACGGACTTTCGACGCTCCACGGATGACCGACGCTCCTCCAACGATCGACCCCAACCGGACGTCCGACCGAAGACCACCCGAGCCGAATCTACGGACGTCCGACAGGAACCGGACGTCCGAACCCTCGCGAACCTCCGGACGACCGGTGACTCCCGGACGTCTGACGCCTGTGTGCTGTTTTGTGTTGGGCCGCAGCCCATGTACCCCTTTGCCCCCATCTTTTGCACTAAGACTATATATAGACCTCCTATTCCTTCTAACTAGGGTTAGCATTGGTTTAGCTCATTTGAGAGATAGAGCATTGCTCATCCACATCGGATCTACTCCTCGAGAGAGACCACGGCCTCTTCAGAGAAGATCCCTTTGGATTCAAGACCTCCTCGCGGAGAAGAACATCAAGACCTCCTCATGGAGAAGACCGGCTACCATTGTATCGACCCTAGTTGATCGTGTACCGTGTGAACTCTTATGTATCCGAGGATCTAGCACATGTGTGACTATCTTGTGTTGGTTTAGTGATTCTCCCTTGTTCTCCCTTGTGTTTCCCCCCGTTTCCCCCCTTGTGTTCTTCGTGTTCATCGCGGGATCCGCTCCTTTCATGAAAAATCGGGCGATTAGGGTTCTACCCTACATCATCTTGGTATCAGAGCCACGTTGATCACGATTTCGGAGCCTCCCCGTTGTGTTTCTAGCCTAGTTTTTGTTGTTTTTCGTCCTAATTCAAAAATTCCCCACAAAAATAGCCCCAATTTTTTTTTGTGATTTGTTAGTGTGTTTAGATTTTGTTGGTTTGGATCCATGGATTTGTTTTGTTTTGAGTGGATCTAGCTTTTCCCCCTTTTCCCCACCCTTCCCAGCCACAAAATCCTCCGGATTTGACCATTTTCATCATCCCCATCACGAACACGTGAAGTTCATCCCGTGCCCGAAATTCGCCCAGGCACCGGACGTCCGGCCCAGCCCGGACGACCGACCCAGCCCAGACGTCCGACGAACCCTGATGAAACTGAATTTTTTTCAAGTTTGCACTACCACCACCCCACATTTCCGCATACGCACTCCTACCACCTATACACCATCACCACTTCCGCATACCACCACCATTGCTTACCCGTTTCGCACTCCGACACATGTTGCCACTTCGAGCTTTGAGAATTTGAGTTGTGGTTCTGTATCCTTTTGTGTTTCGGCTATCTAGGTACGGTTCGACAACGACATCACTGCCGCTCATCTTCGCCACGGACGCATCATCAACAACGACCACCTCGACTACATCTTGGTATTCGGTCCAACATTTTGACACCATACCATAAGCAAGAACGGTAACCTCGTCTTGGTATCGTGACATATCATTCTTGCCATTACATTGATAGCCATCATAGCCTTACTCCTTCGCGTTTCTTACCCATTGAGACTAGCCTTTGAGTATTGACGGCAATGAGACTTGTGCACATTAGTGATCATACTTCCCATAGCATACATACATCATTGTTGCATATATTGGTATCATCTCTTGTGTCACAAAGTTGTCATCGCATACACAATTGCTATCTTGGTTCATCAAGCATTGCATGAGAAAAGAGCTCAAACACCAAAGAGCCAAACAAGCTTTTAAGCAAAGAGGAAAGATAAGCGAAGAGCTTTTAAGCAAGAACCATAGCATCATACAACATTAAGATTGTCATACTCGATCATCTTGTATCATCGCATAGAAACACCTTGCATAGAACATACTTGGGATAGAAGTCATTGCATTTTTGCTAAGTAGGTTGTGCACAAGTTATTGTATCCGCCTATTGTGCAATCGTGCTAGCGTCTCTCTAGTGTTGTGCAACACGAGCATTTTTTTGGATTCCACATTTTTGCTCATCCTTGGTTGCCCAACCCCACTTATCTATTTGTGTGTGCTTCCGTGTACCTTATATGCTTGGTCTACTTGTTACATTGCATCTTGTGAATCTTTTCCAACATTATTGAAGCTCACTTACAATTGCATCAAATTTTGTGTCACCATCCTAACCAAGCTCCACCATAAGCTTTTACTTGTGTAGGTGTGAGAAACCGACAAGAGCTAGTACCAATTGTGCTATTTCCTTGTCCTACATTGGAGTGATCATCGATCCACTTTCAACTTCGGTCAAGGTACATTTGGTATTCGTTCTTCTCTTTCTACCACTCACATTTTTCTTGGAATGATGGATAGGCCAAGTACTTCTACCAACCCACTCTTCATTGGGAACAACGATGACATGAACTCCTACGTCACCAAGAGCCACCTCTTTGGTGCACAACATGCTTTGCATCAAGAGCAACAAGCAATGAGTGAACGCATCGACAACCTCGCCGCCGACTTGCGACTCTCCGAGCAACGTACAATGGACTAATTTGACCAGAAGCTCGATGATTACAAGCAAGAGAATAACGCAAGGATGGACGACATTCAGGCTTTGTTGCTCAACCGCTCTTCTTCCACTTCATCTTCATCAAGAAGAACCCGCTCAAGTCGTGTAACGCCCCGAGACCATTGCGCCAGGTGTCTTCCAGTTATTCGCTGTTGTTGCCTTGTCATTTGTTTTCGTGTCATGCATTTCATATCATGTCATCATGTGCATCTCATTTGCATACGTGTTCGTCTCATGCATCCGAGCATTTTCCCCGTTGTCCGTTTTGCAATCCGACACTCCTATGTCCTCCGGCGCCCCCTTTTGCCTCTTCTCGTGTGCGGGTGTTAAACATTCTCAGATTAGACCGAGATTTGCCAAGCGGCCTTAGTACACCACCGGTAGACTGCCTGTACGGTTTCGTGCCATTTGGAGTCCGTTTGATACTCCAACGGTTAACCAGGGAACCGTAAAGGCCTCGTGTGTGTTTCAGCCCAACACCCCTCCAAAGTGTCCCAAAAACCCATCCAAACCCCCTCCATCCTCTCGGTCGTTCGATCACAATCGCGTGGCCGAAAACCGCACCTCATTTGGAGTCTCCTAGCACCCTCTACCTATATATATGTGGCTCCTTCCGAATTTCGCGGATGAAACCCTAGTCTACTTCCCCTCGCGCCGCCGGACACTTCCCCACCACCGACGGACATGTCCGCCGCCACCGCCCGGCCTCTCCCACGCTGCCACGTCGCCTCAGCCTCCTCCCCACCGCGCCGTGGCCCGCGGAGCCCACGGCCGGCCCGCGCTGGGCCGCGCCG
>NC_041384.1:138145829-138148147 GCF_002162155.2 Triticum dicoccoides
GGCCTGGTCGCCGCCGCCGGTCCCGCGCGTCGCGCTCCCATCCACCGCCGCCTCCCTCCGCCTCCTTGTCGCCGGCCGCCGCCGCGTCGTCTCCGGTCGCCGTCTCCGGTGAGATCCTGTTGTCGGGACCAGATCCACGAGTTCCGCGTACCAAACGCCTCCCCGCCATCCTGGATCTCCTCGTCCTTGGTTGTCTTCGCCCCGTTGACTTTTCCCGCGAGGTCTAAATTTCTCTAGTCCCCGAAGTTTCCAATATTTTGTGGCTACCTTCATCATGCCATAACTTTGTGCTCGCTGCTTCGTTTTGCATGCATGATATATCAAAATGTTCATCATGATGTCCTCTTCATTTTGTTCCATTGCACCATGCTTGTTTGATTCCATCTTGATGCCCTAATTGTTGATGCAAGAGTGCTTCATAATGTTAGGTGTTGATTCTTATCAGTTTATGAGCATTTGTCATTTTTGCCATGATTATTGTGTGCTTCATATGAGCATGAGCTCTACATGTGTTTTGTTATATGCCATGCCATCTTTACAGGGGTGTATGCCATTTATTTTTGTGATCAATGTGGTGACTAGCACAAGCATGCAAAGTAGCTCTCGTGATGTTGCTGATTTCGGGGACTTAGAATTTCACTAAGTCTTCTCCCTGCTGTTATTTTTATGCCATGTATTCATGTTGCTACAGAGTGGTCCATGCCTCTTTTGAGCATGTTCAGTAAGGATGATTTTGAGATATTTTTATGATCTATCCACCCATGCCCTTTTTGCATTTATGGAGTGCCCTAGCATGAATCAATCTTGCTCTACTTTTTCTATAAAATGATCCTGGCAGATTGTTTACATGTTAATCAATTTTGCCAAGGTTGTTGTAGTTGATCCATGCATGCTATGAGATTGTTCTTGCCATGGTTAGCTTCTTGATCATGTCTTCTTGCGGGTAGTATGCTTAGCTTGTCATGCAATTCCTTGTGTTGAGTGCATCGAGCTCACAAGCATGCCTTCATAATTCTGTTTATGCCATGCCATGTTTTTCTGCTAAGTCTGAATCTGTTAACAAAACTTGCTATGTTTACATGGGTGCCATCATATCTTCTGGTCCTTTTTGGCTTATGGTCAGTAAGGGACTTTTGTTATAGGAATGCTTTGAGTAGATTCATGACATGACTTTGCTTGCTATGTTATGTTCCTGTAGCATGTTGTTATCTTGCTCTAGACATTGCTTCCTGATGTTAATTCCTGCCATGTTAGTATTTTCTCTAAGTCTGTGATGCTGATATCTTTTGCACTTTTGCCATGCTTGTTTGAACCTGCTCTTGTGTGATTTAGCCGTAGCTCAGTGTTCATCTTTTGTCAAGCATCTTGAGTAGATCACTGCCATATGCTTTGTTGGTATGTTGGAGTGTAGTAGCTTAGTTTCTTGTTGCATTCTAGATGGCATCATGATGTTAATCGCAGAATTGTGCCATTCTTGTTTTGCTTGCCATTTGCGAACCGTGGATCCGATTCCGGTGATCTTTATATCGATTTCGACCGAAATCAACTCATCTTTCCAGCAGCACTCTTGGTTTGCCAAGTTGAGGCCTGGTTCAATCTTTTCCTTCCGGAGCATGCATATGCATTGCATATCACATCCCGCATATCATGCCATGCTTTGCATCATGTTGCTTGCGCATTGCATCGTGGTTGATTGTGGTTTCCTTGTCTTGTGTTATTGCATTGGGTAGAGCCGGGAGACGAGTTCATGATCGAGGAACCCGTTGAGTACGTTTACGAGGATCAAGCTTTCGTCTTCTCAGAGAACTTTGCGGGCAAGATGACCATACCCTCGAAATCACTTCTATCTTTGCTTGCTAGTTGCTCGCTCTATTGCTATGTCGCGATACCTACCACTTGCTATATCATGCCTCCCATATTGCCATGTGAAGCCTCTAACCCACCTTGTCCTAGCAAACCATTGTTTGGCTATGTTACCGCTTTGCTCAGCCCCTCTTATAGCGTTGCTAGTTGCAGGTGAAGATGGAGTTTGTTCCATGCTGGAACATGATTATTGTTGGGATATCACAATATCTCTTATTTAAGTAATGCATATATATACTTGGTAAAGGGTGGAAGGCTCAGCCTTATGCCTGGTGTTTTGTTCCACTCTTGCCGCCCTAGTTTCCGTTATACCGGTGTTATGTTCCTTGATTTTGCGTTCCTTACGCGGTTGGGTTACAATGGGAACCCCTTGACAGTTCGCCTTCAATAAAACTCCTCCAGCAAGGCCCAACCTTGGTTTTACATTTGCACTAACAACCTAGCCTTTTTCCCTT
>NC_041384.1:138148488-138167511 GCF_002162155.2 Triticum dicoccoides
TTCTCTAAGTGTTGGTCCAACATGAGCGATGTCCGGCGCCCCCTGGGCAACCAGGGTCTATGCCAACCCGACGTCTGCCTCATCCGGTGTGCCCTGATAACGAGATATGTGCAGCTCCTATCGGGATTTGTCGGCACATCCGGGCGGCTTTGCTGGTCTTGTTTTACCATTGTCGAAATGTCTTGTAACCGGGATTCTGAGTCGGATCAGGTCTTCCTGGGAGAAGGAATATCCTTCATTGACCGTTAGAGCTTGTGATGGCTAAGTTGGGACACCCCTGTAGGGTTTGAACTTTCGAAAGACGTGCCCGCGGTTAGAGTAGATGGGAATTTGTTAATGTCTGGTTGTAGAGAACTTGACACTTAACTTAATTAAAATGCACCAACCGCGTGTGTAGCCGTGATGGTCTCTTTTCGTCGGAGTCCGGGAAGTGAACACGGTTTTGGTGTTATGCTTGAATGTAAGTAGTTTCAGGATAACTTCTTGATCACTTCTAGTTCACGACCGTGCTTTGCTTCTCTTCTCGTTCTCGTTTGCGTAAGTTAGCCACCATATATGCTAGTGCTTGCTGCAACTCCACCTCACTACCTTTTCCTACCCATAATCTTAACTAGTCTTGATCGCGAGGGTGTGAGATTGCTAAGTCCCTGTGACTCACAGATTACTTCCAAAACTAGTTGCAGGTGCCGTTGATACCAGTGCAGATGACGTAGCGGAGCTCAAGTGGGAGCTCGATGAAGATCTTGTTCGTTGTGTCATTTCATTTCTAGTTGATCAGTAGTGGAGCCCGGTTGGGGCGATCGGGGATCTACGCATTTGGGGTTGTCTTTATTTTGGTTCCGTAGTCGGACCTTGATTGTATCTGGATGATGTAATACTATATTTATGTATTGTGTGAAGTGGCGATTGTAAGCCAACTCTGTACCTCTTTCTTATTCAGTACATGGGATGTGTAAAGATTTCCCCTCTTGCGACATGCCTACAATGCGGTTATGCCTCTAAGTCGTGCTCCGACACGTGGGAGATATAGCCGCATCATGCGTGTTACAAGTTGACACTCCGACTTCACCCTCTCCGGCTCAAGTACACCGACATCGAACACTCTACGCCATGCCGCGCGCAATGATCGTCAAGCAAGCCTCAATCCTCTATGCGACACCGACTCTCAAGAGCATCGACGACGTCAAATCCAAGAGGCTTTTGTGCTAGCACACGAACGGCAACGACAACGCCAACTTGAAGAGGAAGAGCGAGCGCGCCTATAACAAGTTGCACAAGATGCCGAGGCACAACGCCAAGAACAACAACTCCGTGAATCTTAAGCACTTGCGGCGCAACAAGCCCTACGAGATTCAAGTCGAGCCGTAGCCAACCGAGGCCGACAAGTCCGTGAACAAGAGGAAGCACTTCACGAAGAACTTCACCAACGACAACATCAAGCTTGCGTGCACCGTCACGTTCCTCAAGTTCCTCCTCGAGCTCGACAAGCTCCTCCACAAGCTTGCCAAGAACATCAAGTTCATCAAGAGCATGGCGACAATGGAAATCCTCCACAACAAGAGCAACATGAGGTTAACAACCCTCCTCACCAAGAGCAATACGAGCTTGACAATCATCAACAACATGGTCGTCATCATCCCCGACCCCAACACAACGAAGAGCAATGCTACAACAAGCTCAAGTTCACCATGCCCAAGTTCAATGGAAGCAACGATCCCGAAGTGTACCTATCGTGGGCATTGAATGTTGACAAGATCTTTCGTTTGCACAACTACGACGAAGAGAAGAAGATCGCGATGGCATCCCTTGAGTTCCAAGACTATGTCCTCATTTGGTGGGAACAAGTTATCGAGCGCCGAGAGGCAAGAGGTGAACCACCCATCACTACTTGGACGCAAATGAAGGATGTCATGAGAGCATGCTTCGTGCCTACCTACTACAACAGCGAGCTCTTCAAGAAACTCCAACTACTCAAGCAAGGAACCAAGAGCGTTGAATAGTACTACAAGGAGATGGAGATTGCCATGATACGAGCCAATGTCACGGAAGATGATGAGCAAACTATGGCACGTTTCTTGAACAGACTCAACCATCCTATCAAGAAGATCGCCGACTTCTAACCATACTCGAACCTCATCGAGCTAGTGCATCAAGCTAGCAAAGCGGAATGCCAAGTGCAAGATGATTTCAAGTATTCCAAGTTCTCATCCAAGTCATACGGCTTCTCCAACAACCAAGCTTCAACGACTCCAACACCATCTACCAAACCTTCTACTAGCAACATCGACAAGTCAAGTTCCAAGAAAGCTTTGTCAACTCCAAGTCATCCTCCTACTACGAGAAACTTCAAGCCGAGAGCTTCATCCTCATCCACTCCAACCGATGAGACCATCAAGACGAGTTCCTTCAAATGCTTCACATGCGGAGGCCGAGGCCACAAGTCCTACGAATGCACCAATAAGAGAACCATGATCCTCAACGACGACGGCACATACGACTCGATGAGTGAAGGATAAATGGACGCTCTTGAGCAAGTCGCCATGCACCGGCAAGTGAACGATGAAGAGGAACAAGTCTTTTGCGATGAAGATTCAAGTCCCGCTCTTGTTGTCTCCAAAGTCTTGACTCTCCAACATCACCAAGAAGAAGACCAAAGATGCCACATATTCCACACTAAGGCCGGCATCAATGGACGATCCGTCAAGGTCATCATCGATGGAGGGAGTTGTCATAACCTCACAAGTGAAGAACTTTGCTCCAAGCTCCAATTGCCCAATACGAAGCACCCACATCCATACAAAGTGCAATGGCTTAGCGACTCCGGCCCTATCCAAGTCGAGCATCGAGTACAAGTCTCTTTGAAAATTGGCGCCTACGAAGACACCTTGGAGTGCGACGTCGTGCCAATGACCGTTTGCCACCTTCTCCTTGCACGCCCTTGGCAGTTTGATAGAGGATTCATCCACAACGGCCGAACAAACTACTACATCTTCAAGATGAAGGGCAAGGAATGCCTCCTTCGTCCAATGTCGCCAAGCCAAGTGATCGCCGACAAGCAAGCCACCCATTGTGGAGATCATAGTGAGAGAGCGAGCCACCAAAAAGAGAGTGAGCTCCACAAGCCCAAATCAAAACCTCCACGATGAGCGAAAAGAAGAACTTAGTCCTATTTGCCACCAAAAGTGAGATAAGAGGAGTGTGTGAGAACCCATCTAGTGTCCTACACTACGTCCTTGTGTGCAAGGACAATGCACCACAAACTAACACTTCTCACACTCTTCCTCTAGTGTTGTCTTCTCTTTTGCAGGAATTTCACGATGTTTTCCCCAACGAGCTACCTCCGGGACTACCTCCACTACGAGGCATTGAGCACCGCATCGACCTCATCCCCGGAGCACCGCTTCCGAACAAAGCTCCCTACCGCGTTAACCCCGAAGAAACCAAAGAAATACAAAGGCAAGTAAAACATCTCATAGACCATGGACATGTGCGTGAAGGTTTGAGCCCTTGTGTCGTCCCGGTCATTCTTGTGCCAAAACGAGATGGTAGCTTTCGCATGTGCTCCGATTGTGGACCTATCAATGCTATCACCGTTCATTATAGGTATCCCATCCCACGCCTAGATGATATGCTTGATGAACTTAGTGGTGCCACTATATTTTCCAAAATTGATCTTAAGAGTGGTTACTATCAAATCCGCATACAAGAGGGTGATGAATGGAAAACCGCTTTCAAAACCAAGTTTGGCTTGTATGAGTGGTTAGTCATGCCTATGGGTCTTTCGGAAGCACCGGGTACTTTTATGCGTCTCATGAATCATGTCTTTCGCCCTTACATTGGTATATTTGTTGTGGTCTACTTTGATGATATCCTTGTTTATAGCAAATCTCTTAGAGATCATGTCACCCATGTTCGAACCGTTTTGCAAACTCTTCAAAAAGAGCACCTCTATGCTAATATGGAGAAATGCCTTTTTGGCATTGACAAGCTCATTTTCTTGGGTTTTGTTGGTTCCTCTATGGGTGTTCATGTTGATGAGTCCAAGATCAATGCTATAAAGAATTGGCCACAACCAACTAATTTGCATCAAGTGCGTAGTTTTCTTGGCCTTGCGGGTTTCTATCGTCGCTTTGTGAAAGATTTTAGCACCACTACTTCGCCTTTTCATGCTTTTAGCAAGAAGAATGCGCCTTTTGCTTGGGGACTATCCCAAGATACCGCTTTCAATGAGCTTAAGAATTTGCTTACTCATGCTCCCGTGCTTGCTTTACCCAACTTTGACAAACCCTTTGAAATTCATTGAGATGCTAGCGGTAATGGCATAGGAGGTGTGTTAACACAAGAGAAGTGCCCCATAGCTTACTTTAGTGAGAAACTCTCCGGCGCGCAACTCAATTACCCCATCTATGACAAAGAGCTATATGCTTTAGCCCGCGTTTTGCATGAATGGGAACACTATCTTCGCCCTCATGAGTTTATCATTCATACCGATCATGAAACGCTCAAGTATCTTAAGGGCCAAACCAAGTTGAACAAGCGACATGCTAAATGGAGTGAATTTATTGAGTCTTTTCCTTATGTCATCAAGTACATTAAAGGTAAAGAAAACATTGTGGCGGATGCCCTTTCTCGCATATGCATGCTTGTTACTCAACTTGAATTGGATGTCATTGGCTTTGAGCATATCAAAGAATTGTATGAGCATGATCCTACTTTTTCTACTCCTTATGCCAAGTGTTTGACACTCACCTCTTGGGAATGCTATTACATAAAAGATGAATATCTTATGAGAGCTAACAGACTTTGCATCCCCGAGTCTTCTCTTCGTTTGTTGCTTTTGCAGGAATCTCGTGGAGGAGGCTTAATGGGGCATTTTGGACGCGACAAGACGTTCTCTATGCTCTCAAAGAACTATTGGCCCAAGATGTTTCGTGACGTCAATCGCTTCACCAACCGATGCTCTACATGTCGCAAAGCTAAGTCCAAAGCTCAATCTCATGGCCTTTATATGCCTCTACCAATTCCACATCAACCATGGGAAGACATTAGCATGGACTTTGTACTTGGTTTTCCTAGGACTCGAAATGGGAAGGATTCGGTATTTGTCGTTGTGGACCGTTTCTCAAAAATGGCACATTTCATTCCTTGCAACAAGATAGACGATGCTTCACATGTTGCTACTCTCTTTTGTAGGGAAATATTGTGCCTACACGGAGTGCCAAAGACGATCGTCTCGGACCGCGACGTCAAGTTCCTTAGCTACTTTTGGAAGACCCTATGCGCCAAGATCGGAATCAAGCTACTTTTCTCCACGGCATATCATCCACAAACCGACGGCCAAACGGAAGTTACCAACCACACACTCTCCGCTCTACTTCGAGTACTCATCAAGAAGAACATCAAGGAGTGGGAGGAGTGCCTACCTATCGCCGAGTTCACCTACAACCGAGCAAGACACTCAACAACCAGCAAGTCCCCCTTCGAGGTCGTCTACGGCTTCAACCCTTTGTCACCATTGGACATTCTCCCGCTACCAATCCAAGAGCGCATCAATTTGGACACTAGTGCAAGAGCGACACATCTCAAGAAGGCGCATGAAGATACAAGGAACACCATCGAGCGCCAAGTTCAACTCCTTGCGTCCAAGCTCAACTTCAACAAGCACCCCATGGTCTTCAACATTGGTGATCTTGTGTGGCTACACCTTCGCAAGGACCGTTTTCCACAAGAACGCAAGTCCAAGCTTCGAGCCCGAGCGGATGGACACTTCAAGGTGCTTGCACGCTATAATGACAATGCCCACAAGATCGACATTCCTCATGACAAGTACTCCATGAGCGACATCTTCAACGTCAAAGATCTCTCTCCCTACCATGGTGATGAAGAATTTGATCCGAGGACGAATCTTCCCCAAGGGAGGGGAGATGATGTAGAGCATCCCAAGGTCATCCCCATGGACCTACCATCGCTTCACCAAGTACCTAGCGGACCCATGACACGAGCACGCGCAAGAGCTCTCGAAACCAAGGTGACATCACTCCTCTCACGTTTCCACTTCGATGCACATGAGACATGGCTACTACCTCATACGAACACATTGTGCATACTCAGGTACCATGGAGAAGCTAAGGAGCAAGGAGAAGAAGAAGAGGAAGATGGACGTGAATACGGAGAAGAAGAAGCGATGAAGAAGAAGCTCCGGACGACCGGCCAGGACCGGACGTCCGACGACCTCCAGGCTCCGGACATCCGACACTTCCACACCCGAGCCAAAACTACGGACTTCTGACGCTCCACGGACGACCGACGTTCCTCGGACAATCGACCCCGATCGGACGTCCGACCGAAGACCACCCGAGCCGAATCTACGGACGTCCGACATGCACCGGACGTCCGGACCCTCGCGAACCTCCGGACGACCGGTGACTCCCGGACGTCTGATGCCTGTGTGCTATTTCGTGTTGGGCCGCTGCCCATGTACCCCTTCGCCCCCCTCTTTTGCACTAAGACTATATATATACCTCCTATTCCTTCTAGCTAGGGTTAGCATTGGTTTAGCTCATTTGAGAGATAGAGCATTGCTCATCCACATCGGATCAACTCCTCGAGAGAGACCGCGGCCTCTTCGGAGAAGATCCCTTTGGATTCAAGACCTCCTCGTGGAGAAGAACATCAAGACCTCCTCACGGAGAAGACCGGCTACCCTTGTATCGTCCCTAGTTGATCGTGTACCGTTTGAACTCTTATGTATCCAAGGATCTAGCACATGTGGGACTATCTTTTGTTGGTTTAGTGATTCTCCCATGTTTTCCCTTGTGTTTCCCCCCGTTTTCCCCCTTGTGTTCTTCGTGTTCATCGCGGGATCCGCTCCTTTCATGAAAGATCGGACAATTAGGGTTCTACCTTACATCAGCATCTTTATGATCACCCAGTTACGTTGTGACGTTTGATAGCACATAAGGTGTTCCTCCGGCATCCGGGAGTTGCATAATATCATAGTCGAAGGAATATGTATTTGACATGAAGAAAGCAATAGCAATAAAACTGAATGATCATTATGCTAAGCTAACGGGAGGGTCCTGTCCATCACATCATTCTCCTAATGATGTGATCCCGTTCATCAAATTACAACACATGTATATGGTTAGGAAACTTAACCATCCTTGATTAATGAGCTAGTCTAGTAGAGGCTTAGTAGGGACACAGTGTTTTGTCTATGTATCCACACATGTATCAAGTTTTCAGTTAATACAATTCTAGCATGAATAGTAAACATTTATCATGATATAAGGCAATATAAAATAACAACTTTATTATTGCCTCTAGGGCATATTTCCTTCACTCACGTCGAAGGAGTCTCACCGAAAGCGCGATTCGCAGGACGACCAGAGAGAACTTTTGAGGACCCAAAACCCCACACTCCCGGGAGGGACCCCATTGGGGAGTGCAGTGGCTATGGGCTGCCCTAGGTCTGTCAGGCCGCCCCTAGAGCCTCGGATTCGTAGCTCTCCAACACGAAGAATGACGAAGAACGAGGGAGCAATAACGGGGGAAGGACAAAACGTAGATGAAAAAAGTGGTAGATGCGTTGTGATTGTGTGTTGTTATTCAATCAGACGTTACCTCTTACATATATATGAGGCGGCTGGACTTTCCGTACAAGAAAAGGACTTAAATCCCATCCAAAAAATCAAAAGTTAACCTAACTCGGACTATGAGGGCCGAAACTTCCGGGCTAAAATTACATCAAGTAGCCCTCTTGTACAGCTCCTGCAGGTCGCACATGGCCTTGGATCGCGATGGTCCAAAAAGCACAGTTGTAGATCTTGCAATGGAGAAAAACTCTTCAGTTGATTACTTTTTCATCCGAGGTCATCTTGAGGTTGAATTCGGGCCCGCAAATCTGCAAATAATGTTAAAACTCTAGTTTTCGGGGCGCACCGTGTGCAAACTTTCGGTTTAGCCCGGAACCTCCCCGGAAGTTTTGCCCGGAACTTCTGGGGCAGACTTTTGTAGCACACCATTTTGGCTCTAACTTTTACATACGAACTCTGATTGAGACAATTTTTATATGAAAATCAATCATTTCGACGAGACTAAGACAATTCGTGTAGAAATGTTTCTCATATGAGGTCATCTTGGAGGCTTAATTGGCCGAACAATACTATGAATACAAAACCTTAATACTTTGAGCATAGTTTCGGCCCTCAAGATGAGGTCGGATAGCGATGGCCCAAACTTCAAAGATGTTCATGTCGACAATATGAAACTTTTTCATGTAGATCACTTCTTCATTTGAGGCCATCTTAATCAAGTTCTTGATCGTGTCAAAATCTGGTGTCAACAAGGTGTATTTTCTTGAAGTGAAAAGTATGCCCGGAAAAAGCGGTACCCTTTAATTTGTTTGAATGGCATCTAATTAGGTCTGGTTGTTGCCAACTTTTTCTACCTTTACAAATTAAAGAAGTTATCGATTTTACTAGGATTTGATGTGAAAAAGTGTCGACAGATGTTTGCTAACTCCATGCTTGACTGCATATATACCCGGTGATGACTTGACCGTCCTTGAATCCATTTCTTTCCATTTATAGGTTGGAGGCCATGTTTCCTGCCATTTGTTAAGAGGCTTCATCCATACAGGTTAAACCGTGTGCACTCAGTTTGCTCATTTAAATAATCCAATCGATGTATCTAAAGCGAAGGAAAGGTTAGGTGCATGCTAGGTGTGTCGATTACACTTGGCACAAGCACAAGTGCAAATTAAACTTTAATTGGAACCAAGTTCTTTTGAAAGCATCTGGATTCTGGTGGAACAAGTTGCTAAAAGTTGCTGCAAAACTTACAGGCTCATACATAGCCCCAGTTCTTTTGCCAGAATCTGGGGATTCTCCCAGAATTCGACCCCTACCCAGCTTCTCCCAGAATCTTTGAGCCCCATTTGTTTTACAATCCTATCTAATTAGACCCTAACTAGATAGAATTGTAAAACAAATGAGGCTCAAATATTCTGGAAGAAGCTGGGTAGGGGTCAGATTCTGGGAGAATCCTGATATTCTGGCAAAAGAACTGGGCCATAATTGTGTGTGCATTCTAGTGAAAATGGTCTAGTTTTTTAATTTAATGAGACTAGTACATATAGCTTCTCAAATAGTCTTATTATGCACAGAAGTAGGAAGTCATGTTTTACAATACTGACGTCCATTGGTTAGGTGGCTGGTATGGTGGAAACTTCTTTTGGAAACTATAAAAACCATATTTTGAAGTTTCATTCTTTTTTGAAAAAAATACAAATGAACCTAGAGATGTATATGACATCTCCGTATATTTTCATGATGAAATACGTTTTGGTTCAAGCTATACACAAAAAGCATGTCTTTCTAGCACATGCACTATTCGCTGTAAAAGTCTATGCATTTGTTTTTAATTATAGCCCATGCAAAAGTGTATTTGATCATGAAACTATACAGAAATATAGTATACATCTCCATGTTTATGTTTATTTGTTTTCAGATTTTTTGAAAATTTTAAAATATATGTTTCTTTTTGAACTTTTCAAAAACAGGGCTCCACGGATTCAACCAATAGACGACATCTTCTACAATGTAACTATGCAAGTACATACGACATCATCATCACGTCACCGCAAAAGTCACCAGAGTTTAAGGTTAAGCAATTATTTCTTTGTTAATATCAATTGATGATTAGTTATTAATAATTAAGTTTGCTTGCATTTGATTTCTAATAAGTTTACCATGTTTTTCATATGTAGGTCGATTTGAGTTGCACTGCACAAAGTGAATGGACGGCTAGTTGGGTACTATATGAAATAAATCACTCCAGTTGTTGGCCACATATGTCCACACCCCATCTATGGCATTAGCAATGGATTGGAGTTGGGTATGATATTCTTAACTACATGTATTTAATAAATCAATTAATATCATATGTTAATTGTCTTGACAATTTTTTCTTTTAACCAGAGTTATATTTTGGCGACACTTCACAAAAGAAAATCACCATCGGTGCTACAAATTTACCTATTAGTGTAAGCACCAGTAGGTTTCACCAGGATTTCTTCAACTGGTGATTGGGTCGGAAAGTTGGATAGGGAGTGGTGATATAACCGTTCTCGCCATCTCCTTCAGATAGCGCAAAAACTAGTTTATTAAGAGGCACGATTGGTATACTACTCAAGACGATGAATGGTTTCGGAATCTTTGGATTTAGATATTTTGTTTGTAGGTTGGGGCATCGGGAATATTTGGAGTTAGATCTTTCTTTAATATGTGGGTTTTGAACTTTTTGAAA
Organism: Triticum dicoccoides; assembly: GCF_002162155.2. NCBI lineage: Eukaryota > Viridiplantae > Streptophyta > Magnoliopsida > Poales > Poaceae > Triticum > Triticum dicoccoides. Next base: position 138,158,797 of record NC_041384.1, read on the forward strand.
CAACTCAACATATTTGAGTGTATTATGAGATTCAAGTGACTTATGCGATGAATGAGAATGTGTATGAGTCTGCATATGTACATGTGTCCATATTTCGGGTCGTTGTTTATTGGAAACTGCTCTAGGCGGTAATAGAATCGAAGGCAGTTCTATGGTAGGAACCACTTCTCGGTGAAATCATTCGAGGAAATTTGAAACCTACTCCTATACTCCGAGTATTAGTGACACAAGCTTTGTGGTGGAATGAGGAACCTCCTTAGGCCCATGTACCAAAATCACCTTCAATGCCCGATTGTATAGTAGTGGACAAGGTGAAGGAGAGGGTCTGGTGAGGGAGAGGTCGACACTTTTGCCATAGCCAACGTACATGGGAAAGGCTCGAGGATGGGGGGCGAATCACCAATCCGGAAATTCATATTGGGAGGTTTGAGTGGGCCTTCATCACCTCCTCCTTCACATCTCCTCTAGTATTTACATAGCACCCTTTGTTTCTTCTAGAAGTAAATGAACGAACAAACTCAGTCGTGTTTGTAAAGTACACTCCCATTCCCACAAAATAGGAGTTTTGTCTTCAATAAAAAATAAGTCTGTATAAATATATCAATAAGAAAAGTTATGCCATGAATGGTATGTTTGTAGTATTACATTGTAGTGTTACAACCGAATCATTCATTCACGGCTCAATTTTGGCCATTGATGCCTCTGATTTTGTCTCTCTGTATATGGCACATCGGCTCCGAGAAACGATATACCCTGGATACCAGCCCAAAGGATATAAGTCTTCTGGTACACAGTACAAATTGGCATCAAGCACAACCATAGTACCACAGTATATTACAGTACATAGGGTACATAGGTCTGATATTGCAACATTGGGCGAGACGAAGGCGACACTACTCATGTAGAGAAAATAAGCACATTATTTATCTGACAAGGTCTCAGATTCTAGAACTAGAACACACAACGGAAAAACAATGATGGTGAGAGCTCCATCACGTAGGTGCCTTGCTGGGACACGATCCTATCACTCAAATTTGGCATCCTCGGAACAATCACAATCATCCTATCCTATATCTGGCATGAAGAGCAGGTGAGTACTTTAAATGTACTCGCAAGCATACACCAAACATAGCAAGTAGCAAGGCAAATGCATCACATGCACAACCAGGCCAGGTTAATGTCTCTTGTTAAAGTGGACCATTAATGACCTTCCTAACCTTTGCATGAAAACCGACAAATAAATCTGTAGCCACCAGAACATTCATTACAACATAGGGACATCATCGAAATAGCTCAATAGCTGCCCAAGATAGTTGACTATACAAATAACGCTTACAACATGGACCTTCAGAGCAATATTGATAAGAAGAATTCAACAACTGCCCAAGACAGTTGGCGATGAGCACTAACCACATGGACTTTAGGAGCAGTGTCGAGAAAATAAAGCTATCAACTGCCCAATACTGTTGGATATGGAGAGCCCTTGTCACACAAAACTTGGGAGCAGTGCCAATAGTGAGAAACTTCAATAGATGTCTAAGATGGTTGACTATAAATAGTTCTTGTCACACGAAACTTGGGAGTAGTATTGAAAATTGAAACTTGATGGCTACCCATGATGGTTGACTAAGAAGAGCACTTACCTGACATAATTGGGAGTAGTGTCGAGGAAAAAATAAAGTTAGTAGCTGCCGAAGATGGTTGGCTACGAAGAGCACTTATCACACAAATTCAAGTTATTTAAAGTAAAAGGTTCTACTCTAGTAATTTATCATCATCTTACTTGCCTCATGACCACTGGGTCATTCAACTTACCATTTGATCATTCTCAGACCTTGGTCTCATCATGACCAAATCTTTCATCTTTCAATCACCTTTGTGATAACCACAAGTTCTCACGTCTTTACCTTATATTATAAGTTCATCATTGGCATTGAACACCAGTGTGACTAATATGAATTGTGCCCAATACCATGGACTCGGCTATCCGAATAGATTGTTACACCCTGCAGAGGTTGTGCACTTTACCTATATTATGGAGCTCTTCATCACATACACAGTACACTTCCCTCTGGGTGGACTACTGCTGCTCCAACAAGACTGTCTACCATACATTGCTCTTACCATGTCACTGATATATCCAACTGGATAATGTATTAGATTGAGAGTCCCTAGGCTTGTGTTGCCATGAGACTACAAACTTGGCACTACCACCATAGCAATCCATCACTATTTCCCCATTGGGATCAATTCATTTATAACGCCCAAAACCAAACTAACCCAGGTTCATGGACTTAAATGTCATTTACCGAGCCAAGTTAACACACTCATCTTATCCTTCCTTATATAGTGACACCAATAAGAGGCGTATTCATAGAGCAATTAGGGCCTTCCCGTAAAAAGGGAATGTGGTTGCACTATGTGAGTTTGATTCAGTGGCATCATCACTCGACCAAGCCAATGAAGGTTTCATTGTTCAAGTTTATTAGCTTACCTTCGTTGTTATTAAATGTTCTCTGGTCCAAGTATGTTCAAAGTATTATACACCAAATCATGAATTAACAAGATCAAAGTGCAACCATATTCATATTTGTTACTATAACATATGTGTGAGCAAGTTCACAAGGCACATTAATGTGGTCAAACAAGCATGCCTTATAAACATCAACATAACATAAGCATATCAGCATAAACTTAACACTAACAACAAATGATTATATGACTATGAAAATAGTGCTGAAATGCTCTAAAATGCATGTGTTAGTTATAATTTCATCAAGCTGGCAAACAATGACTGTTGAAGCTTGCCTTGGTGAAGGTGTGAGTCAAGCTTACTCTGGATCTTCAACAACAAGTTCTTCTCCTGCTGAAAATATTTTGAAAAACATTTTTTAAATAACACATAAAGAAATTGCTATTTCCTATCATAGCTACACATCTCCAAAAATAGCAAAAGATACTTTCTGGATAGTATTTTTATAATAAGCACACTACAAAAAAATCAAGTCAATCAGATTTATCGATAAAAAGTTATAGATGGTCAAAGTTGGGTCAAATATGGATTTTAGTAGGATTTAAAGAATTCATAGAAGGCACCATCGAAGGCGTATTCCGCATATACGCTTCCACGCATATGGATTTGGGTCCTGTATGAGTGGCTGAAAGTGGGCTCGGGTCAGGTTTAAACAGAGAGAAAGAGAGGGAGCAGAGGCGGTGACACACACCAGCAATGGTTTTGACAGTAAGGAAGCTTGGCTAGGCTCGGGAAGGGGAGGAACAGAAGGGGGAGACGACGACGATGAACATGTCGGTGGCCGGAGCTAAAAGGGAGATGGTGGAACAATGATGCACATGTCCTATCTGCATCGGTGCTCATTCGATGGGATATGCCAACAAGGTTCCCTGCAGCGATAACCTTGGGTGACCTAGGAGTAGGTGTAGGAGGATGAATGAGATCTAGATGAGAAGGAATCTGAGCAAGATCTCGACTAGAGGTGGCACTCGATGTTGGAGCAGCGCGACGACGCCCTCGAATGGATTCGAGCGAGGAGGCCCTTGTGGCTTTGAACTTTGATTGGAGGTGAAGCTTCAGCAATGTGTGCACGAAGACAAGGAATGGGGCATACTTATAGCCGAGCATCGAGGCGGAGCTGCTGCTGTCCACGGAGGTGAGTGGCACGTGGGCTCAGGCATTTCTGCATCGAGTTAGGCGAAGGGTACTTGTGCGGGGTTTAAGTGGAATGTGACGACGTGCAAGGATATAGACGCGATTGTTGTAATGGCAATGTCGCTGCGGTGGAGCACATTGCTCTACACTGGACACATGTTGCAGCGAGGGAAGGAATCGAGCAACGGGAGGAGGTTGTCTTTGGTGTTGTGGCGCCGAAGTGGATAGCCTGGCGCGTTGGCGTGCGAGTAGGCACTTTGGAATGGTTGCACGCTTGTGGCAGAGGCACCAAAGTGCGGTTTTGGCCGACATCCAGCGTGCTAAACCATCGTGGACCGGCCACTGTGGCATATGATTTGATGCGCCCGACCATGTCACACGTGTGCACCCTTGTGACTGGATCCTTCTAGCAAAGTTTCGAAGAACATTATGAAGGGAGGTGAGAGGGATCCTGGTGCAAAGTTTCTGATTGCAAAATTTGTACAAAAGCGTAGCTCAACATCTAGTTGGTTGAAGCTAGGTTTTGGTGGGTGACGTGCACTCACTAAGGTGTACAGGCTGACCAAATCTCAGGACAAACAAAGCAAGGAAAAATATAGTTGTAGTTCAAAGGTGAAATCTGGCAATAATTGGAAATTGGCCAATGTGTTCAAAATTCTCACGTGAGAATGAGTGTTTCTGGTATGGATGAAGTATATTTGAGTATATGAGATCATAGAAATTTGTTGGAAGGTCAAGGGATCAACATGAATGAATTTATCTTTGGAAGAAGGTGCAAACGGTCATTCTTTTTTGAGGAAAAAGAATGCTTAATAGAAAGAAAATTTATTGGTAGGTTGAATGTGCAAAGGAAAATGTTTGCATCAAGTCAAGATAGGTTGGGAGAAGAATTTCGAATTAAGTCGAATTCACCTTTCTGAAAAAGATCCAATGTCCAATTTCAAATGCAAATTCAAATGACTCCAAATGCAATCCAAATAAATTCCAAAGAACAAGAAATGGCCAAATTTTGGGGCGTTACATGGAACAACTCAATTTTTTTACTAAGGCATGTTGTCTCTGGGCCCATGTTTCCACTGATTCTTTTCAGTAAGACCTTAGTGTTTTTTTTTGCGAGGAACACTAAGACCTTTGTTGAAACCAACAAGCCAACTAGACCAACAATCTTTCATGTGTGTTTTCTAATTGGGAGCTTATTGTATGTATGTGAACCAAGTGAGGCTACGAGTCCAATTTTTTTAAGTATGCTTTGTTATATTGTAGTTACCGGGTTGCATTTGTTAAAGTTATCAAGATGGTTATTGTATGTTGAAGTCACGAACATATTTAGGTACTGAGCTGCATACCTTATAGTTACCAAAATGGTTATTACTTAGTAGTTACTAACATAGCAATTATGTAGTTATTATCAGGTTTCTCATTCTATAGTTATCAGCATAGTTATATCTAGTTGCCCGACTCCATATATTTAAAGTGCCATGGGAAGAGGACATGTTTGGTACTTTCCCTAAATTCTTAATGTTGGCCATAATTACGGTCCTATTGATAATGGTTTGATATTATAAATGTTGATGTATTTTCTGTAAACTTGGACAAACTAAAAATGTTAGACATAAGACAAACTTAGGGGTCTATTTCGTGGGAAGGAAGGAGTATGAAAATGGCAGGTCACCTAAAATATGTGGGACACTTGGATTTTCTTTTGAGAATTTTGAATATTTATGTGCATGTTCCTTTTTTTTGCAGAATTTGAAAATATGATGTCAGGATTTTGTATACTTCTGCAGGACTTATGAACTCACAACTCTTATTTTAATAAGCTTGTTAGTATATGGTTCTTCAGAACACCATTTTATAACTAGCTGATGCATCCACTGTATTCATCTATGCTTTATTCTTGCGGTTCCAAATCAGCTTTAACAAACTTGTTCCACCTTAGAGATAGGATTCCTCCTCTCTCCTGTTGTGAACGTAAGTATATAATATTAAATTCTCTGATGCTTAGCTTACCATTGCACTATGATTTCATAATATTAATATTGGCATTTAACGAAGCTTGTCTTTTTTAACTTTAGCATAGCATAGTGTGTGCTGCTCGTGACATCGCCAGGAAGAAGCAGAAGCATCTTCTTTTATGCCCACGTAGCTGCTACAAGAATGGCGTGCATATCGTCGCTGAAATAATGCAAAGAAAAACTAACTAATTACTATTAATGTTATGTTCGGATTCTGTGGAAGACAACATGACGTAATTGAGCAATCATGCCAAGATTGTTGGTTGCCAATTGGTCTATTCATTACTATTTTCAAATCATGAGGTAATATAGTTTGAGTGGTTTACCACTTTGCTGGTTTAATTTTTGAGAAACGACAGAGCCACCGAGGTGTCGCCTTGTTTTTTTTTCCACCTTGGTGAAGATGAGCAGCTTCATTTCGTAGTGTTCAGTGTGCCAGCATAGTTCAGTTTTATGGACCCAGCACAATTGGGTTTCATGGGTCATATTCCTGTGCACACACCACAGGAAAAACTCCTAAACATATATATGAAAAAACTAGTTAGAGGGTATGTCTCATAAACATATATAAAATCTGGGTTCCTCTGCATGTGCATCCACGGTGTAACTGACCCTGCTACTCTTGAAGCTCTTGCATGCCGAGAAGCCCTAGCTTTGGCGGCCGATCTCTCACTCCAACATCTTGAAGTCGCGACGGATTGCAAGGAAGTGGTGAAGGACATCAAGGACAGAACCGGTGGGCAACATGGGAATATTATCCGGGAGATTACATCTTCACTTTCATAGATTTAGTCCTGCACTTTCTACTTCAAAGGAAAGGCAACAAGTTCCGAGGCACACGACCTCACTAGATATGCTCTTGGACTTAGGCTAGTCATAGTGGGAGTAACTTAGTAGTAACATAACGCATTTTAAGAATTTTTTGCTTATGTGGCACATAGTTAATGAGGAGAGAGGTGTTTAGAGTAACATAATATGTTACTGTAACATAGCGCTTCCTGAGAAAGTATGAGTCTATAAGGTAATAAATGTAGTCATTTATGACACTACTATTATGTTACTTTGCACTATGGAGGTAGTAACTTAGACTAGTGTCATATGCATGACACTAATATAAGTTACTCCCCACTATGACCAGCCTTACTATAGGAAGACTTATTTGGCTGTTGCAGCTTCCTGCTATTGGTTGTATTAAGATGAACATTATTGTTGATTAATAAAGAGGGTGTGCCCTCAGCTGCCCTCTTTTTTTCTCTTTTGCTTCTCTTGTTAGGGCTTGTTGAGTTGTGCTCTCAGCTGCACCTATTTATACTCTATGTCCGTGTGACTGTGTGGGTGTGTGGGTGAACTATTGTGTACCGTTTGACTATGGTGGTTTGCTTTACTTATAAAACGGAGCAAAAGCTTTTTTCGGTAAAGAGGATGTGTTTAGACTAAAAAAAACTAGTTAAAAGGTATGTCTCGTTTGTTGGGTCGGCCCAAAGCGCTCGAGCGTGGGTGCCAATTTGGCTAGGCAGCGCTAAAGGCGCTAACTAGGAGTTCCCTCTGGTGGAAGATGATATATATTGCTCACGTCGCTACCAACTACTTTCTCCGTTTCAAAATAGATGACTCAATTTTATACTAACTTTAATATAAAGTTAATATAAAATTGAATCATCTATTTTGAAATGGAGGGAGTACATGGGTATTGGTCAGCGCGCGAGTAACCATTTTTCTTTTGCGGTGCACGAGTATACCTCAAGTGAATGAAAGACATGAGTGTATGTCCGACTTGTTGGTTTTTCTTTCCTTTTTTTCTCTTTCGGGCAGTTTCTTGTTCTAATTTTATTTATTGTTTTGCCCACTGAACATTCCTTATAATACAATTACTATTTTTGAAATTGCAAATAACTATTGAAAAGTGAATATTTTAAAACATTTTTCATAAATTACGAAAAAAATGAAATTCTAAATATTTTTTGACAAACACAAGCATATTTTGAAATTTTTGAATATTTCTTGAAATTGTGAACAATTTTTAAAATTCCAAACTTTTTTGGAAAAATTGAACATATTTTGGAAATTATGAAAAAACACATGAATTTTCGAACATTTTCATAAAAGGCAAATTTTTTGAATTTTTGAACAATTTTTGAAAGCACAAGAAAAATTTTAAATACGTGAAACTTTTTGATAGTTTTTGAAAATATTTTTTCTAATTCATATTTTATGAAGACTTTGTATATTCTTTAAAATTTGAAAATTATAGAAAATAGAAAAAAACTATAATAAAACCGGAAAACCATGTAAAGGAAAAAAATGGTTCAGGGTCCTTCTAGAAGCATCCCAAAACAGGTTAGGAACGTTCCAGAAGATTCCTAAAACCGTTCTTGGACCAACCTATGTTCCTACGCCAGGGGCGATCGAAGTCTTAACGCTCACAACGAGCGATACATATCATTCCTGACCTCTTGCATACTTACCCCAGATACATCTGCCTTATGAGAGTTTAGGTGGATTTTTCTCCCATCGGTCGGAGGGGATGGGAGGGCTGGTACGTGACCTTTTTTTTTCTTTTCTAGATTTGATTTGCGTAAACCAAATATATCTTAAATCGAGAGTTCAAATTATAAACTGTTTTCATTGCTGCATACCTCACAACCATACTTTGAAACTATTTCTCATGTTAATAGATTTTGATGAATATTTCTTGAGACGACATTTGTACTCCTTATTCCAGTTTACTTGTACTTTCTGTGGTTGTGGTGTGGTTGTGCTCCCCATGCTAGTGCATTTGTACTCCACGTACATTGTACTTCTACTTCACGTGTATAGTGTATTTGGTATCCTGGTGTGTAGTCAACTGTACTTCGAGTCCAGTGCACCTGTATTCATATATGCGGTGTGATTATACCATGAGTGTAGTTCAGCTGTACTTTCTAACTGCTCTCCTCTGTGCGGAACTGGCGGAAAGAAAGAAAAGGTGATCTCGTCGCCGCCAAGAGAGTCTTCCCGCCACCGCCCTCCGACGGCTCCCCTCCGCCCGTGGTG
>NC_041384.1:138167833-138229401 GCF_002162155.2 Triticum dicoccoides
AGGGGGGGATTGCCGGATCCATGTGTGTGGATTGTTTTTTACTCTCGTACTTTAGGTTTTAAGTTGTTCATCATCTTTACTTCGGCGGCACTGATTAAAGTTTCTTGAGATCCTACTCGGGAGGCGATCGATCCTATGGTTGGGGCTGGAATTAGAACTCAGTCTGTTCAAGCAAGAATGTCATGACGGTGGCGACATCCTTATGGTGGACCTGTGTCCTCGGGCTCCGCCGTTGGGACTATGTTTACCTAGCACCGACGCGGAGTTTGGGAGGTAGTCCAGGAGCGGATCCAGATTGTGTTCTGCATCGGCGGCATCTAAAAGATGATGGATTGTGTGCTCGATTCGTGGTTCGTGGATGACAGGTTTGCTTTTCTCCTGCGACGCCTTAGTCGTGTGGGGTGCCAGATTTGGATTTTGATGACGTGTCGGGAGTGTTGTCCCAGTCTGATTCGTTCAATGATAATGGTTTTGCCTTTTGTGAGCCACCTTAGATGTCCGCACTCAGCGATGGAGCCGCTTCGAGCTCGGGTATGAAGGTGATCCGCCATTGTTTTATTTGGTGGCTGTTGTGGTGGTGCTAGAGGCATGTAATGATGGTTGGTGTCAAACTCAGAGGATTCTTCGGTCTTGATTGTAATTTTACTTTTTGGCTGGTGTTCCTTTGTGCAAATGCTAGCATTCTGCTGTCTTTTCAGTATTGCCAAGTCGATGTGTGCATGACTTGTACTATGATCCTGTAACGCCCTCGATGCGGCTATATCTCCCACGTGTCGAAGCACAACTTAGAGGCATAACCGCATTGAAAGCAATGTCGCAAATGAGGTAATCTTCACACAACCCATGTAATACATAAGGGAAAGAGATACATAGTTGGCTTACAATCGCCACTTCACACAATACATAAATAAAGCATTACATCATCCAAATACAATCAGGGCCCGACTATGGAGCCAAAATAAAAGAAGACTACCCCAAATGCTACACAGATCCCCGATCGTCCTGACTGGGCTCCACTACTGATCAACTAGAACGAAACAACACAAAGAACAAGATCTTCATCGAGCTCCTCCTGAGCTTGGTTGCGTCATCTGCATGGTAACCGAGGCACCTGCAAGCTGGTTTTGGAAGTATCTGTGAGCCACGGGGACTCAGCAATCTCACACCCTCGCGATCAAGACTATTTAAGCTTATGGGTAAGGTAAAGGTATGAGGTGGAGCTGCAGCAAGCGACTAGCATATATGGTGGCTAACATACGCAAGTGAGAGCGAGAAGAGAAGGCAAAGCACGATCGAGAAACTATGATCAAGAAGTGATCCTAGAACAACCTACGTCAAGCATAACTCCAACACTGTGTTCACTTCCTGGACCCCGCCGAGAAGAGACCATCACGGTTACACACGCGGTTGATATATTTTAATTAAGGTCAACTTCAGGTTTTCTACAACCGGACGTTAACAGATCCTTATGATATAAATGAGACATGTATTACCATGCAAAAAAGAAGTTCAACTATGCTTTCTGCTGCGATGAAGTTTTACTCTCCAAGCAACAATCCATACTTCCCCTGCAACCTATTTTTGTTTCCATGCGACACAGCTCGTAATCGCCATGTAAATCAACTTGCCTTCGCCCACACAAAAATAATGGTCTTGCTTAACACCGAAACCCAGTAACAATTACTAAGCTCTAAAATTAATACTCAAGATCGATGGAGAGTTAGCGATGACGATGACCGCAACTACATTTATTTTGCATCATCATATCATACTTTGCTAGTATCCTAAGGCCTCTATTATTCTTGCATTGAGTTGCAAATGTTAGCAATCGATCCAATATCCAATACCCAAGACTTATAGTGTGGGTCAACAAGGAATACATCAATAACATGTATGACACTCATACCTAAGCTGGAAAATCTAGACATCTTCTTCTCCGCAAGATAGTTCTTGTCGTTGTCTTTCAGTGTCCATTCTCTTACAAAAGAAGCACTCAATATCAGAAGTGGCGCCTCCTTGGAGATCCTTGGCGTGTCAATCTTAATGGAACTCTTGGACTTTCCCTTCTTCATAGACTTACTCTTCTTAAATTGCTTGTTTTATTCACCATCATCACATGATTGGCGTCCTTCCAGATTCCACTCTTAGTAATTTTAAAGCATGGTAAAAAATTCACCCATTTGTTTATCCATCCCATTCATGTTTTAGTTCATGGTGAAGCCAATATAGCTTGGAGGGAGAGAAGTGAGAACAAGATTAGTGCCCAACTCTAGGAGGAGTTGGAAAGACCCGTGCATCCAACCTTTGCATGTACCCAGCCAATCTGAGCACGTGCTGACTCACTAAACTGCCCTAAGCCATCTTGCATTCAAACAAGGCTTTCGATATGTCATACCTTTCAGTCCTTGCTTGTTTATGAACAAACCTTTCAGCTCCTAGATTATCTCATAGGAACCTCAATTCACAAAACACTTATTAATATCGGGTTCCATGGAGTCAAGCATTGTGCACTGTACTGCAATGGAATCATCGTTGTTGGATTCAAAAATATGGGTCTTATCTTCCTTGTGGTGGAGGGGCGGTCACTGAGAGTGTTTAATAGGACATAGTCCTTCTTGGCACTCATGAGGACTATCCTCGCATTGGTTACCATTTTATAAAGTTACTACTACATGTATTCAGTTTTTCCTCCTCGAGAACACACCTAATTGGAAGGTGGGTTTAGGTGCCATTGATCTACAACGAAAATTCAAATACAGTTTAGATATTGTTCATGATTAATGGAACTCAAATTAACACTTAATCAGAGCATGATCCCAAACTAATATCCCTCATAACTGATTACTAGTGATTCAAGATTTAGGACTCACTTACTTTGCTAATGATGTGACATCATTGATGATACAATAATGAGACCAGTAGGTCAACATGCAAATTATATCCCATGTGACTTTTCACTACAGAGTGAGTGCTCTTTTGTGATGTGTCACTTGTGTCATGTAAAAACGTTTTTTGTCACACAAAAAACGGGCTCGTGACAGTTATTTATGATCATGCTTCACTCAAGCATCATCACCGAAAATAAATTGCCGTATGTACCACTTTTTCCATCACATAAGATCGTCTTTTCGGTTATGATTCTTGTTCTGTCACTTATGACTATTTTCAGTGATGGTAAACCGATGATCAGTATGGAGAAGACTTCCTCTTTGTCCTGATTGGAGCTATCCACTAAGATAGCATCAGGGCAATCTCATTGTCCTTGGCGTCCATCACCTCAATTTTGGCTCGAAGGCCACAATGAGTCATAAAAAACTCATCTATCATCGTCTCCATCTACACAGTTTACAAATCTTGTGTCATATAAATGAATCTATGAGGCGCTAGACTAGTGTACATGAATAATTTTTTGAAAGCTTACCTATGAGAAAGTCATAGAACACCCTGAGGTTGGGCGGCAGAGATGTTGCACGGACGACGGGGGAGATGAAGTTACCGACAACGGACGGTCGACGCTTGTCACCGCCCTCCTCAGCGAGCCAGGGAAGGCTGGATCCACGACAAGACCTCCCATCGCGCAACCATCGCGGTGGTCGTCCCGACGGCGAGAAGCAGACGCGGGGCCGTGGTGAATTGTGCTAGGTCCAGGAGTGGCTCAACCAAGGTGAGCAATGTCAAATCGCAACGGTCCAAGAGGCGGAGGTGGCATGAACTAGCAGCGACATGAGGATGTGAGCGGCATCGAAATATGTACATACGTTTTTCTGTGTTAGTTCACACATTTTCTCACAAAAGGTCTGTGGCACAAATATTTTGTTGTATGAATGAAGTGCTATATTGTCTCACAAAACCACCAAACATTAAGGCTCACAGGCTCAATTTAGAGCACCTTCTAAAATATACTTCATCAATTCACTATTATAAGATGTTCTAATTTTTTTTCTAAATTAGATGTACATACGTTTTTCTGTGTTAGTTCACACATTTAAGTATGTATGTCGTCCATACTGAAATATACAAAGCATCTTATAATAGTGAACAAAGGGATTATAATAATTGAGGATGAGATGGTCAATCTGCTAGACTCGCTTTTTTGTCCAAAATCTTCGTACGGACAATTATAAAAATGATCATGTCGATATGGCAAGTTTGTTAGAGTTGCTCTAAAATATGTCGGTCCGACTATGTCACATCTAGATATGAGATAATATTTCACATCTAAGTTGATTTCATCATCTATTTTGTGGCCCCCTCCACTACTTTATTCGTATTTTTTTAACAATATATACACAAGAAAGCTATCACGATTCAAGTATAGCTACTCGCGCTCAAAAAAGTTTGGCCGTGGCCACTCGCATGCACGCTACTGTAGATCATTCAAAGTGCTTGCTTGTGTGCCTGGTTTGAGCTAGCTTTGCACATACAAGCGAACGGCAGGAAACTTTGAATATTTTTCTGGAAAAGGGAACAAATATAAAATACGAACATTTTCTAGAAATTGTGAACATTATTCAAACATATTTTGAATCTTGAACACAATTTTGATTCCAATTTTTCTTTGAAAAACATGAACATTTTTTAATTTTTTAAATATTTTTGAAAGTTTTAGTTCTGAACATTATTTAGAAAATGTGAACAATTATTGAAATTTTGATTTTTTAAATAATTTTTTTAAAAAAATTACATTGAACATTTTTTAAAATTTATGACTTTTTGAAAAAGAAAAGGAAAAATAATCAAATAGACAAATTGCATGTTAATGATGGACTGCAACTAGGACAAAAAAGTTTCGGCCCAGTTGTGAGTCGGTTGTGTATTTGCAACTCGGATAAAGAAAGTTCGAGCCCAGTAGTTTGTCGATGATGGACTTGCAATTGTGTCATAAAAATCTTGACCTGTTGCAAGTTAAGGATGGACTTGCAACTCGAGAAAAAAATCTATGGTCAGTTGCATGTCAATGGGGAACTTGCAACTAGTTAAAAAATGGTCGGACTTAGTTCTGAGTCGATGCTTGACTTGCAACTACGACAAAAAAAAATCAAAGGTCATAGTTGCATGTCGATGGTTGACTTGGAACTCGTATAAAAAAGGGTCAAACCCAGTTGCGAGCCGATGGTTGACTTGCAACTAAGACCAAAAAATGTCGAACCCCAGTCGTGAGTTGAGGGTGGACATGAAATTGAGAGAAAAAAGGTCGGGTCCTAGTTACGAGTCGAGGGTGGGATTGCAACTGGGACAAAAAAGGTCGGACCCTAGTTGCCAGTCAAGGATGGACTTGCAACTGGAAGAAAAAATGACCGGACCCCAGTTGCGAGTCGGGGGTGGACTTGCAATTGGGATAAAAAAAGATCCGACCCCAGTTGCTAGTCAAGGGTGGACTTGCAACTGGTACAAAAAAGGCCGGGCCTGAGTTACGAGTCAAAGTTGGACTTGCAATTGACACAGAAAAAGATGGGCCAAGGTTGCGAGTCAAGGGTGGACTTACAACTAAGAGCAAAAAAAGGTCGGTCCCTAGTTGCGAGTCGTGGGTGGACTTACAACTGAGATAAAAAAATTGGGCCCCAGTTGCAAGTCGAGGATGGACTTGCAGCTGGGATAAAAACAAACTATGGGCCCTATTTAGTGTCGATGGTATACTTGCAACTAGGACTACACAGTTACGATACCGGTTACAAGTCGATCATGGACTTGCAAGTGAGACAACTATACTCTATGAGCCTTAGTTGCAAGTCGAGGGTAAAGTTGCAAGTGGGACAAAAAAATAAAATATAGTCCCAATTAAACTTTGGTGACTTTTGTCTCTGGTTTAAGAAATGTTTTTTAAGAAAAAAAACCAAACACAGAAGAACTACACAGAAATGGGCCTGGATGGAAAGGGAAAAATGAACAAAGAAACTAAAAAGCAAACACTTAGATGTGTTATGCAAAAAACAGAAACAAGACAAGTCAAAGAAAAAGGAAACAATATTTTTTTTGAAAAGTTGCACATGATGGGCCACTGGGTCTCTCGCACAACACCATGCTTTCGACAAAAAAATTGGAAATCATAATAAAAAAATTGAAAAGTATGCTTAAAATGCAATCTAAAAACTAAAAGCAAAACTGCTGATAAAAAGAATGAGAATGGGAGTAGTATTAAGTAGAAAGCGGCAAACAGGAACAAAAGACACGAGAAAAAATGTGCTCGCTCTACTATTCAACTCTCATGGCAGCCCACTGAAAAAAACAAAACAAAAAGAAGCACATCTCTACACACACCGGGCTCAAATACAGACAAAGACCAGGCCCAGATGAAAGAAAAAAGCAGCCTAGACTCAGACCAAAAACAATGATACGCTACGCGCCCATGAAAGTGGAACAACTAGCGATCACAAAATTCATCTAAACAAACTAGCGATCACAAAACAAAAACTAGCGATCACATCTAGATCTAATGGTTCTGGATTTAGATTTGAGGTAAGTATTTCACATCTAGATGTGAAGTAGAAAAACTAAAATTAAAATAGTTCATAATTTAAAACAAATAATAAAAAAGGAGAAAGAAGAAACGACAAATAGAAAAGAAAATAACGCAACCGCCTATAGACTAGCAGCGCAGCTACCTCGTGCCTTACGAAACGTTGGCTACCCCTAAAAAACAAAACGGTGGCTACGAAAACAGTTTTAAAATATTGCTTACGAAACAGGACAACAAACAACTCACCAAAAAACAAAGCACTGCATGCAAGAATCTTAAAGCTTTGCATCAAACAGTTTAAAAGTTAGATGTGAGATAAGTATTTCACATTTATATGTAAAATAGCAAAACTGTATTTACAATAGCCTCAGCAGCTCTTAGAAACATAAAGCGTATTTCATATGCGTTTTGACAGGTGTAGTTTGTTGACTATGCTAGAGTTGCTCTAATGAAGTGCGAGTAGTGTGGACAAGTGGATTACAAACATATGGAGTTAGGCATCTCCAAGGTTGCTCCCAAACCGAATATCGTATCCGTTCGCTAACCGGTGGCGACCAATCCGCGGACACTCATGTGGGACCCGACCATCCAACCTTGCCGATTCAAAGTGGATTTCAACAAAACCGAAAGAATTACATGCAAACCAAATGATTTTCATATAAACCGGAACATATTCATTACATTTTTCATTAAAATGACCGTACCTAAACCTAGCTTACGGCGGCGGCCATCCACGTCCTTATTGTTCCCTTTTAGCGTTCGTTGGGTCCATCTTGCTGTCTTCATAAGCAGCGTTGATGAGACCCGTGAACTGAAGGTGCGGTCGCCGGCGAGAAAGAGCAGAACATGGGAGATGGAATGGCCCACTTGGAACTCGAGGCCTTGCCGCCTCCTGTGCACTACTCCTCCTCGCGGGAGTCTACGACATGTTCGTCGCCAGTGCATGTGAGATCAACGATCGACGTGGACAGGGCCCCATGCTCCTGGCGCCACCAGTGCGCCCGAAAGTTCGTTGGGGCACATAGAACGCGCAACTGGTAGCATTCTTGTCCACGATCGCCTGCGGCGCAACCACGTACGGCTGCGCTCGGACATCATTACAAGCGGTAGCGTGAGTGCGCGTGACCTCCTACAACGCTTGCTACTCGGCAACGAAGTTGAAGTTCACCGCAACCATCACTGCCACGACTTCCTCGCTGGCGTGCTCGCCGTAGATTTGCCCCTCCACCAGCAGATTCTGCTCGAGGAGGAAAAGGTTGTATTGCTGCTGCTCCTGCGCCTGCCGGAATGTTGACATAGGGGTTGGCTGCTCCTCCGTCATGGCGGCGTTGAAGTGCGTCTGCTCAATGGTCAAGCCGACATGAATAGGCGCGGGCTTTTGGCGCCCAGTCATCGTCGGAGCCGGTCCCATCATGGGGTCGTCGTCGAAGACCTCCGGGAAGCTAACCAGCGTGCCGACCTTTATTCGCCTGGTAAGGTGGCTCACTGGCTTTACCAGGCGGTCGCAAGGGCGGCAACCTGGTGCTTCTGCTCGTTAAGAAGCTCTCTCACAACGCACTCCTGCTTGCAGTCATGGAGTATGTGGTGCACAAGGAGGATGTGAAGCCGACTTAGTGTAGTATGAATTGAACCGGGAGTGGCCACCTTTAAATAGTGGATGTCGGTGAGCCCAAGCGTACGGGCATGTCAATGCGCGGGCACCGAATTTGGTTTCTCGCTTGACATGACTATTTAATGGGGCAGGCGGACGAACAGACATTGAACAGGTGTCCATCAATGCCCCTCCGGAATTGAACAAATGCGGACACCAGAGACTCGGCGTGGGCAGCTCAAGCAGCACCATCGGCCGGCGAGCCGCTTCAATGTCGGTGCCAGCGAGAGGTCACGTCTGCTCTATACCGACATCAATGCTGAGCGGCCGTTCTAGAGCAGGCAGGAATGCGGGTAACTGCTTCCGCTAGGAAAAGGCGCGGGAGAGGGTTTTGGGTGGGCCAGGGGTGTCACACGCGTGCTTGGTTGCTACCCGGATGCCAGCAACCCTCCCTCCCCCATTTGGTTTCGTCAGGGACCGGCAGGCGGACAGATACATAACTACTCTCTCTGTCTTATAATGTAAGACGTTTTTTGACACTACATTAATATAAAAATACGTTTTATATTATGAGACGAAGGGAGTACATTGGATGGCAAATACGTTCAAATCGTATGGCCCGGACATATCGGGGCGGTTCGAGGGAGATGCCCCTTAAAAGTAACTCCTTTTTAGAAAATTCGACAAGATTCACGAAAAGGGGTTACTTTTGCTACATATTGTGAGAAATTCAGAACTGGAAATCTTCAGCGTGGCCGGACTGTGCTTTGATTCTTTTTTTTTTTTTGATTCTGACTGTGCTTTGATTCGAGGTGTCTACAAGTTCGTTTTCGCGAGAGATGGCAGATGGCAGGCACCGTATATTCTCGTACTGTTGCGCCATCCCGCGCCTGCTCCGAGCCCTCACGTCGCCCGTCATTC
Organism: Triticum dicoccoides; assembly: GCF_002162155.2. Taxonomy (NCBI): domain Eukaryota; kingdom Viridiplantae; phylum Streptophyta; class Magnoliopsida; order Poales; family Poaceae; genus Triticum; species Triticum dicoccoides. The sequence continues at coordinate 138,176,803 of NC_041384.1, forward strand.
CAACCGTCCCTTCACCACCAAAGTGCTGCTCATCATCCCCTGCTACGTGCACATCGTCAGACCACACGCGGAACCACTGTTTTTGTAATTCGTCATTCCGGAACCACTCAAGCACGTAGTACAGCGCGTAGTTGTCGTGGTCGTCGTCTGCGACTGCTCCTGCACGTGACGCCACCTTGTCCTTGTATTCGTTTGGTGTGTGTGTGTGTTTTCGTTTGGTGGGTGCATTTCCATGCAGCTAGGAGTTAGGAGTAGATGGCTTTATAAATTCAGACCCTGTTGGATTGGACGTGGCCGCTACTGTGGTCTGAAAGCGTGGGTCTGTTTACACTCATTGACTTGTCCTCACGATATTTTACAGCTGCTCGCCTGCTCTTGCTCAACATGGCTGTAACAATTCGACTACTGTAGAGCTTGATACTCCAGTTAGTAGTGCTAGTCTAGGCGCATCGGTGGCTCTTGAGGCATCTTAGGGCAACACTATCGACCCCCTAAAACTAACCGGTTAGAGGAGTAAATTTTACTCCTTGCCGCTTCTGCCTGTCCCCCCTTCCCCCAATCCTCCTCGCCGGCGACTTCCCCACCGTTCCCACACCCCCACCACTACCGTCATGGCCGGATCCTGTGGCCGCCGCTCCACGCCGCCCATCTGCAGCACGGATCCGCGTCGCCACGAGCGCATTGTTAGAAGGGAGAGAGAGGATTGGTGGAATAGTCGTTGTATTGCTTGAGCCTCGTGGGCATATATATAGGAGTACGGTGGCCAACTTGAAGTACAAGACAAGGCAGGACAAATTCTAGTCCATCTTATGTTTCCTAATGAATCAATATACTCAACATCCCCCGCAGTCACAACGGTACGTAATGACGCAGACGGTGAGACTGGAGAAGAATCCGAAGGCAAGCCGACGGACATCCCCCCATAGTTGTAACGGTCGACGCATCACGGAAGTCGTGGCTGGAGTAAAAACCGACGAGGTTGCTCAAGCAAGGCAGTAGCCCTTTGTGCGGTTTGTCGATGTAGCCGAGAGCGTATGGTGATGTAGCCGTGGTCGAGGTAAACATGTGAAGAATGTCGTGGTCGATGTCAGGTCGGGGTGGCCGGTGTCGAGGAAGTCGCCGTGGAGCCGCGGGCGCAAGGAGGCGCCGAGTTAGCATAGACGCAGTGGTGTCGAAGTAGGGGTAGGTCAGAGAGAAGACGGTGCTGACGAGGCGTCGCGTCGGGTGTGCCAAGCCCGAGGACACGTCGTGGACGAAGGCACGCATCGGTGTTGCCAGCACCGAGCATGTGTAGACGGACGAAGAAGAAGTTGACGAAGCGTCGCATCAGGCTTGCCGGGACCGGAGACACGTTGTGGACGAAGGCACACATCGGCGTTGCCAGCACCGGGCATGCGTAGATGAGGGACCTGCACAAGCTGTACGCCATGTCAGAGAAGTTGGACGGGCCAACAGAGAAGAACTCGACGACGGTTGCGGCACCAATCGGCACGAGGCCAATCTCGCCCGCGATTGTCGGAGTAGATGAAGTGGTCGGTGCAGATGACGACGACGCTTGCAACGAGCTGGTGCTGGACGAATACAAAGGAGGTGGACGGGTGGCGGTGGCTACGTGGGTAGCGGCGGTGGCGGCCAAATAAGAGCGGCGGCGGCTTGACGGTGGCGGCAGCTAGGTTAGGAGTGCGGCGACGGTGCTCGAAGTAGGCAAAGAACCATGTCAGCGTGACGAAGACCGGCGCGAACGGTGGCGTTCCCGCGCCAAGGGAGACGGCGTGGCGCATACCACGAGAGGTCGACGCACGGTGACGGCGGTGAGGGCCGCGACGCTACGGCCCAAAGGGGCGACACAGCGATGGCAGGCAGGTCGGGGCGACGGCAGGAAGACCTCGGGGCGGCGATGGGGACCGCGGGCCATGGCGCTACGACCCAAAGGGGCGGCGGAGCGTGTGTCGGTGCAACCGCGGGGACAACCTCGAGGCGGCAGCTGGGACCGCGTATCGTGGCACTACGGCCCGTAGGGGCGACGCAGCGGCAACGCACGAGTCGATGCAGCCGTGAGGAGAACCACGGGGTGGCAGCGCTACGACCTGATGAGGCGACGCAGCGGCAGTGGAGGGGCGCGCTAAACTCGGGGCGATCTTCATGGGACATGCGGAGGCGCGCGTAACCAACCGTCCAAGTCGGTCACGCGGTGTAGACGAGGCGGATCGCGGCGGCGAGCGGGTGATCAAGACGATCGCGCGCGAGGTCGGGGACGCCCCTCGGTTGAGGCGTGGTGGTGACGGGTCCGAGATGAAGCCAACGATGATGGACGGCGTGATACGTCATGCGGACGAGCGTGTCAGCACCGGTAGCTGAGCTGCCAAAGCAGTGCTGACGTCTGGGCAGCGAGGCCCGAGCGATTGATACGTCTCGAACATATCTATAATTTTTGTTGTTGTCTTTTTGCCTATTTCAGTGTTTCACAGAAAAGGAATATCAAACGAAGTCCAAACGGAATGAAACCTTCGGGAACGTGATTTTCTCAACAAACGTGATCCAAGAGACTTGGAGTGGGCGTCAAGAAACAATTGAGGAGGCCACGAGGCAGGGCGGCGTGCCTACCCCCCTGGGCGCGGCCTCCACCCTCGTGAGCCCCTTGTTGCTCCACCGACGTACTTCTTCCTCCTATATATATCCACGTACCCCCCAAACATCCAAGAGCACCACAAAAACCTAATTCCACCGTCACAACCTTTTGTACCCGAGAGATCCCATCTTGGGGCCTTTTTTGGAGCTCCACCGGAGGGGGCATTGATCACGGAGGGCCTCTACATCAACTCCATGGCCTCTCCGGTGATGTGTGAGTAGTTTACTTCAGACCTTCGGGTCCATAGTTATTAGCTAGATGGCTTCTTCTCTCTCTTTGGATCTCAATACAAAGTTCTCTTCGGTCTTCTTGGAGATCTATTCGATGTAATCTTCTTTTGTGGTGTGTTTGTCGAGATCCGATAAATTGTGGGTTTATGATCCAGATTATATATGAACAATATTTGATTCTTCTCTGAATTATTTTATGTATGATTGGTTTATCTTTGCAAGTCTCTTCGAATTATCAGTTTGGTTTGGCCTACCACTACAAAAAAAATACACTTCCGTGATGATACGTGTTTGTCACAGTAGGTCGCGTTTTCTGTCATGCATGTACATCCATGACGATTTTATGTACATCCAGGACTCCCTCACCTGTGTTGTCGTAGAAGTGTTCCATGAAATTACCAAAATTATCATCACAGAAGTGTCCACTTCCATGACGATAAATCGCGCGTCACAGAAGTGCTTTCGTCAAGGGTGACCGACACGTGGCATCCACCGTAACGGAACGCCGTTAAGCTATTGGGTCGGGTTTTGGATCCGATAACCCATTAATAGCCCTGACCAATGAGGATTTTCCACGTGTAAAATCATCATTGGCTGGAGGAAGCACCTGTCAGCTCATCGCTGGGACAGATGTCATCCACTCATTGGATAGAAGGCGCCTATGATACGTCGACATGTGGCACGGCCCAACAGAGGCCCATTCCTGTGAAAAGGCCGGCCCGTTTGACTTGGTCAAAAGGTGGCGGGCCGGCCCATGGAAAGCCTGTTAACGACCTGTTCGCATATAGCCCATTTACAACCCGCTAACCCAAGGCCCGTTACGCCCTATTCGAATTAGGCCCAACAGCGTCCTCTGGGCCATCCAATATGATTCCAGCCCGTTTTCACTTCTGGCCCATGTATGGCCCATGACGTCTTTCGGCCCATATGAGGCCCTATGTAAATCTTGGCCTATTTAACGGCCCGTGGTGAAACTGGCCCGTAATGAACAGTGTATCACTTTACACCCATTAACGGCCCGTGGTGAAACTGGACCGTAAAGAACAGTGTATCACTTTACACCCATTAACGACCCGTTATTCCGTTGGGCCGTTTCCAGCCCATGTTATCTTTCGGCCTTCTCAGAGCCCATTTATTCTTGGGCTATTTTCCAACATTCTTTTACTTACGGCCCGTTACTGTCATTTTCTGCTTGTGGGCCAAATTCAGCCCATGGTTACAGTCGGTGTCGGTGTCAAAACCGGCGGATCTCGGGTAGGGGGTCCCGAACTGTGCGTCTAGGCGGATGGTAACAGGAGGCAGGGGACACGATGTTTTACCCAGGTTCGGGCCCTCTTGATGGAAGTAAAACCCTACGTCCTGCTTGATTAATATTGATGATATGGGTAGTACAAGAGTAGATCTACCACGAGATCAGAGAGGCTAAACCCTAGAAGCTAGCCTATGGTATGGTTGTTCTTCGTCCTATGGACTAAAACCCTCCGGTTTATATAGACACCGGAGAGGGCTAGGGTTACACAGAGTCGGTTACAATGGTAGGAGACCTACATATCCGTATCGCCAAGCTTGCCTTCCACGCCAAGGAAAGTCCCTTCCGGACATGTGACGAAGTCTTCAATCTTGTATCTTCATAGTCCAGGAGTCCGGCCGAAGGTATAGTCCGGCTATCCGGACACCCCCTAATCCAGGACTCCCTCAGTAGCCCCTGAACCAGGCTTCAATGACGACGAGTCCGGCACGCAGATTGTCTTCGGCATTGCAAGGCGGATTCCTCCTCCAAGTACTTCATAGAAGATTTTGAACACAAAGGTAGTGCCGGCTCTGCAAAATAAGTTTCCACATATTGCCATAGAGAGAATAATATTTACACAAATCTAATCTGCTGACGTATTTCGTAGCGTGACATCACACCACGGCCAAGTCTTCATTTGAATCGTTTTACTGTCCCACCTCAGCGCGTTTAGCGAGGCGATTCCCTTGGCATGTCTTGTCAAAGCAGAGATCGTGTCCCCTTATTCCGGGACTCTCATCAATACGGGCGTGGGTAACCCAACCGCGCCATTGATTATGGCGCTTGGGAGATAAGCGAGTTTTACCAGGCTGGTGGGGACGCATAGTCGCGTCCACCCATATAAGGGGATAAGGATCCACCTTTTCATCCACGCCTTCTTCCTCCTTTGCCTATCCATTTCCGCGCACTCGAGCTCCAGCGCCCAAGTCCGCACACCCCACCTCAACCTTCTCCAGTCATGTCCGGAGCGGGAGGCAAGTGGATGGTCTCCTCCGTCACGGAGGGACTCATCAAAAAACTAAGGAAGGCCGGATACTTGTCTAACAACATTGCGCACCGGCTTCCCGAAGAGGGGCAGCTCATCCCCACCCTTAGGTCCCATGAGAGGGTGGTGTTCCTCCCCCATTTTCTCCGTGGACTGGGCTTCCCTCTCCACCCATTTGTCCGGGGGCTCATGTTCTACTATGGCCTGGATTTCCATGATCTGGCCCCGAACTTTGTCCTCAACATCTCGGCGTTTATCGTCGTGTGCGAGGCTTTCTTCTGCACCCGCCCCCATTTCGGCCCATGGCTCAAGACTTTCAATGTCAAGCTGAAGGTGGTGCGCGGCACCCAGGCGGAGTGCGGAGGCGCTATGGTGGGCAAGATGCCCAACATCCTATGGCTCGAGGGCTCCTTCGTGGAGTCCCTAAAGGGGTGGCAATCGGGGTGGTTTTACATCACCGAGCCGCGCGACCCTGAATGGGTCGCAGCCCCCGAGTTCCGATCCGGACCCCCTACATGGCTTACCTCCTGGAAAGAGACGGGCCTGTCGTGGGGTAAACCAAAAGAGCTGACTGAACTCCAAACATGTGTCCAAACCTTGGTGGACAAGAAGCTCAAACTTGTCAACGTAGTCCAGGTTATGCTCATCCGCCGGATCCTCCCGTGTCAACAACGGGCTTTCAACCCGTGGGAGTTCGACCCGGCGAGGCACCAAACTCTGAGCAGGCTCTTCGACACGACGTACGAAGATGCCTGGAAAGTGCTTTTTAAGGGCGCCGAGGCCCCCGCATCCGTTACCAAGGATCGCGGATTCAGCACGCAGCGTCACGCTAATGCGGTAAGCTGTTTTTACCTTTTACAGGGTATTAGTTTTTCATAGTTTGACTCCATGCGGGATCTAAGCTCCCTTGCCTTTAACAGGATTGGCAGGAGACGTCCGGACAGATCAACTGTCCGACTCCTTTGCCCGAAGGCCCAACAGACGCTCGCTTGCCGAAGCTGCTAGCTCCGGCACCCTATGTGGTGCCGGAGAAGAAGGCCAAGAAGAAGGCCACGGGGACTCGAAAGAGTGCCCGGCGCCAGGAGGTGTCGGATTCATCATCCGATGACTCCAAGGCGCACTCCTCTCATGAAGATGAGGAGGAGGAAGAAGAGACCTCTCCCCCTCCAGCAGGAGGAGGGAAGAAAAGGAAGGCCGCCCCAACTGGGGAGGCCGAAGGGTCCAAGAAGTGGAAGACCCCTCCTCCGGACTACTCCACCAATGCCGACGACAGCGAAGAGGAGTGGCCGCACAGGGCCAAGCCCCTGGCAAGATCATAAGTATTCAGACACTAGAGCAATTCATAGTGTTCCTTTCTTGCACAGCTCCTCCTTACGCCGAATATGACTATGCAGTCCACCCAAGGCCGGGCTCGACGAGTCGTCGAGCGGCTCCCTGGATTTGTCGGATGTGAATTCGCTTCCGACGGCTTCCTCCCCCACCCTACGGACGGTGCCGAGGTGGCGTCCCAACAGGTTCCAAGCCAGGAGGAGGTGGTCCTGGAGGTGCTGCAAGGCAACCTCCCGGACTCCAGGAGTAAAGGGGATAGAACCCCCAAGGGCTCCAAGTCCGGCCTTGAGCCAGACACCGCGCCGGAACCTTCAACGGTTCCGGACTCCAGTAGGTAGCCTCCTTCCAAGAGGAGCAAGCCTACCGAGCCGGTGACCTCCGTCCAACCGGAGGCACCGGACAATTTGCTGGAGGTGCTTAACGGCGCCTCCATCGACGAGGAGCACCGCACTATTATGAGTGCGGTGATCCAGAAGGTTCAGTCCGCCAAGAGCGGACTGACTGAAGCCTGTGCCAGCCTTCTAACAGGCTTTGAGGTAAGTAAAGAATATGTAAAAATATTACCACATAGACAGTAGCCCCTGATGCTCTGTTCGGCGTTCGGAAAGAAAAGCCGAATAGAGGATCTAATAACATTCGCAGGAGTCTAATATAATCAAGTCAATATGCGTATGCAGGCTTCGCTGCTGGCCTCCGCCGCACTGACTACAGAGGTGGATACGCTGAAGCAAAACCTCGCGTGGTCCGAGAACGAGCTCGGCCATGCCAAGAGGCAACTCGAGGAGAAGGAAGGTAAGTAGTACCTTGCGCAAGTATATAGAGAAGATGTGGTTGCAAAAAATGACAGGATCAACGTGCTATTATAGGGGCCATGATCGAGGTGGCAACCCTTAAGCAAGCGCTGTCCAAGGCCGAAAACAGAGCGGCCGCGGAGCGCACAGAGAGAGGGAAGCAGGAGGCGCGGGTGGAGGCAGTGCAGAAAGAGCTCCAGGCTCTCGTGAAAAAACACGAGAGTTTGGAGCTTGACTCGAAGACGCAAGCATCCGAGCTTGCGGCAGCCCTCGAAAGCGCGAAGTCTGCCAAGGCCGAAGCCTAGAAAGCCCTCCAATAAATTGAAGCGATGAAGAAGATAGCGGCGGGTAAGGCATTCATTATGCAAAGCAAGCACGTGAAAGTGAATTACTTGTTACTTACCCGAGTCCGGAGCTCTCCAGGAGCATTCGCAGATTTGCCCCGCAGTGCGTCTGATGCCGCCGCCTACTACCAAGCCGAGGAGGGGAGCTCGACGGAGAAGGTGTTCTGGTCTCAGTATGCTGAGGCCTGACACCTGGTGCCTTTGAGCGACCAGCTGAAGCAAATGGTCGAGCTCCACAAGGTGGCCGAACAGGCCATAAAGGGCTTTGTAGTTTGGCTTTGGCCTGGAGAGGCTCTGCCTAGGAGCTACTTCGGGCTGGTGAGGCGGCTGGTGGATGCCTGTCCACGGCTTGAAGTAATCAAGCGCTCCGTCTGCATCGAAGGTGCCCGTAGGGCGCTTGCCCGTGCTAAAGTGCACTGGGGCAAGATGGATGCGGAAAAGCTGGTGAAGGACGGGCCGCCGCCGGGCAAGGAGCATCGCGTCCCGGAAGCATATTATGAGGGCGTCCTGAAGGGTGCCCGCCTTATAGCGGATGAATGCTCCAAAGATGTAATTTTTGAGTAAACTCGCATTTGTGATCCTGTACGCTGAAAACTTGTTCATATGCGCTAAGCAACGCTTTTGAATTTAAAATATTACCTTATGTGCGGCCGTTTATCAAATTTGAGAGATGGCGAGTCGTCGGCTTCTGCCCCCATGCCACGAGTGCTGGGGTGTTCGGGATAAACATGAGCGCTCTTTTTCCCATTCTTGGGTCCTTCGAGGGAGGTGCTGAACACAACGAACAAGGCAATCAGACTATAATGCTTGAACACTCTGACTTAGCCATAGAATTCTATAATTTTAAATTTCGGCGAAGCCCCTAGTGTTCGGAAGACCGAGTTCAGGGCGCTATCCACGCCTAGGCCAGACAAAGCCGACTCCTCGCTCTAAGCGGCATAAGTCTTTAGGGACTCGAAAACCTCTCGAACAGCGACCAGCTCTCGCCTCATCATGACGGTCAGTTTTAGCTTTCTCCACTGAGGTGCTTAGCCCAGCTCAACTGGGGCACAATCGCAGTAGTTCTCCTAGTGCTACCTTAGCCGATATAACGGAACGTAAGGTACCAAAACATAGGAGCTGGGCAAACCCAACTATTGACCCAAGACATGATTCGGAGCCGATGCATATAATGCTATAAGTTCGGGGTGCCGCACTTGTGAAAGTGTTCAGACTTCTCACACCGTATTGTGGGGTACTTAATCCCCTGGCGTATTGGCCGTACCAAAGTGTACGGGTGCAACATGTCATCAATGAACATATATTCGTAAAGAAGAGTAATGCAATAATAGATGGAAGCTATGCATTGTTTTGTTTAAAAAAGCTGCGACCAAAGAAGAACGATACAAATAGTGCGATAAGCAAAAAATGAGACTATTTAACGTGTCCTTTCCAGGGGTGAGCTGCGGAATGGTATGTAAAACAGGTATACTGCTCGTTATAGAGACCACCTTAGAGTTCCATAGTGCGGCGTAGCTTTCTGCTTCCCTGGTTGTATCGTTTGTGCAGCAATTGTACAGTCGGACAAGCCTTCCGAAGAATGGAGTCCTGAAAATAAGAGAAAATTAAGAAATTAGCAACCCCTAGTGCGGTTTAAGCCGCGTTTCGACCGTGCCGTGATGGTGCCCCTCCCCCTGTGCCCATGGTATTTCCAGAGCGTAGTTATGTACGCGCAACGCTGGTTTCGCAAGTTCGCGAGGGCTGGGGTTGGGGCCGCATTGCTATGCTTGCTCGGAACGTGCCAAGCGGTCTTGTTGTAGGTTACTCCGGGCGCGCTTGGCGGTGTCCAGACATTTAATTGCCGGACTGGAGAATTGCCTTGAGAGGCTGCTTTGTACTTCCGCTGCGATAGCCGCCGTATGCTCCTCCATTCGGAGAGAGCGTTTGGTGTTTCCATTGACCGTGATGACTCCTCGAGGGCCTGGCATCTTGAGCTTGAGGTATGCATAGTGCGGCACCACATTGAACTTGGAAAATGCGGTTCGCCCGAGCAGTGCGTGATAGCCACTGCGGAACGGGACTATGTCGAAGATTAACTCTTCGCTTCAGAAATTATTCGGAGAACCGAAGACCACTTCAAGTGTAATTGAGCCTGTACAATTGGCCTCTACACCTGGTATGACGCCTTTAAAGGTCGTTTTAGTGGGGTTTAATCCTCGAGGGATCGATGCCCATTTTCCGCACTGTATCCTGGTAAAGCAGGTTCAGGCTGCTGCCGCCGTCCATAAGGACTCTAGTGAGGTGAAATCCGTCAATAATTGGGTCTAGAACCAATGCGGCGAATCCGCCAGGACGGATGCTAGTGGGGTGGTCCCTTCGATCAAAAGTGATCGGGCAGGAAGACCATGGGTTGAACTTTGGGGCGACTGGCTCCATCGCGTATACGTCCCTTAGCGCACGCTTCCTCTCCCTCTTGGGGACGTGGGTTGCGTATATCATATTCACCGTCTGCACTTGTGGGGGAAAACCTTTCTTTCCACTGTTGTTCGGTGGCCGGGGCTCCTCCTCGTCATCGCTATGCAGCCCCTTGTCTCTGCTTTTGGCATTTAACTTGCCTGCCTGCTTGAACACCCAACAATCCCTGTTGGTGTGATTGGCTGGTTTTTCGGGGGTGCCATGTATCTGGCATGAGCGGTCGAGTATTCGGTCCAAACTGGACGGGCCCAAAGTATTTCTTTTGAATGGCTTTTTCCGCTGACCGGGTTTAGAGCCTCTGAATCCGGCATTAACTTCTGTATCCTCAGCATTGTCGCCGTTAATGTGGCGCTTTTGCTTGTTGCGACGCGACCTGCCACTGCTGTCCTTGGTATCCGAATTACCAGGGCTCTTGGTCATGTTATTGCTGTGAGCTAGCCAGCTGTCTTCTCCCGCGCAGAAGCGGGTCATAAGTGTCGTGAGGGCTGCCATAGATTTCGGCTTTTCCTGTCCTAGGTGCCGTGCAAGCCACTCGTCGTGGATGTTATGCTTGAAGGCTGCTAGGGCCTCTGCGTCCGGACAATCCACGATTTGATTTTTCTTGGTTAGGAACCGTGTCCAGAATTGTCTGGCCGATTCCTCTGGCCGCTGAAATATGTGGCTTAGGTCATCGGCGTCTGGTGGTCGCACATAAGTGCCCTGGAAATTGTCGAGGAATGCGGCTTCCAGGTCCTCCCAACAACCAATTGATTCTGCTGGCAAGCTGTTAAGCCAATGCCGAGCTGGTCCTTTAAGCTTGAGTGGGAGGTATTTGATGGCGTGTAGGTCATCACCGCGGGCCATGTGGATATGAAGGAGATAGTCCTCGATCCATACCGCAGGATCTGTTGTGCCATCATATGATTCGATGTTCACGGGTTTGAAACCCTCGGGGATTTGATGATCCATTACTTCATCTGTCAAGCATAGCGGGTGTGCGGCGCCTCTATATTGGGCTATATCACGACGCAGCTCAAACGAGCTTTGTCTACTGTGTTCGGCCCGGCCGGATTTACTGTATCCGGCGTGACGAGTACCGTCTCATGCCGTGGGGCGCCCACGTGATCCGTAGATCGATCTTGTTTGCCTTGCCTTGTCCTCCAATATATCTCGCAGGTCTGTCGCATTTTCCCATGCCTTGGAATTTTTTGAGCGGTGCCGGGGTGCGGCTTGAGTGGAGGGCCGAGAGGCCTCTCTGTCGCGGCCATGGGGTGGCCGGTCGGCCGCATCATGCACTGGTGATGTAGGTTTAGGTGCTTCCTCCTCTAATTGGGGTAGCAACCTGCGCTTTGGGTAGCGCTTGGAGGGGCGTTCGAGTTCATACTCTTCGGCCGCAAGGACTTCAGTCCATCTGTCGGCTAGCAAATCTTGATCAGCTCTAAGCTGTTGCTGTTTTTTCTTGAGGCTGCTCGCCGTGGCCATAAGCCTGCGTTTGAAACGCTCTTGTTCGACGGGATCCTCCGGCACGACAAATTCATCATCGTCGAGGCTTGCCTTGTCTTCGGAGGGAGGCATATAATTATCGTCCTCGACCTCTCTATCTGCCGCTCTCTCATGAGGGCTGCCTTCTCCATCCTCCTGTGCTGAATCTTGCTGGAGGTGGTTGTCTTCGGCATTGTCAAGGGTGTTATTATCTCCCGTGCCGGAATCACCGTTTTTGCTTTGGCAGGATTTAGAGCGGCACCGCTGACGCCGGCGCTTAGGCTGATTCTTGGAGGGGTCATCCTCCGCTGTTCCATCGCCATTGCCTTCTTTTGGGGTGTCCACCATGTATATATCATATGACGAGGTGGCTTTCCAGTGCCCTATAGGCTCTGGTTCTTGATCGTCTCCTGCATCGGCGTCCATACCGTCGATGTCTTCGAAGTCGAAGTCGAGCATGTCGGTTAAATCATCGATAGTGGCTATGAAGTGGGTGGTGGGTGGGCTTTGAATTTCTTCATCATGCGCATCCCAACCTTGCTGACCATAGTCCGTCCAGGGCTCTCCTGATAAAGAGAGAGACTTTAGTGAATTCAGAATATCACCAAAGGGCGAGTGCTGAAAGATGTCCGCGGCGGTGCCATGATCGGCGCCCAATCGGGTTCGATCGGTAGGGGCGCGGAGGGCTCGGAGTCAGGAGAGGAGTCCGGCTCCTTGGAGTCACGGGCTTCGCAGAGAATAGGGCTGGTGTTCGGCTCGATCGCCGTAGAGATTGCAGCCCCCGAGGCAGTGTCTAACTACCCATCCTCGATTGGTGTGATCGGCTCCGAGCTAGGGGTCGGAGCAGACACAGGTGCAGCCTCCAGGGCACTGTTCGACGGCAGAGCTAGACCATGCCCATCGTGAAAGTGCGGCGCGCTCGGCTGTGGCTCGAATCCGTCAAAGATCAAGTCTCCGCGGATGTCGGCCATGTAGTTCAAACTTCCAAATCTGACCTGATGGCCAGGGGCGTAGATTTCGATCTGCTCCAGATGGCCAAGCGAATTGGCCCGCAGTGCAAAGCCGCCGAATACGAAGATCTGTCTGGGAGAAAAGTCTCACCCCGGATCGCATCGCTGTTGATGATCGAAGAAGCCATCGGGCCCAAAAGTGACGACACAGAGGAACTCTCAATGAAAGCACCAATGTCGGTGTCAAAACCGGCGGATGTCAGGTAGGGGTTCCTGAACTGTGCGTCTAGGCAGATGGTAACAGGAGGCAGGGGACACGATGTTTTACCCAGGTTCGGGCCCTCTTGATGGAGGTAAAACCCTACGTCCTGCTTGATTAATATTGATGATATGGGTAGTACAAGAGTAGATCTACCACGAGATCAGAGAGCCTAAACCCTAGAAGCTAGCCTATGGTATGGTTGTTCTTCGTCCTATGGACTAAAACCCTCCGGTTTATATAGAAACCGGAGAGGGCTAGGGTTACACAGAGTCGGTTACAATGGTAGGAGATCTACATATCCGTATCGCCAAGCTTGCCTTCCACACTAAGGAAAGTCCCTTCCGGACACGGGACGAAGTCTTCAATCTTGTATCTTCATAGTCCAGGAGTCCGGCCGAAGGTATAGTCCGGCTATCTGGACACCCCCTAATCTAGGACTCCCTTAGTCGGCCCGTTTGTGGTCCGTTAATACGTTGGGCCCTTTTCATAGCGTCATCAAATACGGCCTATTAACGATGGCCCGTTATGGTCGGCCCATGAACGGACGATTCCAACTCTAGCCCGTTTACGGCCAGAATGCGGTCTGTTTGGCCCATGTTTGGCCAATCGATCATATGGCCCATATAAGGCCCATTGATGATACGGCCCGTAGAAGGCCCATTGTTTCTATGGCCCGTAGAAGGCCCACTATTTATACGGCCTGTAGAAGGCCCACTGTTTCTATGGCCCGTAGGAGGCCCAGTGTCACTACAGTAAATATTAGCCCATGGTTATTGTGGCCTAGTTTAAAAAATAGGTTATTGCAGCCAGTAGAAAACCGCAAAAAAAGAACTGCACTAACTACAAGCAAACAAATAAACAAGACAACAAGGAAATAAATAAGCAAGCAACTTACACTAGGCTATCACGGCTATTACACATATTACATCCACTGGGCATCAAAGTTCGCCACCAGTGCAAATATAGGGAACACATCAGCATATAAACACCGTAGCAAAACAAGTCCAGAACTGAAACCACTTCAGAAGAGCTCAAGAAACAATATCCTGGGTACCCATAATGCTGGCAAGATGCTTAGCAAGCTTATTAACTTTCTCTTGTTTGGCGCTTAAGTCCTCCAGCGCTTGCTGTTGCACCAAAAAGTATGCATCTGAATTCTGCAGGGACTTCCTTAGTCCTTTGGCTTCCTGTCGCATAACATCTGATCGATGTCTTTCAACTTGAAGTTGAGACTCAGGAAGTCGAACTGATTCAGGCAACGAGTTCGAAGAGCTGGTGCCAGCAGTGGTAGCCAGTAACTCGAACACTACATCAAGACAGGACTTTGGGGTTGTCTTAGTGTCTTCACTATAGTTTTTATCAGCTTTCTTGGAGACCAACAGGGATGTCTCACTATCTTGAACCTTATCTGCATTACTTCCTTTATCATTGCATAACAGGGTACTCTTCTCCAATATTTTATCCGTGTTCTAAAAGAGAAACAAACAAACACATCTCAGGTTTAGAATGTAGTATATGAAACTCATTTTGGTAAACCTGTTCAGTAGTAAGGTGGACAGGATAACAACATGAAACAAACATATATCTATGTAGTATGGTCACTGTATGGTCTATATCATTCTAGTTTATGTTGCCAAATCAAGATAGATACAGTTCGAATCATATCTATTTAAGACAAATCAGCATAGACAGAATATAAGTGTGGGAAACTACACAACAATAACAACACTTGTAATGTGCATGGCATGAGAACATAATTGTTTATTCAATTGAAACTGAAATCAACATAGAGCAAGTTACAATAGCAAACAGCCGAACACGTTGAAGAAATAGGTTTAATACATACCTGTTGCGCCATTGGAGTTTCAATTGCATCCGTAAATTTGAAATTAGTTGGTATCAGTAAATACAGTGATGCAAGAGCAAAGTAGTATGAACCATAGCTACGGAACCTGACCTGAGAACAATTCTTCTTCTGCTTTAAGCGTTGACTTCGGGTTTGGAGTGGTGGTCCTTGTGATTTGGGCACTGCAGTTGCCTTACTAACTGCTCGTGTTTGGGTGCTCTGTGGTGGAGACGGTGCTGTGTCAACGGGAACTGGGTGTCTATCTGCTGGGGTTGGTGAGGGAGTCCTGGATTAGGGGGTGTCCGGATAGCCGGACTATACCTTCGGCCGGACTCCTGGACTATGAAGATACAAGATTCAAGACTTCGTCCCGTGTCCGGAAGGGACTTTTCTTGGCGTGGAAGGCAAGCTTGGTGACACGGATATGTAGATCTCCTACCATTGTAACCGACTCTGTGTAACCCTAGCCCTCTCCAGTGTCTATATAAACCAGAGGGTTTTAGTCCGTAGGACGAACAACAATCATACCATAGGCTAGCTTCTAGGATTTAGCCTCTCTGATCTCATGGTAGATCTACTCTTGTACTACCCATATCATCAATATTAATCAAGAAGGACGTAGGGTTTTACATCCATCAAGAGGGCCCGAACCTGGGTAAAACATCGTGTCCCCTGCCTCCTGTTACCATCCGGCCTAGACGCACAGTTCGGGACCCCCTACCCGAGATCCGCCGATTTTGACACCGACATTGGTGCTTTCATTGAGAGTTCCTCTGTGTCGTCGCTTTTAGGCCCGATGGCTCCTCCGATCATCAACGACGATGCGATCCAGGGTGAGACTTTTCTCCCCGGACAGATCTTCGTATTTGGTGGCTTTGCACTGCGGGCCAATTCGCTTGGCCATCTGGAGCAGATCGAATGCTACGCCCCTGGCCATCAGGTCAGATTTGGAAGTTTAAACTACACAGCGGACCTCCGCGGAGACTTGATCTTCGACGGATTCGAGCCGCAGCCGAGTGCGCCGCACTGTCATGATGGGCATGATCTAGCTCTGCCGCCGAACAGTGCCCTGGAGGCCGCACCCGCATCAGCTCCGACCCTTAATTCGGAGCCAACTGCGCCAATCGAGGATGGGTGGTTGGACACCGCCTCGGGGGCTGCAATCTCTACGGCAATCGAGCCGAACACCAGCCCTATTCTCTGCGAAGCCCGTGACTCCAAGGAGCCGGACTCCTCTCCAGACTCCGAGCCCTCCGCGCCCCTACCGATCGAACCCGATTGGGCGGCGATCATGGAGTTCACCGCCGCGGACATCTTTCAGCACTTGCCCTTTGGCGATATTCTGAATTCACTAAAGTCTCTCTCTTTATCAGGAGAGCCCTGGCCGGACTATGGTCAACAAGGTTGGGATGCGGATGATGAAGAAATTCAAAGCCCACCCACCACCCACTTCGTAGCCACTGTCGATAATTTAAACGACGTGCTCGACTTCGACTTCGAAGACATCAACGGTATGGACGACGATGTAGGAGATGAACATGAACCAACGCCTATAAGGCACTGGACAGCCACCTCATCTCATGATGTATACATGGTGGACACACCCAAAGGAAGCGACAACGAGGAACACAGGGATGCAACGAGGGATCGTTCACTAGAAAAGCAATCAAAGCAGCGACGTAAGCGCCGCTCCAAGCCCCGCCTCTACAGAGACAGCAGTCATACAGACCCAGCCATAGAGCAGGACGAGCCAGCGGACGACGAACATGCCTTCGAGCAACCGTCCGAACAGGGCAACTTGGATAAACAAACCGAACACCCCGTCCCCGGCGAAAACAACAGTCCGGACGACCTTACGCCAGATAGGCTCATGGAGTAGAAGAACCTCCACGAAGGGATCGTCACCACTGCGCGTAGCCTGAAAAAGCAGAAGCGAAAGCTCAAAACCGTGGAAGATGCACTCAGAATCAGATGGAGCAAAGTACGCAACACCGCAGACAAATATGGCGACAGTCGCTGCACAAAAAGCTATCCAAAGCGAAAGCTACTGCCTGAATTTGACGAGGAGGCCTTAGAGCCCCCGCAGTCAAAAAAAGGAAAGCCACCCAGTCGGATAGACGACCGCATGGCCAGCATGGAGCGGCAAGTGGCGACGCACACAAGCCTACAAGTGATCCATCAAAGGATCCGCATCAAAAAGATGGCCCATCCAGATCTATCTACGGGCCAAGAAAGCAAGCTCTAGTAAGCAATGCAACACAACAAATATCCGAACATCACGGCACACCCAAATACAGGGGTGCCGCACACCCCCTATGTTTCACCGATGAGGTGCTGGACCATGAATTTCCAGCGGGATTCAAGCCCGTAAACATAGAGGCGTACGACGGAACAACAGACCCTGGGGTCTGGATCGAGGATTATATCCTCCACATACACATGGCCAGAGGAGATGACCTCCACGCCATAAAATACTTACCCCTCACGCTTAAAGGTCCAGCCCGACATTGGCTCAAAAGCCTTCCCGAAAACACCATTGGAAG
Organism: Triticum dicoccoides; assembly: GCF_002162155.2. NCBI lineage: Eukaryota > Viridiplantae > Streptophyta > Magnoliopsida > Poales > Poaceae > Triticum > Triticum dicoccoides. Next base: position 138,193,918 of record NC_041384.1, read on the forward strand.
TTGGGAAGAGCTGAGGATGCTTTCCGGGCAAATTTTCAAGGGACCTATGTCCGCCCTCCAGATGCAGACGATCTCAGTCACATAACTCAACAACCCGGAGAGTCAGCCCGGAAATTCTGGAATAGATTTCTTACTAAAAAGAATCAGATAGTCGACTGTCCGGACGCCGAAGCCCTAGCAGCTTTTAAGCATAATGTTCGAGACGAGTGGCTCGCCAGACACCTCGGCCAAGAAAAGCCAAGAACAATGGCCGCATTAACAAGCCTCATGACCCGCTTTTGCGCAGGAGAGGACAGCTGGTTGGCAAGATGTAGCACCAGCGACCCAAGTACATCCGAAGTTAGGGATGGAAACGAAAAACCCCGACGCAGCAAGGACCAGCGCCGGAATAAGGGAAACAGCCCAAAGAGCACGGCGGTCAACGCCGGATTCAAAAGCTCACGGCAGAATCAGAGAAAGCCGCCCCTCAAGGATAACAGGGACGAGCCATCCAACTTAAACAAAATCTTGGACAAGATATGTCAAATACACAGTACTCCCGGGAAGCCGGCGAACCATACCCACAGAGATTGTTTGGTTTTCAAGAAATCCGGCAAACTCAATGCCGAACACAAGGGGCTTGACACACCAAGTGAGGACGACGACGAACCCCACAAGCAGAGCACCAGGAAACAAAAGGATTTCCCACAAGAAGTCAAAACAGTAAACTTACTTCACGTGATGAACATAATGGCGTCAACAGAGATACGCGCCATACGGCCTATCCCAAAGGAGTCTCGCCAATGGTTGTTAAAACCGATCACCTTCGACCATCAGGATTACTCTAGAAGTATCCGGAACGCAGGCTGGACTGCCTTGGTATTAGATCCAATAATCGATGGTGGACTCCACTTTACAAATGTCCTGATGGATGGCGGCAGTGGTCTAAACCTGTTATACCAGGACACAATCCGCAACATGGGGATAGACCCAACAAAAATTCGCCATAGCAAAACCTCCTTTCAAGGGGTAATGCCAGGCCTGGATGCCCGTTGCATGGGTTCTCTCCGGCTAGAAGTTATGTTCGGCTCCCCCGACAACTTCCGTCGTGAACAGCTAACTTTCCACATTGCCCCATTCTCAAGTAGCTATCAAGCACTGCTGGGACGCGAAGCTTTCGCCCTCTTTAACACAATACCGCATTATGCATCTCTTACGCTTAAGATGCCCGGTCCACGAGGTATCATCTCATTAAAGGGAAAACATTGAGTGTTCCCCCCACGCGGAAGACAATGCAGCTGCCTTGACAGCCCCACAATAAAGCGGCTTCACTAGCCAAAGCACCTAAACAGGTCGTCAAGACCACAGACACGGCTAGACGAGTCCGGCATAAACATACCCCTGTACTAGGGGCTCCGCGCATATAAAACAAGAGATAATAAAGCTCAATTTTACCCATTTCGATTTATACTTCGTTTATTTAGTATAACTCATGTTCGGCACGATCTTTCCTAAACTAAGTTCCTCTCTTTTACAGATGAACGCCGTGCTACGCCCGTCCAGGATATGGCACAACAGAGACACATGCGGAGACGTGCAGCAGGGACCCGTTCCAAGGATTCTTTTCAGATTAAGACCCTACGTAAACCTTTTTTACTGTCTCTTGTTGATACACATCCCCTGGTTTCTTGGTATAACCAAGGAGGAGGCTGGCGTTTTGGCATGTGGCCACGTCAGAGTTTTGCGCGTAGCTGGACACTAGGGGCTTATTACTAAGGGCGTTATCCCGCCCGCCCTCATAAAGACCGAATACCTTAGGGAGTGTTCGGCGTCGCGAGTTTGGCCTTATATGCATCAGCTCCGAATCATGTCTTTGGTCAAATGTTGGGTTTGCCCGGCTCCTGTGTTTTGCTACCTTACGTTCCGCTCTATCGGCTAAGGCGGCACCAGGAGAACTACTGTGATTGTGCCCCGGTTCGTCCAGGTGAGCACCTCAGTAGAGAAAGCCGAAAACTGACTGTCATGATATAGCATGAGACTGGTCAACCACTCGATGACTTACCTGAATCTTTAGGATTCCTCCACATTAACGAAGGGCCGCTTCCCGGCCAGGCACATACGCGCCCCGAGTTCGGGCGAGCGCAGGCGCCACCAGGGGCTATATAAGTAGCCTCACTGTCAAACTCCTATGGCTAAGTGAAAGTGGTAAAGCATCATAGTCCGATTGCCTAGTTCGCTGCACTATCACCTCCTTTGTAGGACCAAGACGTTGGATCAAGTGTGAAAATGCGCCTTCTGCGAACACCCCCGCATTATGTGCGTGGGGGCTGAAGCCGATGACTGCCATCTTTCAGATTATATATACATATATGTTAAATGGCTGCACAGGTGGTATTATAATACTTGCAGTCACAAGTATAAAAAGCTTCTACAATTTATCAAAATATTTTTTTACAATAATATATGCTATTCGAATATAGTATCCTTCGAGCACTGCGTCTCTATTAAACGAGCACCTTGCAGAAATTCCTGAAAATAGTGCTTGGCAGGTACTCGGCTTCCATCCGAGTCTGGGGATGCAACAATGGTGGCCTCCATTTCCGCCCAGTATGTCTTCACACGGGCAAGAGCCATCCGCGCACCCTCTATGCACGCTGACCTCTTCATCGCATTGACATGCTGCACCGCACCAAGGAACTGCTGCACTAAGTTGAAATAACTTTTCGGCTCTGGCCTCTCCGGCCACAGATGACTCATGACATACTTCATGGCGTGTCCGGACAACCTATTTAGCTCGGCCCATTTAGCCAAACGATCGGCTAATGATAGTGGACGCTTCGGATTGTGAAACTGCGACCAAAAGAGCTTTTCCACTTCGCAATCTTCTTGATCTCGGAAGTGTTCGGCCGCATCTGCGACACTCGCTGCCAAATCTAGATAGGTGTCCGCCGTACTCCACATCCGGTCTAACGGAGCATGTTTAGGATCACAGAACTTCCTCCGCAGCATAAAGGGCTTTCCAGCCGCGATCTCTCCGTCCTGACGCAACTCGTCCTTCATAGCTCTCATTGAAGAGCGAGCATCCTTGGCATCGGAAACGGCCTTCTCCAGGTCCGTCTATTCCGCCCGATCTTCTTTTTCAAGAAGCTTGCAACGGTCACCAGCGTTCTTCAGCTTCACGGCCATCTCGGCCATTTCCTTCTTGCTTCGGCAGTGAGCAGCCTGTTCGGCTTTCAGCTCTTCAATTGCCTCTCCAGCAGCTGCATCACTTTTCCTGGCTTGCTCCTTGGCTCAGGCAAGTTCCGCCCGAAGATTCTCCATGGCAGCAGCACCATCTGCATCAAGCGCACACATTGTAAGATACTGGCATAAATCTCCTCTTACCAGGTGCCGCCGGAGGAATTACATACCTTGTGCCTCGTCAAGCCGCTTGTTGACAAGCGCGATGTCAGCATCTTCCACGTCAAGTTGCCGCTTTAGCTCGGCAAATTCATCTGTCCGGCTTGCCACCGGACACTTCGCCACCTACGTATGAAGGCGGCATATTAGACTTGGGATTATGATCCTCTGCGTGCCGTCACTTTTGACAACACACAGAGTCTCAGGGGCTATTATCTACACAGGGCGCATCTTATTTATGCGCAACTGTCCAAAAAGGGTACATTATTTTGCGTACCTCAAAACCTGTCAGTAAACTCCTGACGGCCTCATGCAATCCGCTCTCCGCGGATGAAATCCTCTCAATCACCATACCCATCAATGCACGGTGCTCCTCTGAGATAGATGCTCGCCCTAGCGGATCCTTCAGCTCCTCCGACCACGCACCAGACGGCGCCGGACTCGTCCGATGGCCCTTTTCGAAGGCCGGATGCGGAGAGCTTTTGGGGGCCATATGACTACCTTTCGGCCCTGCCGGATTCGGAGAAACCCTCCGCGACGATACCTCAGGGTTGCCTGCCTCGCAAGGCGGTACGGCAGGGGGAGGCGTTCCGCTCTCCATCATCTCCAGAAGAAGATCCCCCGAAGACGAGCTCTGCTGAGAAGGGCTAAGGTCCGAGCTACAAGGTAAATTTTCGATTACTTTTCTCAGATATAAAGCAAGGATTTCTCTCGTTTCTTAAAAAGAAAACTCCTCTCTACTTACGGCCCGGTGGAGGGCTGATCCCCTTGAGGGCATAATTCGGTCGAAGCATCCCCCAGCACAGGACCCTCTGGCGAAGATTTCTTCCCCCGCTTTGAGGCCATGGTCTCCGGGTCTTCAAAGGCGGTCCTCTTCTTCCCCTGAGGAGAGGAATTTTTGATTCCTCCCTTCCGGACAACCTCCTTCGAGGAGGCTATAGCTTCCTTGTCCCCTCCCTCGCTTTCCTTTGAAGGCACAACCTCCAACATCCTGACTAGCACGGGACCCGGCGTGGTCTCGGGGAGAGGGGCCGGACACCTGATTAGCTTTGCTTTCGCTATCCACTCCTGTTTAAAGGACATCTCTTTTGGGGGCAATTTTATGATAAATATACGAATAGCGAGTCCGGGCACAAGGCTACTTACTTGTGTATCTGGACGATTGCAGCTCAGACCTGCGTCCTCCATAGAATTCGGACACACTACTTGTGGTCTGAAGAACAATTTGTACATCTCCACGGGCGTCATGCCAAGAAAATGTTGGAGAACTCGTGGTCCCTCGGGGTTGAACTTCCACAGGCAGAGGGGGCGACGTTTGCAGGGCAGAACTCGGCGAATTCACATAACCTGCGTCACCACGACCAGACTGATGTCTCTTTCTAGGAGATCTCGGATGCGGCCCTGCAACAGGGGCACGTCCTTTGCCGACCCCCAGTCCAGCCCCTTATTGACCCATGACACCAGTCGTGGCGGGGGACCCGAGCGGAAAGCAGGAAGCGCCACCCACTTGGTGCTCCTGGGAGCTGTGATATAAAACCACTCTCGTTGCCATAAGCTGGACTCCCCTTGAAAAGAACCCTCGGGCCATGGAGCACCAGCATTCTTGATTATAAAAGCACCTCCGCACTCCGCGTGCCGTCCCTCGATCATATTCGGCTCTACTTTGAAGGTCTTGAGCCATAGTCCGAAGTGAGGAGTAATACGGAGGAAGGCTTCACACACGACGATGAATGAGGAAATATGGAGGATGGACTCCGGAGCTAAGTCGTGAAATTCCAGCCCATAATAAAACATGAGCCCCCTCATGAAGGGATCCGTCGGAAAGCCTAGCCCCCGAAGGAAGTGAGACATGAAGACCACACTCTCACCAGGCTTGGGAGTGGGAATGACCTGCCCTTGAGCAGGCAACCTATGCGATATTTCGCCGGTGAAGAACCTGGCCTCTCTCAACTTCAGCATGTCCTCCTCCATGACGGAGGAGGGCATCCATCGGCCTCGAAGGTCGGAACCGGACATTGTTGAAGGTCCGAAGCGCCTGAAATCTGGAGCCTTGGGTGTTGGAACTCGAGGTGAAGGGCGAGCTCGTTTGAGATTGAAAGAAAGGAGTAAGGCCTTGATCTCTTTATAAGAGGTTGAATACCAAGGGCCCTCCCCGTGACCGTTTGGGACTCGCCTTTGATCGATAAAACATACCAACGGGTACGGTTGGGTTACCCACGCCCGTATTGATGAGAATCCCGGAATAAGGGGACATGATCTCTGCTTTGACAAGGCGTGCCTAAACGCGCTGAGGTGGGACAATAAAACGATTCGAATAAAGACTTGGCTGTGGTGTGATGTCACGCTACGGAATACGTCAGCAGATTAGATTTGTGTAAATATTATTCTCTCTATGGCAATATGTGGAAACTTATTTTGCAGAGACGGACACTACCTTTGTGTTCAAAATCTTCTATGAAGTACTTGGAGGAGGAACCCGCCTTGCAATGCCGAAGACAATCTGTGCGCCGGACTCGTCGTCATTGAAGCCTGGTTCAGGGGCTACTGAGGGAGTCCTGGATTAGGGGGTGTCCGGATAGCCGGACTATACCTTCGGCCGGACTCCTGGACTATGAAGATACAAGATTGAAGACTTTGTCCCGTGTCTGGAAGGGACTTTTCTTGGCGTGGAAGGCAAGCTTGGCGATACGGATATGTAGATCTCCTACCATTGTAATCGACTCTGTGTAACCCTAGCCCTCTCCGGTGTCTATATAAACCGGAGGGTTTTAGTCCGTAGGACGAACAACAATCATACCATAGGATAGCTTCTAGGGTTTAGCCTCTCTGATCTCGTGGTAGATCCACTCTTGTACTACCCATATCATCAATATTAATCAAGCAGGACGTAGGGTTTTACCTCCATCAAGAGGGCCTGAACCTGGGTAAAACATCATGTCCCCTGCCTCCTGTTACCATCCAGCCTAGACGCACAGTTCGGGACCCCCTACCCGAGATCCGCCGGTTTTGACACTGACAGTTGGGGTTAGAAGAGGTGTAGCTGGTTCTCTGTCCAACTGGGTATGGGTACAATCTGCATGAGTGTGGGTTATGTGTGGTGGGGCTGGTTCTTGGGCAAGTACAACTGTGGTTCTATCTGCATCGACAGGTAGCACGATCTTTTCTGAAGACCGTGTTTTTACTCCCACAGATACTGCCATCACTCCCTCCAATTGAAATGGCTGATAAACAAGAAAAGTAATTGAATGTACAAACATTGTAAGATAGACAGGTGCAATGGATAGTAGGGAAGAAAACAGGGCATGAAATAATTCACATTTATGTTGTCTAAGCAAACAGAATAGCAGGACATAATTTCACATATATGATGGCTAATTAAATAGGATAACATGACACAATTTCACATGTATGATGGCTAACTAAACAGGATAGAATGACATACTTCAAAATATGATGACTATGTAAACATGATGACATGATATAACTATATGATGTGTCTATTAAAGTGGTTGGCATGCCATAAATCACAAACATGCCATCGATGGAAATGTTATGGCATGATATAATTCACGGATAGAATGACATAATTTAAAATATGTTGACTATGTAAACATGATGAGATGATATAACTATATTATGTCTTTAGAAAATGGGTTGGCATGCCATAATTTAGATACATGCTGTCTATGTAAACATCATGGCATGACATAATTCAAATATATGATTTTTATACTAAGGAAGTGAGCAGAGGGCAATCGCATATATGATGTGTCAACTAAGGAGATGGCATTCAATATTGTGTATATGATTTAAAAACTAAGCATTGCAATACAACATATTCATTATATGAGTAATATAACCCTGCCAAGTTTGATCATACACCTCGGGGGATAATAGGACTGGTCATCTGCCTCTAAATCCTCCTCTGAAGAGCTATCTGTAACCAGCAAGATATCTGCTTCAGCAGGTAGCATTGTCTGCTCTGAAGACCTTGTTTTCACTCCAGATTTCTCCATCACCAATTCAAATGGCTGATGCACAGGAAGAGCAGTTGAATATACAAACATTATCGACAAAAGCAATGAGAAATACAAAAAAAGGACGACATGATATAATTCACATATATGATGCTTGCCTAAACATCATGGCATTGCATAATTCACATACATAATGCCTTGTAACAAGATAACATTGCATAATTCACATATATAATGTCTTGCAACAAGATGGCATTGCATAATTCACATATATGGTAATTATACACTAAACAGGTGGCATTCACACAAAGCATGTCTAAACTAAGAAAATGACATAGCAATGCAAGATACCATACGCACGATATGAGCAACATAACCCTGCCAAGTTAGGGCATGCACCTCGGGGGGGGGGGGATAGGACTGGTCATCTGTCTCTGAATCCTCCTCTAAGGAGCTATCGGTAACCAGCAAGACATGCGCTTCGTTAGATAGCATTGTCTGCTCTGAAGACCTTGTTTCCACTCCAGATTTTTCCATGACCATGTCGAATGGCTGATGCACAGGAAGAGTAATTGAATGTACTTCAATTGTTGACAAATTTAGTAATAAAAAAATGATGGCATGATATAATTCACATATAAGATGACTGACTAACTAGGGTGGCATTGCAAAATTCACATATATGATGCCTGGCTAGACAAGATGGCATTGCATGATTCACATATACGATAAAGAAACTAAACAGATGGCATTGACACAAAGTATGTCTAAACTAAGCAGATGACATCTTTAATGTATATAGTAAGCAATGCAAGGCACCATATGCATGATATTACCAACATCAGCATGCCAAGTTAGAGTGAAGACCTCATGGGGTAAATAGGAGTGGTCTTCTCCTTCTGAATCCCCCTCAGAACAGTTATCTTCCTCTTGATTACAATCAGAAATGGGTGGAGGGGGGGCTGCCTTTGCGCCCACCATGGAACGACGTCTGCAAGAAATTTTATTGCCACGCAAGGCTCGTCTCTTTTGCTCTACATGATCAGTTCCATTGTGTACAATAACTGGCATGCATAGGAATAAAACATAGTGAGATTATGTAAGGAGTGCATGCACAAATCCAGAGTGATGGTAGCAAACTGTGGATAGACCCAAAACCAATGATAGCAGGAAGATAATAGCTTTAGTTAAAAAATACAGATAATGGCTCCTTTAATGTTTGTTTGCACCCAACATGAAACTCGTAGTAGACACCAGAGATTAAATAGATAGTAGACAGATAATACTAATTGTTGCCCCAATATGTACCCCACAACCATTTAAAAACTCAAGTTTCAGCATTAGTTTGGACCTGACTCGGAGTCTAATAGGTGAAGACAACGATAATGTAGCATGTTATCATATTAAGCGACACATAACGTAAGCATACACAAAAGAGTGGGACCTCTCTTGCGGACCTGTGTAGTCCTCAAGGTCATCTGCTCAGTTGATGATGGTAATGTAGTTGTCGTGGCTGCCGGCAGCGGGGAAGAAGATCTGAGACGGCGAAAGACAGTCTGGAGAGCGGATCCCTGCTGTGGTGAACCCTTCCTTCGTTGGAGCAGCTGAGCTGGGGTGGAACACAGCGCCGCAGGAGCAAGACAAACCACACAAGGTTTTCTTTGACACATATCTGTAACAAAAGTAATTCAGTAAGGGCTTGTTTGAATTTGAGGATTCTAACAATGCAGGGATAGGAAATAGACAGGAATAGGTCACCCTGTGCAAAACCGAACCGAAAACCAAAAACCGAACCGAAAAAACCAAGCCGAACCAAAATTCCGGTTTTTTCAGGTTTTGGTTATGGTTTCAGTTTGCAAAATAAGAAACCATATTGCATTCGGTTTTTTCGGTTTAAAACCATACAAAATCGGTTAAACCGAACAAAACCAAAAGGCCCAATAGATTTCACAGAATCAGTCAATCACAACTCACAGCACAGGCCCATCGGCCATCGCTCGCGGCCAAGTCTAACCTCACGCACGCTTGCTTCAACCCTAGCATTAGCAATTCACCAATTCCCCACACGCACACGCAGAGCAGCAGAGAGCGGGATGGCGGCGGTGCCCTAGCTAGGTCACACTTCGTGTGGCGCATCCGTCCGCTCCCCTCCGTCCTTCGTCGCGCACATCGGCATCGCCATCCTCCGCTCCCCGTCGTCCGTCGCCCGCATCAGCCTCGCTGTCCTCCGCCCTCCGTCGTACATCGCACGCACCGGCGTCGCCGACTTCTGCCTTCCGTCCTCCGTGTCACTGACCTCCGCCCTCCGTCGCGCGCACCGGCACACGCCTCCACGGAGCAGGACACGAGCCGCCGAATGGTAAGGCACTTTCGATTCGCTCTGGGAGAAGAGTTGTTCAGTAGCAAACATACACATAGATGTGATGACTTGCAGTAGCATCTTCCCGACTGCAGGTTCTTCTAGGCTTCTAGCACGCGCATCCATCAGGCCCCGCTCCTCCCCGCCACAGGTGAAGCTCTCTGTCACAGCCGCCGTCGGAGGCCGAGGAAGACGCGAGCCGCCGTGACTGGATGGTAAGCATCTCCCATGGATGTGTGGTGTTAGTTCCTATTTAGTTACTGAACGTGGATGGATGCATTGTTTCACTAGTTTGTTACTGAACATGGGTGTTTCCTGTAATCCTATTTAGTTTTCCAGCAACTTTTTTAGTATTGGTTCTACTGATGGTCACTGATACTGAATGAAAACTACCTGACTTATTTTTTCAGGTGTCCGAGAGTGTTAGAGTTAACCTTGGCGCTGGTTTTGCTGCTGATCAACCTCTCTCAATAGATCCTGATGTTACCCCTGGCAGTGTGGGGGGAAAAGTCGGAAGAGGTCAAAGGCATGGATGCACTTCACAGTTCAGAAAGATGATCCTGATCATGCTAATTGCAACTACTGTGATGCTGTACTGGGTTGCAAATCCGCACCGGCAGGTACTGCTTCTTTAGTCAACCATTTGAAGATTTGCAAAAATAATCCTACCCACATATGTAGCACTCAGTCCGAGCTTACCTACCAAGTTAGCGAAGATGGTAATTCGGTGGTTCCTTGGCAATACATTGAGAAAGAAGTTAGAGAAGCATTTGCTCGCATGATAGTGATAGATGAGATTCCATTCATATTTGCAGAGAAAGAAGGTTTTAGGTTGTTTGTGGCTAAAGCTTGCCCAAGGTTCACTATACCATCTAGGACAACTATGTATAGAGATATCATTGCTCTTTATGAAGCTGAGAAAGCTATGCTTAGAAAATATTTCATTGGATCACGTCAAACTGTTTGCCTCACCACTGATACATGGACATCAAAAAGACAGCAAAGCTACATGGTCCTTACTGCACATTTCATTGATTCTGGGTGGAATCTTAGAAAAAAATTTATTAACTTTGTCTTGGTAGATGGACACAAAGGGGATGACATTGGGAAATCATTAGAAAAATTACTTATTGAGTGGGGCATTGAGCGAGTGTGCACTATTACTGTTGATAATGCAAGTTCTAATGACACTTGCTTAGCCTACATGAAGAGGACTTTGACTAATAGGGGCTGTACACATGCAAAAAGTCAGTATCTTCACATGAGGTGTGTGGCACATATTGTTAATCTAGTGGTCCAAGATGGGCTAAAGATAATGTGCCATCCAATAAACAGAATTCGAAGTGCTATCAAGTTTGTGAGAGCCTCCCCAACTAGATTGGATTTATTTAAAAAGTGTGTGCAGCTTAGCAAGGTAGTGAGTAAAGGTTTGATTAATATTGATGTGGCTACTAGATGGAACTCCACATTTATAATGCTAGAGACTGCTGAGAAATTTGAGAGGGCATTTGAGCAATATGCACTTCAGGATCCCAACTACAAGACTGAGTTAGAAAAAACTGGTCCAGAACCTAAGCCTGGTACTCCTGATCAGCGGGGTCCTCCAACTCAAAGTGATTGGGTGTATGTTCGTGAGTTCAAACAATTCCTCCAACACTTCTATATCCTCACTAATAAGGTTTCTGGCACTAAGTACGTTACAACCAACACCTTCTTGGAAGATATTGCTGATGTACATTTTATGTTGGGTGAATGGAGTGATCATGTGATTTGTGGTGATGATGAAATATTTAAGTGCATGGCTACCAAGATGAAAACCAAGTATGAGAAGTACTGGGGTGATCCTGAAAAGATGAACAAGTATATATTCATTGCTGCCATCCTTGATCCAAGGTATATGGTTGATTGGTTGTTGTTCATTTGTCAAATATATATAGTTGTTGTTCTTAATGCCCTTCTAACTTGTCTTGTCTTGTCTTAATTCTTTATGCAAGGACCAAGGAATCTCATTTCTTTAAAGACATGATTGAAGACACCTATGGCAGTATCATAGGTAATAGAATCTTGACATCTTCCCACAATGAATTTGTCTCTCTTTTTGGAGAATATAGAGAATTATATGGAACCAGTACTCCTAGCCATCCTAGGGAATTAGCACCACAAGCTCGTCCTAGTGCAAATGCTTTTGAAAATTCTCTAGTGAGGTCACGATACAACTAGAAAAGAATGAGAGTTTGCGGAGAGGGCAACACTAGCACAAATACCAGAACTGAATTAGACAAGTACCTAGCTGAGGACACAGAAGAGTTGACTACTGAATTTGACCTTCTTGAATGGTGGAAGTGCAATGCTCCTCGCTTTCCCGTCCTTTCAAAAATGGCTCATGATATACTAGCAACCCCCATCTCTACGGTTGCTTCTGAATCAGCTTTCAACACTAGTGGTCGTATTCTCGATGACTTCAGAAGCTCTTTAACACCAGCGACACTGCAGTCGTTGATATGCACACAAGATTGGTTGTGTTCTAAGTGTATCAATGTTGAAGCTGATCTCGCTGAGTTGACCAGGCTGGAGGAAGGTATTTAAATGAATGTGTATTTCAATTACTTCAATGATCATGCAACATTAATGCTATTTAATTGATCATGCAATATTTCTGTTGTTTTTGTAGAAGTGGGTGCCATTCATTTAAATGATAATGTGACAATATCGATTGATTGATCTTCATGCATGAATCTGGAGTGGAAAATTGCTGCCTGAAGCCCTGAAGTGATGAAACAAATGCCATTTTATCTCGATCTGCACCTTTTGTTTCTTTGTCGTGTGTTGCACATGTACTATACTGAAGTTTGTTATCTCGAGCTGGAGCTGAACTTTGGTTGTTCCAGAATTTGCACTTTGTACTGAAGTTTGTTATCTTGATGTACTGGGCATGTACTGGGCCTTTCAAAAATGGCTCGTGATATACTATTACTAGCAATCCCCATCTCTACATTCCAGAACTTTGCTTGTAGCCTTGTACTGGGCATGTTTAGTTCTGCTTGTGCTTGTACTGGACAAGTTTTTGTTTCAAAATTTCTTCGTGTGGTTTCACTGGACATGTACTAAATTAGTGCTTGTAGTTGTAATCGTAGTCTTCTACTAGATTGTTGTACTGCAACATAAATTCTTACATGTTTCAGAATTTCTTCAAGTAGGTAACCAGGTTGTAGTTGTATTGGACAAGTACTAAATTTGTTTTTCCATGTGGCCAAACCATGTGTTGATTAAAAATTCGCGTCAACTTTGGTTATTTTGGTTATTACCGAAACCAAACCGAAAGCAAATGGTTATTACCGAAACCGAACCGTATCTATGTATAAAACCGTATAAACCGAAGTATAAAAACCGTATAAACCGAAAACCGTATAAACCGAACCGAATCAAACCGAAAAAACTGAATGCACAGGCTGAGGAATAGGATAGGAATGCACGTGCAAAACAGAGAATTTAAAAACACGAGATTTCTGCCAATCTGGGTGTTTGATTCACAACAATTGGAAGATCACATGATGCAAAAAAGCATGGTGAGATTAAGTCAAACCACAAGAAAATGTACGGTTATAATGCTATTATGCTACTATCTCTTAGTCTTGTGCTTGATGAATAGGAATATGAAAAGGAGGAGAAGTGGAAATTAGAATCCCTACGGTTTTTCTTTCAAGGAGACACTAAAGGAACAAATCCTACAGTTTTCCTTCGCTCCATTCCTTTGCACCAAATTCATGAAAAGTAGTACCATAGGAAACTTTCCAATTCCAATGTTTTTCATTCACTTTTCCTTTCAAGCACTGGCGATTCTAGTAGGCAGGCTTGAGCAAGGAAAATCCTACACAAAAAATGTTTTTGTGCTAGTTCTATTACTTTGGACCCAGGCCACTGCCATACTAGCTCAACTCCCAGGTCCATCGACGAATGCACAGCTCAAACGCGCAGAGATAAATAATGATGGCGTTCAAGAGAGTCCATCACGGATAGCTAAGTTGCCTGGTACCTCACTGCTTGTCATATAGTAGGATAAAATAATCGTATTTCCTGTTACTACGAGTGCTCAGTGGACAATATATATAACATGTAGAGTAAAAAAGAGATGCAACAAGTGTACAACCTTGTTGGCGAAGCCATGTAGATATCAGCGTGCTTTGGTTGGCCGGTGAGGATGCTCTGGCTGACTTGGCTGTCGGAGGAGGGGAAGAAGATCTTAGGCGTCTGGAGATGGAGCCCGAGGTACTGCTCCGCTGTGATGGAGGGTTTCGTCGTTGGAGCAGCTCCGGTGAGTTGTACGACGCCGAGGCTGAAGCAGGACAAGAGAGACAACGAACAACGTTAACCTGAGTGGAATTCTAAAAGCATCTCCAATACATGATGTAAAATACATAACCACAAAGTGCTAGATGTAAAATACATCAGCCGCTCATCTTTGAACTTAACTGTTGAAACCCAATTTAACTGTCGAAACTGAACTTAACTGTCGAAACTGAACTTAACTATCGAAATTGAATTTTGCTGTCGAAACTGAATTTTGCTGTCGAAACTGAACGCACTAGCAAGGTGAGGCTACACGTCGGCCGACTGGCTTTTTCATCTCTGGTTAGTCGATTTTGCAGCCGTTGGATACGAAATCAAGGGTCTGCGGTTTATCTACAACCTCCACCCCCGTGAGCCGCCAGCCACCACCGGCCAAACAGCAGCCCCCACCGCCCACGGCCGGCGGTGCGCCGCCCCGCCCGCCCCGAAAACACTCCCCACCACCGGTCCGCCGCCTCGGCCATCCCTCTAGGCCCCCCTAGTGCCGAGCTTTTTCTCCGGCGATCCCCACACCACCGCCTCGCCAACGCCCCGCCACCGCGGGCGACTACCGTCCCCATCCTGAACCCTAAGATAGATAGTGGGGTACCTCTTCGGCGAGCCCCCTCCCCACTGCGGATGGTTCTTCCTTCTCCTCGGCGAGCCCCCCCACCCCCTGAAAATCGACTGACCCAAAAGTCGATTCAGTCGACTGAAGTGTAGCTAAATCAGACCAGCATCGCAAGCAAGAGCAAGAGCGAGAGCAGCAGCGCGAGGAAGAGCAATAGCAAGAGCAGACCAGGCAGGGGACCGATAGCAAGAGCAGAGCAGCAGCGCGAGCGGGAGATAAAGCAACAGCATCTCCTACTAATGTGGACGTCGCCGCCGAGGGAGCGACGCCGTGGAGGAAGTGGCCGGCGACACCGCCGTGGATGGAGCCACGCCGTGTCGGCTCGGGACCGAGCGCCGACAGCACCATGAGATCGAATCAAGAAGAAAATACGGCGATTAGTGTACAACCTCTTTGGTGGCGCCGATTAGGCCACAACTTCATCCGAGGAAACGGTGATGATGATGCTCTTCCGATGGTGCAGGTGAAGACGGCGGTGCGGGAATGGATGTGGCGCGAAAGACGAGGGGAACGTTGGGGCGGGGTGGCTAAACCGGCGGGACGATGAGATCAACGATGGATCCTCATCCGGTATGGTGGATGAGGGACGTCGAGGTGTTGCTGTGGACGTCGTCGTCGGGGAAGAGGCTCCGGCTGGGTGGCGGACGGAGCAGGGTGTGGGGTTTCGTCGTGGGTTTTCGCGGCCTCGGTGTACGAATGGGTGGGCAGATGGGATGGCTGTGGGGAACCATGGCTTAGAGACACGCTTGTCCAAAATGTGGGGTATGTTATGAAAGTACCCCCACCGATTTGAGGCGGTTCTTTCGGTTCAGGGGTACCACGGGCATTTCGCGTGTCGGGATTTCACAGGAGGTGGGAGTTTTCGCGCGTGTTGTAATTTCGGAATAGCAAGGTGCGGGTTGAGATTGAGGGAGTTGTCGGAGCACAACGAGACAAAGATATATCTTAAATATTTCGGGCTAACAAGGCGTGGGTTGAAGAGGCGGGAGTTTCCCAGCACGATAGACAGAGACGCTAGCTTGAATTTTCGGCATAACAAGGCGCGGCTTGAAATCGGAAGAACAAGCTTAACGTGTACCCAAAAAAAGACAATTTGCACCTCAACACGCACAACACACACACAAACACCATTTAGACTAGAGTAAGGTACACGTCCATTGCACGCATGAGATTTGGCAACAAAATTATGAATAAATACCACATTATAGCATGCAAGATTTGAGTCATATATGCATGATGTAGATGTTCGTTTAATTATTATAGTTCATTTCATTCAAAATCATCTAGTTTTTATAAGAAAGCTAATCTATTTTAAGATTCATGGAATTGTGCGTCATAATACATAAAGTAAAAACAAATAATGCTAAATCATGTAGAAAAACATTTGGGCAATTCTGATACGGAAGATTCTAGAACAAATAAGAAGTGCTTGTGTTTTGATGTTTGTGCATTATGCTTAAGTTCAACCATGGAGTTTTCTAAATTGTACATGTGGCGAAATCTGGTGGAATCTAGATGATTTCCAACGGCCAGTAGTGCTCAAATTTGCCATCTTTGGACCATCGGATTCGCCTCATCCAACGACCATCTTTCAAAGTTAAAGTTACCCGCACACAATATAAAAAATATATATAGGGGTATAAATATAGATATGTGATGCAAAAGGCGCCCATCATCTCCAATTAGAATAGTGTGTCCATGCACGGATGCGACGTGGCCAAATGATGTCTGCCATCGATATCTCAAATTCAAATCAGTCTGACCTTGTTCAATGTGTATAAATTACAACATGCTCGTTTCCAAACCACACCGCGCAGATCTCCGTTATATTCATGCATGCATGGGTTTCAAACATCAGGATCTCTTATTCAAATATTTGAATTCAACTTTACATTGATTGTGACCTCACCTATTCTGCTATTCTTTTACACCCACACAGTAGTCTTCTCTTTATAATTGTACCATTAACCTTCTCTCGTGCATGCATGCACACACACTACCAGTCGGCATTATCCAACGCACGCATGCAATCTTTTTCTTCAGGTCGGTCTCCCATGAAGGCACACACCAACACACATCCCCCTCTCCATCATATCGGGCATTCTTTATCTCTCACGCGTGCATGCGCAATGATCGATGTTCCTCTATGTATGTGTGTATATAGCTAGGTCTTTCATAGTTTTCCACACAAACCGATCAATCGATATATCCAGTGAGGTCTCACCCTCTTTCCCACGTCCACATCGATCAATCTATACCTCTCTATATAGGATTAACAAATATAGCTAATACACCCACATTAATTATGTATCCAATGTCCCCCTCTCATCATCCATGCCTTCCGCTTCATCTCTCAGATGCGTGCACAATGGCGAAGACAGGGGCAGTAAGGGCCCTGCCCCCTCCCCCCTAACATCACTATATATCAAGGCTAATATGAATGTGATCATTAGACAATTGCTGCTAAAAATGGTTTAAGTTCATGAATTGACCCTCCTCGTAAAGGATTAGCAATGCTTGGCCCCCTAGCTCATTTATTTTTCATGGCTCCGCCACTGCGTGCATCAGCGCACGTGTTCGCCCTCTCTCTCTAAATATCGATCTCGCACTTGTGCATTCCTTCATAGTCTCCCTCCACTCGGCCCCTCGCACCATCTTCTAGCCCCCACCGGATTTTGCCACATGTACAATCTAGCAGACTCCATGGTTGAACTTAAGCATAATGCACAAACCTCAAAACAATAGTGGTTCTCTTTTGTTCTAGAATCTTCCGTATCATAACTGCCCAAACTTTTTTCTAGTTGAATTGCCATTATTTGTTTTTTACTTTATGCTTTACAACGCACATTTCCATGAATCATAAAATAGATTAAGGGCTTCTTTGATTCAAAGGATTCTCAAAGGAATTTTGGAGGATTCTAATCATTAGGAATTTTTCCTATCTTGGTTGTTTGATTCGTAGGATTGTAAACCATAGGAATTTTTCCATATGATTCATTTGCACTAGATTTCATAGGAAACATCCCATCCACTCAAACCACTTTGAAAGTATTCTGCGTTTTTTCTATGCACAATCAAACACTCGTACAATCCTGTAGGTTTCAAGACGACATTCCACTATACCCATGTTTTTCCTATTCCCACGTTCTTAGCTTTTTTATAAAAACTAATTGATTTTTAATGAGATGAACTATAAGAATTAAACGAAGGGCTACATCAGACATATATGACTCAGAGCTTACATGCTATAGTGTGGTATTTATTCATAATTTGATTGCAAAATCTGATGCGTGCAATGCACGTGTACCTTACTAGTACTTCGAGTATGTGCAAAACACATAAATTAGAATACCAATGGCACACTACACAGTGTCTCTCTTACAGTTCATGAAGCCACGTGGCACATGTGGAGGCGTTGTCGTGACCTCCTTGCGTGGATTGATTACATTGACATGCTACTCATTCCAGAAGAATGTACTCGTCCTCCCTAAGCCATACTAGCGGTACATGCACGAAGCGAAGATGTGCACGCACGCCACGCACACACTCATTCCCTCGCACGCACACGCGGGTACACAGGTGGACACAATTTTGTTCCAAGATCCACCCCATGTGATAATTTGACGCGTGTAAAGTCGTTCACTTCATTGATGGTCAATTAATACAGCGCATGCAAATTGAGTGGACGTGAGGGCGGAAGAAAGACATTATTACTCCACTGCGCGCATGCGAGTAGTTAAATCGTGGGTTGCTAGTAGTACTTCCATTGGTCTCCTTCGTATTCTGTGCCAATTTTTGACAGTAACATAATATTTACGCATTTGAGTAGTGTAGTACTTGAAATTTATGTTCTGCTAAACTCATCGGGAGCCGTTTCGGGCCTCGAAACCAAAACCATCAATTAATCTTTACCTTGTTCCCATCACATTCGAAAGCCTGCTCACACGTACTAGTACGTACCAAAGCTGAACATGTTCCCACTATGCAGGTATTAGTACTAGTGCTAGTACTTAGGTTATAAAAAGGGGAACTACCTAACCAAAAATTACTCTACCTTTCCTCCTCATAAGTGTTTCTTCTTCGTTCGTCGTTACCATGGCCGGTGAGCAGAGCTCTAGGTCGAGAACTACTCATAACAAGGGAGCGGCAACCAAGGCTGCGGAAAAAAGAGAGGGCTCGTCGCCACACAGAGACCTTGAAAAATCTCTCACGGGCAGACGATGGCTCCCAAGAGCGCCCTAGCCGCGGTGGCGAACATGCCGAGCCGGCAGAGCTGGAGTCGTTATCCCTTGACGGCATGCCCGATTAGCTCAATAAGCACCTCAATAAGCAGAAGGAGTTCATCCAAGGCTTCATGGAGTTGCTGAAGGAGAGCCTCGATGACATGCCTGCTGAGCTCAATCAGCAGGGGGAGTTGACCGTCGGCTTGGTGATGCTGCTGAAGAAGAGCATTGCCTCGGAGAAGAAGGCGACCGGTGAAATCCTGTGACTTCAGGAGGACAAGGCGAAGCTCTGCCATGAGATCGACCTGTTGAAGGAGAAGAACACCGGCTGGAAGAAGCTGCATGAGAATAGTAGTTCCTCGATGAAGATGCTGCAGGCCCTCGTCATGGAACAGAAGGAGGAGTTGGCGAAGCTCTGCATCGAGCACACGGCTGCTGTCAAGGTACGTCATGCTGCTGTGGAACAGATGATGAAGGCTCGTGTCGGGAAATCCCGCATCGTGGACAGAATGAAGAAGATGGCGGAGGAGACGTGCAAGGAGATGGAGGTCGTGGAGGCGATGAAGAAGCAGTTATGACTCCGTGGTGAATTAGATCATTTGGGGTGATAATCTTCCTTCTTCTTTTGCTCCTGTGTTTCATCTTTTGCTTCGGGTGTTTCGCCGCGCGTGTCACGTTCTCTGCGAGGCATGAATAAAACAATGGTTTTTTTGAGGGAATGAATAGAACAATGCTAACAATGAGATGACTAGCAAATTAGATCCTTTTTATCGCCATATGGCACTGGGCTGCCGTGTTTCGTGCTCCTCCGTTGCAGTACTACTCTAGTGGAAAACTTGAGTATACCTCACGGTTCTTTTCTCCTCCTCGATCAGGTCGTCGGCGCATTTGTACGAGCAGTAAAATCACAAGGCCCCGCCTTCCAGCAGTAATGAGCCGTCAAATCACAAAGGCCCTAGCCTCTCGTGAAACCGACCAAGCTAGACTGCCCCGCCCTCTAGCCTTTTAAAAAAAAGTATACTTTTGTACAACAGTAGTATCGATGGATTGCGCCATGGAGCAAAACTTGAAATAAAAAAAGGTGGTACATATAGAGAGCGCTCGTCACCAAATTATGCATATAGTACTATTAAAAAGGCTAGTCACAATAATGGTGTCCAGCACAACCCACCCCTCAAATAAAACTAAGAGGGTGCTTGGATACGTTTTAGTCCCATGACTAAAAGTAGTGGGACTAAAACATGCTAGCCTCACCCATGCTTGGATCCAAATACTAAAAAGGCTAGAATCAAGTTAATGAGCATTTATTATCCTCCAAACCCTCCAATCTAGAACTCGCCTGTGTTAAAGGAGAGGAGTTAAATGAGTAGAGAGAGGACTAATCCACATTTTAGTAGGGGTACCCCTGATTAAAGTTTTTTAGTCTCAAGACTAGTTTTAGCCCCTCTTTAGTCAGGGGTGCTTGGAACTTTAGCCTCTTAAAGAGACTATTTTTAGTCAGACTAAAATAAGTCCCTTGGATCCAAGCACCCTCTAAGCATCCTGGAATTATTTGACAAAACTAAGCACCCTGAAATTCTTTGACAACTAAACTGCTGGCTATATGATGTTGGCCATATATATTGTACGTATATAATGTGAAGAAACGAGTGGTAGTACTATACCAACTAAAAGATGAAATGTAAGAAATACTAGTATGTACGTACTGAAGAGTTAAAGTAATAAGAAGAAACATAACATAGTTCTGCTGGGGGCTCGGCACAACACACCCCTCAAATTAAATTAAGCACACCTGAAATTAAACTTTGCAACTATTCGGGTAGACACTGCATTAGAACCACCATGAGCAACGACACTGCCACCTTACTCGGAGTCCTCGTCCACGTCCTCGACTTCGTCCTTGTCCCTCTTCCTCTTGGCCTATACTTCTTTGCTTGAACCGCACACTTGGCTGTTGCTCTTCATCCAACCCTTGTAGATATTGAAGCAAAGGTAGCCATCCATTGCAGCATAGTGGATGTGTTCTATATCTAGCACATTTTGCTGCCATGCATGACGATGAAACGTGTATGGAGGTTTCTCCAGTTTACCCTACGAAGGATGAACCATGGCTCCTGCCAGGGTCAGCATTGAAGGCCGACGAGAGGACACCAGCCGATTCTTCTGGAGGTCGAAGGGGTTGCCTACAATGAGACCTATCCGACGCAGGACATCCCTGTCGTTCTTAAAGTCTACATTAACAAATTTCACTGTTTTTTCCTTGAGGAAGTTCTTAAAATCCTGGCACTCAACGTCGGCATGGCATATGTGGTAGACCAAGCAAACATTATGTATGCAAACCTGGATCACGGCGGGCTTCTTCCTCTCTTCGTCCTTTAGATCCTTCTCTGGTCCCAGGACTGTGGTGTACTCAACATCTCGCCCAGCGACCCACTCATCATCTGAGTTTTCGAACATGCCTCTGAAGCGAGAAAGGCATCCTTTCACCGTCGGGGAAGAACGGGTGTAGATGACATCGGAATCATCGCCGGTGATGGTTCTAACCTTGTACTCACCACCAATCATAGAGATTTGGGACACCATGGATTTGGGAGGAGGGTTAGGATTAGTGGAACTGTCGTAATGTGAATGGACGGGACGACTAGGAGCGAACCACCATAGTATTGAATGACGTGCGGGGACGAGTAGGAGCGAACTGCCAGCGTGCGAACGACAGGGTAGTGGCTTTCCATTCTCCCATGATATGGGCTTCCGAGGGCCCTTGGATCTGAGATCGAACGGTTGCACGGCGTGAGTCTAGACCTATGGGTGAATATCCTATCCTGGAGGGTTATTCTGCAAATTTTCAGCAACTTAGCATGCGACCGTTTGATCTCAGATCCAAGGGCTGCCAGTAGCCCGTATCATGGTTGCGCCTACCACGACCGTCGCGTCGCTCGGGCGGTCGCGCCCTTGGATATTTAACACGGTGCGTTAGGCTATCTGATGTTGGCATGTCATACATAGTCATCACTTAGTCACTCATACTACAACAATGTTGGCTATAAGGTTGGCTATAAGTGTATTTTTTACTCCTCTCTATCTCTTTCTTCGTAATGGAGGTGGTCCGGAATCGGGAGACTCACGCCGGTCGTAACGCCGTAGTTAAATGATAATGGCAAGTCAAATCACGGGGCCCCACCTGTCCAGCAGTAACTCGCTGTCAAATCACACAGCCCTACGTTTGCAGCAGCCTACTCCTTCGTCTTCTCGTGTCTTTGTCGAACCGACTAGGCGGAACTGCCCCGCCGCCTACCGCGCAGGAAAAGCCCCGCCCTCGACTTTTAAATAGTATACAGTATACTAATTTTGTATCCATGGATTGCGCCCGCGCCATGGAGCAAAGCGTCTAGAAAACAGCGTACGCATGTATGGAGTATACATCACACCCGTCGCATTCGCGTCGCACCCCAGACGGTCGGTCGGTCTGGCATGCTGCTCTCTGAATGGAATGCGCGTCATATTGCGTTTGCACACACATGTGGGACGACAATTGAGAACCGACCATAGGCACACTCCCCGGCCCCGCAAGTCGGGTGACTTAATAGAAGAGGGAGACGAGTGATAGTACTAGAGAAGTGTTGTACTACGTTGGTGCCTGGACGATTCCTGCAAGACACGGAAGATCAGTTTGTCCATGCATGTGACCAGACTCCACCAGACACGCCTGGATTGGCTATTGTCTACATATCATTCAGGCTATGTTGTACATGGCTGTAGTTGTGGTGAGAAATCTAAAAAAAAGGTTTCTTGTCATCTCGCAAAATTAGGTGTCATGTGCTTCGGATCACTGCGAGGGTTAAACAACAACAACTAAGTTGGGCTAGTCATTGGGGGCACATGCACGAACAGTGACTACTCGGCTGCCATCTAGGTCAAGCTGCCTATGTTAATTAGGACATCTATTGACGGACCCCTTTTCTACGAGTTTATATTTAATTTGAGCTTTGTTCCTCGTCTAGTTTGTCTGTCGGGATTCATGTTGTCTCCTTTGGGCAGTGAGGTTATGGTTTCTTGTCATGTGGCATTTTTTCGTGTTATATGTTATAATCCGGCGCTTCAGATCAAAATGACGACAACTGCGCCTCCGGGTCACGTGCATGAGGAGGTGGTTTTGCAATGGAGAAGATCAGAAGAGGGAGAGGCGAGACGGTGGTTTTGGAATGGAGATGGAGAGGAGAGGAGGTGGTTTTGCAATGGAGAAGATCAGAAGAGGAAGAGTCAAGACGGTGGTTTTGGAATGGAGATGATGGAGAGTAGAGGAGGTGGTTTTGCAATGGAGAAGAGGGAGAGGAGCGTGCGGCAGCGATTTAGGATTGGATGAGAGGGCCGGCGCGCTGTGACTGGATCAAAATCAAAATCAATTTACCCTTCAATTAAGAAAGCGACCCCACATTAACTAGTCTCCTTTTATTCTGGGTCATAATTGAACATGATTTTCGCACATAAAATATATGTTATACATTGCAAAAATAATATAATTTGAAAGTACATTCAGATACGAACCAAACGATACAATTTTTGGTGACATGCATTCACATTTTGCTTGTCAAATACAGTACATGGTCAAACTTTGACCCAAAATACGCATAACAACAAAAAATACTTCCAAGATTAGTGCCGCTCTTCCGCACTTCTCCTCTTAGACCACCGCTGCTCCTCTCCTGTTCCAATCTAAATGCAGTGCCGCTCCTCTCCTCTTCCATTTCAAAACCACCGCCCTCCTCTCCTGTTCCAGTCCAAAACCAGCGTCGCTCCTCTCCCGTTCTAATCCAAAACCAGCGCTGCTCCTCTCCTCTTCCATTCAAAAACCACCGCCGGCGAGTGAAGGTGCTGTGGAGAAGTAGATCGATGGAGGAGTACAACCGATACGTGAGGAGCACAGACAGCGACCCTGTGAAGCTAGCTAGGATGTTGGAGATACAGTCTTGGTTTGACAAGAAGGACCAACTAGCGGCGACGGCGACATCCATGGCCAAATATCTGCAACAGAGCAAAAAGGCGGCGATACTCCCGGTGGGAGTTGCGTCGGAGTAGATAGAGCTGCTCCTCTGGGCCATGGAGCAAACAGATTCACCGAATCCGATCGTGAGGGAGCGGTAGTGGGAGTATCGATCCCAGATGGAGCATCCACCAGAGATTGAAGGATCGAACATCTACAGGGTGCCGTTTGTGAGGGTGTCCTGCCAGAGTGAGCCGGTGGAGTCTTCGTTGACCGAACCCAACTGCAAGAGGAGAAAAGCAGTTGGCCCGACGATGCTTCCCCGCCATCGTCTCCCTCGCCGTTCACATCATCTCACGGGGCGGCTGTCTGCCGCCGAGGAATAGGAGGGGGCTGCCCCCCAGCCCAATAGTCGGGCAGGTTGTGAATTGTCAGGAGGAGCTTAGGGTTGTCAGTATTTGCAGGTTGTGAATTGTGTTTTGTGTTGTGTATTTTGAGAGTACTCTCAGATATGAATGTCTTTTGAATTTCAGATTTGCAGTATTGAGCATATGAAGTATTTTATGAATTCTAGAGATCTATTTTTAGCACTTAAAAAATGTAGTTTCATAGGAGTATAAAAGTGCAGACAATGTGATTCTCAGAGAAGAAACCGCAAGTTTCAGTTTCAGATAAGAAACTGCAAGTTCAGTTTCAAATAAGAAACTGCAAGTTCAGTTTGAAATAAGAAACTGCAACTTTCAGAGGCAGAGCATTTATATTAACACGGCCTTTTCAAACAGGGTTAACATCATGTTGGAAGTTTTATTCATGGTCGAAAATGGAACTACCATCCAGTTAACATCATGCTGATCAACATTCATGCATAGCACATCTTCATATGATGCACAGTAAAAATGCCCACACAATGTCGAGTGTGCGAAACACAGAGAAAACGAGGGACGAAGTTTTGGCAAGTGTTGGACGTGGTTTTGGGCTGCCCCGTCTAGGCTTTCATTTCTAACATGTGCAACACACGACCTTGGATGGGAGGTCCATAGGCCTGTTTGTATTTTCTTAGGGCTGTCATGTATCGACCGGCCTATGGACCTCCCATCCAACTTATGTTTCCCTTCTAACTATATTATATATATTTAAATTATTTTATATGTTATTATATATTATTTTTATTGTCATCATATATTTAACAGATACTTACATATGTAATAAAACAATATCCCACATCTTATTAACTTATAAAAATAATTTCTTAACAAATAAAATCCTGGATTGTTTTGGCACGAAAATCCTAGTGATTGTGTACAAAAGCTTGGTAAGATTTAAGGACGAATGTACTAATAATACTTATTATTTAAATATATCTATAACAAAATGCTCATCCCCTTTTTATTTTTTGATAACATTGCTGGCCCAACCCAACATTATAATTAGAATCAGCCCAGCAAAATCGTGTATTTCGACAAAGTGCAAATGATCTGTAATTTTTTAGGAAATAAAATAAATGGGCCGCATGGAAGCTACATTATTTGTTCACCCAGCCCAGCTAATGGCTGTAATTCCAAAAAAAAGATCAAATTGACTGTAAATTCTACCACACAAAAAAGACTATAAATTCTGAAAAATGGGTTGAATACGTGCCACATTTTTGGAGGCTGAAATGTGGGCCAATAGGTCGAAGCCAACGCAAGTCATTGTCAATTTAGTCAACAAATGATTCTGACATGTTAGCCGTTGGAT
This sequence comes from Triticum dicoccoides, assembly GCF_002162155.2. Lineage (NCBI taxonomy): Eukaryota > Viridiplantae > Streptophyta > Magnoliopsida > Poales > Poaceae > Triticum > Triticum dicoccoides. The sequence continues at coordinate 138,219,530 of NC_041384.1, forward strand.
TTACATCCAACAACCGGCATCCATCTTCAATCTCTCGTCTTCTTCCTCCAGCGCCACCCGGACCACATCCCGCCTCCTGCTGCTAGCAGTTCTCCACACCTCCGTTGGCCAGGCCATCCCTCCACCCCTCCACACCTCCTGTTCTTCTCCACCGTTGGCCAGGCCATCCTTCCACCCCTACACACCTCCTGTTCTTCTCCACCGACTACCGAACCACACCGCACTAGAACCAGTTAACCCTCGTACACCTCTCCGTCTGCGACTCTACTCCCGCGTGTTCCCATCTCTGGCTCATTAATGTCCGGGGCCTTGCTGTCGTGCACCACCTTGGATGCGCTCGACGCGGCGTGGTCAACATGGTCAACGAACGACACCATCGGAAGTAGACTGTGCGTGGAGAGGCTGACAGCTGGGTCCACGGCCGCACACAAGGAAATGCCTCCTTATTACGCGCAAAATAATGATTTCTCCACCTGACATCTGGGACACCGGAAGGGCCTCTGTATTTCACGAAAATATCATGCCCCCGCTGACATGTCGGACCCACCAGCTATCTTCGCACGCAAGGAAGTGCCTCCTTATTACGCAAAAAAAGAATATTCCCCCCTGCCAGCTGGAACCCAACATAGTGGCAGGCTAACTTGTGGGCCTACCAAGTTGACGGGGACGGAGGGCTTTGTCAACTTAGTCAATATGAACGATTCTAGCTCATGTTACCGTACGATGTTCATCCAACGGCCGTAGTGCTTCTTCAACCTCTGGTCTTCTTGCTCCAGCCGCCCAAACCAGCGCCGGTCGTGCCGCGTGCTCCTGCCTCCCGTGGCTGGCTATGATGCCGCGGAGGCCTCACTGCCCCCTACTACTCCCACCGCTGGCCAGGCCATCCCTCTACTCACTCACACCCCCTGTTATTCTGCGGTGATAGCAGCCTCACACCGCAGCCGAACTAGTGAACCCTCGTACTCCTCTTCGCGTGGGCATCCACTGCTGCGTCTTCCCCGGCTCCGAGTCGTCCCCTTCCTAGTCCTCGCCGTCGTCCACCGCCGTGTTGCTCTCGGCGCGGCGTGGTCAACGTGGTCAAGGAACGACTTCCATCGGACGTGGACTGTACATGGAGAGGCTGACAGCTGGGTCCACGGCCACAGCAAGGAAGTGCCTCCTTATTATGCGTAGAATAATGATTCCCCTACCCGACAACGGGGACCCACCAGACGGGCCACCGTATTTCGCAAGAAAAACGTTTCCCCCTGACTGTTGGGACCCACCAGCTACATCTTCGCACGCAAGGAAGTGCGTCCGGGCAAAAAAAAAACGATTCGCCCCCCTGACTACTGGGACCCACCAGCTACATCTTCGCACGCAAGGAAGTGTGTTCGGGCAAAAAAAACGATTCACCCCCTGACTCCTGGGACCAACTAGCTACATCTTCGCATGCAAGGAAGTGCCTGATAGTCGGGACCCACCTGGTCGAAGCGTACGTAGCGTTGTCATTCTGGTCGTGAATGTGTACGTACATATATACTGGTGAATGTAGAGGCGCGCACGTGTCGTAGTAGAGGCGCGTACATGTCGTAGTAGAGGCGCGCACGTAGCATGTACACGTACGTACAGCGGCCAGGGTGCAAGAAAGAAAATACGACCACGTATGTGTACATACGGGCGGGGTCTCGAACGCCTACTCGTGCATACGTACGACTAGGGCTCGTGTACATGGCTGGGTCGGAACAAAGAAACCGCGTTGTCGTCGTGTTCATGGGGAGGCAACGGAATGCGTCATGTTCATGGGGAGGCAACGGAATGCGTCGTGTTCATCGGGAGGCAACGGAACGCGTGGGAGCCAACCGGCTGGGTCGGAATGGAATGCGTGGTCGTGTTCATTGGGAGGGCTTGGATGGAACAAGCGATGGAAACGAGGCCCGGCGTACCGCACAACGGAGGAAACAGACCTCCTACATTCGGAACGGGGTCCTATTGATCGGGAGGGGTCTGGCGTACCGCAAAACGGAGGAAACAGACCTCCTACGGTCAAAACGGGGGTCCTGTTCATCGGGAGTGGTGCGGCGTACCGCAAAACGGACGAAACGGACCTCCTACAGTCGAAACGGGGATCCTGTTGATCGGGAGGGGTGTGGCGTACCGCAAAACGGACGAAGCGGACTTGTGTTGGAGCGCAATGGTCGAAACGGGGGTCCTGTTCATCGGGAGGGGTGTGGCCTACTGCAAAACGGGACTCCACGGGATACTGTTCATCTCCATCGTCGACCTCCTCCAGCCTCCACGGGCTATCGTCGACCTCCTCCAGCCTCCACGGGCTCCTGTTCATCCAACCTCCACCGCGCGCTACTCCGCCGGCTACTGTTCAACCACCCCTCCACCGTCTACTGTTCATCCAGCTCGCCACACCATGGGGTCTTGTTCAACCACCCCTCCACCGTCTACTGTTCATCCAACCCTCCACCACACCCTGGGGTCCTTTTCTTCCAGAGGCAACGCCACCGCTCACTGTTCATCCAAGCCCCCCCCACAACACTCACTATTCATCCCAGTGGCATCATTGACCGGCTTCAGTTAGCAGTAGTAGCGAAGGAATCGCTCGACCGGGTTCAGTTAACAGCCATTAATCGCTCGCTCGGGTTCAGTAATGCATAGCCTGCATTGCAATCCCTCGGGTTCAGTTAGAGCCAACGCCTCGCACACACGCGCGTACGTGTACGAGAGAAACGCGCATCGCTCGGCCCCCGACCTCCCACCATAACAGGGAACTCCCCGAAATTTTCCTCCCCCTCGCTTCTACCACAGTTTTTCCATCATGGACGGCCCAAAGAATGTCATGCAGCCGCGTCTCCGGCCCGCCTAGGACGAAAAGCCCATTTTCTGTCATGATTTTTTGTCATAGAAGTAGGAGTCCACCACATCTATGATGATACCGGGTTTTGTCACAATTATCGTCATAGAAGTGTCATATGTATGACAGAAAAAAATTTCGTTTGGCCCAAAATGTCACGGATGTGTCTTTTTTTGTAGTGTACTAGATTGATCTTTCTTGCAATAGGAGAAGTGCTTAGCTTTGGGTTCAATCTTGCGGTGTTCGATCCCAGTGACAGTAGGGGAAACGACACGTATTGTATTGTTGCCATCGAGGATAAAAAGATGGGGTTTATACCATATTGCATGAGTTTATCCCTCTACATCATGTCGTCTTACTTAAAGCATTACTCTGTTCTTATGAACTTAATACTCTAGATGCATGCTGGATATCGGTCGATAGGTGGAGTAATAGTAGTAGATGCAGAATCGATTTGGTCTACTTGTCACGGACGTGATGCCTATATACATGATCATACCTACATATTCTCATAACTATGCTCAATTCTATCAATTACTCGACAGTAATTCATTTACCCACCGTAATACTTATGCTCTTGAGAGAAGCCACTAGTGAAACCTATGGTCCCCGGGTCTATCTTCCATCATATTAATCTTCCAACACTTAGTTATTTCTATTGCCATTTATTTTACTTTGCATCTTTATTTCTCTTTATCATAAAAATACCAAAAATATTATGTTATCATATCTATTTGATCTCACTCTCGTAAGTGACTGTGAAGGGATTGACAACCCCTTTATCGCGTTGGTTGCGAGGTTCTTATTTGTTTGTGTAGGTGCGTGGGACTCGAGCGTGATCTCCTACTGGATTGATACCTTGGTTCTCAAAAACTGAGGGAAATACTTACGCTACTTTACTGCATCACCCTTTCCTCTTCAAGGGAAAACCAACGCAGTGCCTAAAAATAGTATTGATTCATGGAATAAGTGTAAAGATGCTTTTATCTCTAAGTATTTTCCTCCTGCTAAGATCATCTCTCTTAGAAACGATATTATGAATTTTAAGCAACTTGATCATGAACATGTTGCACAAGCTTGGGAGAGGATGAAATTAATGATACGTAATTGCCCTACGCATGGTGGATGATTATACAAAATTTTTATGCCGGATTGAATTTTTCTTCTAGAAATCTTTTAGATTCGACCGCGGGAGGCACTTTTATGGAAATCACTTTAAGAGAAGCTACCAAACTCCTAGATAATATTATGGTTAATTATTCTCAATGGCACACCGAAAGATCTACTAGTAAAAAAGCGCATGCAATTGAAGAGATTAATGTTTTGAGTGGAAAGATGGATGAACTTATGAAATTGTTTGCTAATAAGAGTGCTCCTACTGATCCTAATGGTATGCCTTTGTCTACTTTGATTGAGAATAATAATGAATCTATGGATGTGAATTTTGTTGGTAGGAACAATTTTGGTAACAACACATATAGAGGTAATTTTAATTCTAGGTTGTTTGCTAGTAATTCCTCTAATAATTATGGTAATTCCTACAACAATTCTTATGGAATTTTAATAAGATGCCCTCTGAATTTGAGACTAGTGTTAAGGAGTTTATGAATTCGCAAAAGAATTTCAATGCTTTGCTTGAAGAAAAATTGCTTAAGGTTCATGAATTGGCTAGGAACGTTGATAGAATCTCTTTTGATGTTGATTCTTTGAAACTTAGATCTATTCCACCTAAGCATGATATCAATGAGTCTCTCAAAGCCATGAGAATTTCCATTGATGAGTGCAAAGAAAGAACTGCTAGGATGCGTGCTAAGAAAGATTGCTTTGTGAAAGCGTGCTCTTCTAGTTTCTATGAAAATAAAGATGAAGATCTAAAAGTTATTGATGTGTCTCCTATTAAATATTTGTTTTGCAATATGAATCTTGATAATGATGGGACTGAGGATGAGCCACCTTTACCTAGAAGGCGTTCCAAAAATTTGGATCTTTTAGATCTTGATGCAAAAATTGGTAAAAGTGGGATTGAAGCGGTCAAACCTTTAGATATCAATGAACCCACTATTTTGGATTTCAAGGAATTTAATTATGATAATTGCTCTTTGATAGATTTTATTTCCTTGTTGCAATCCGTGCTAAATTCTCCTCATGCTTATAGTCAAAATAAAGCTTTTACTAAACATATCGTTGATGCTTTGATGCAATCTTATGAAGAAAAACTTGAGTTGGAAGTTTCTATCCCTAGAAAACTTTATAATGAGTGGGAACCTATTATTAAAATTAAAATTAAAATTAAAGATCATGAATGCTATGCTTCGTGTGATTTGGGTGCTAGTGTTTCCATGATTCTGAAAACTTTATGTGATTTGCTAGGATTCTGTGAATTTGATGATTGTTCTTTAAACTTGCACCTTGCGGATTCCACTATTAAGAAACCTATGGGAAGAATTAATGCTGTTCTTATTGTTTCAAATAGGAACTATGTGCCAGTAGATTTCATTGTTCTTGACATAGATTGCAATCCTTCATGACCTATTATTCTTGGTAGACCTTTCCTTAGAACAATTGGTGCAATTATTGATATGAAGGAAGGGAATATTAAATTCCAATTTACACTACTAGGAAAAGGCCTACTAGTGGCGCACCTGTTTTGCCTACTAATGGCGCACCACAGGTGCGCTAGTAGCATCACGCCATGAGTATTTTTTACTAATGGGTGCGCCATTAGTATCTGGTATACTAATGGCGCACCACGCAGTGCGCCATTAGTATGTCCCACGGTGCGCCATTAGTATGCCTCCCAGGGGCCATATATACCCATGTGCTCTGGCTTACTAATGGCGCCCTAGTTGATGATGCGCCACTAGTGCGCTCTGGCATACTAATGGCGCACTAGTTGGTGGTGCGCCACTAGTATGAATATTAGGGATTTTTTCTTTTCTGATATTTGCATAGGTTACATAATATATTACTTGACAGAATATAGACAGCGCCACACAGCAAAAGCATATTCATCGAATACTATAGAAGGTTAGTCTCCAAATACAATTCATCATATTAGTCTCCGAATTCAAAAGACCAAACAAAGATAGAACATTACAAGTCTCGAGACCGCGAGTAGCGAGTTTGTCAGAAGTAATACTAATCCTAACAAGTCCTACTAATCATCATCATACAACTTCTACTCGTTATTAATAACAAGTCATACGATCATACATTTTTGCGCTTTGCTTCCTTTCGCTTCCAAGAACCTCCTTACGACTGTCCATACATTTTTTCCATCCTTTGATTTGCATGTCTCCACTTCTTTTAGAAATCTGGTATGGACAGTTGAGATTCATAGGATGGCCTGGCTGTATGTTCAAAACATTAAGGCTACCTTTCTGATACATCAAATGAGGCACACAATTCTTTGGGATTATCTGTTGAAAAACATAGTAATAACTTCATAGTTAGCAATGATGTACTAGTTTTAGAAGTATGCAAAAGATGCACAGATGTCGTAATAGTAAAAAATCTTACCAAGGTATCTCCATGGTAGTTACCGTAGTTGAACACACGCACTAGTGGGACGTATTGACCATAATGTTGAGGAGTTTGATTGTAGATATTGTAATTCTCAATGTCAGTACAAAATCCGACCAGATGATTTTTCTCCTTGTAAGTTAATTCGGAGCCATTGGTGTAGTGGGTTTTGTCTACCATCTCCTGCACATTCTTTGAACAATGAAAATCAGCTATCAATGGCAATAAGCTGTCAACTATTTTGAAATAAACAATATAAATTAGCTAATAACTATGCTTGAGAAACTCACATAGTGGTAGAATTGGAGGCGTATCAACAAGGACCTAAATGTCCATATCGTCTTGCTCGATTTTAGGATCACCAAGATCCATGGTGACAAGCATACCCTCATCAAAACCATACATCTTGCAAAATGCTTCCCAATTTTTGCAACCAAAATGGGTTAAGCTCCCGGAATTATACAGATTTACTTCAAAATCCACATTGTGATGAGTCCTTAGGTGAATTTTCTTTGTTTTAGAATTTTCATGGTCTTCAAAATCCATCCTCTCCAAGACATACCGTCTTGCATGGCATGGGATAAGCTATACTCGAATTGTAAAACATGAAAATTACACGTTGAAATAGTTGAAGTCATGCTTAATTATGAAAATAACACTTGTCGTCGTTGTGTACCGTTTCAACTTCGAAGGTCTCCTCGAGCTTAATGCTGAAGCGCCGATCATCATCCAGGTGTGGCATGTCGCACAGACCTCGATCATCGTGGCACCAGCCGCACTCCCCCGGGAGACTTTCGTTGTCCGATGACGACATATCCTATGTTCATAATTCAAAACTACATCATCTCTTGCGTTGGGTCCAATAAGATAATCCACAGTGTGGTGAAAACATGCCCTTCGAACTGGTTTGAGCTATTGGTGAATGGAGATGGTCTAAGATTTTCAGTAGTAAGAAGTGAAGTGGTAATTTTGAGAGCAAACGGTTAGGATGAGTGGTTCATCTTTCCTGTTTAGCTTTACAATACAATATTGTTAGTCATGCACACTTGTGCATTTTCAGCCAGGCCCAGTGGAGTTGGCCTAAAAACATTTCTTTATTTAAGCCCGCTACATCCATCTCAAGTATTTATGGTCAAGGGTTAGCAGGGCCATCCAAATAGAATATGTGGTATGGGCTTTTTTAGTAGGTCATCCTACCAGATTAGGGTTTATCAATGACGAGCAACTAACATTAGTAATAACTATGAGTTGATATCACACTTCTATATGTATAACACAATAGGCTGTTGATCCTACTTAATTAAGTACTAAGATACCCCGGCCCATGCATTTGTCGCAAGTACCCCATATGTCCTATTTTTAGCAAAGTCATGCTAAAATTCACTGAAAATTTCAGCATGACCTTTGCTGAAAATAGGACATATGGAGTACCTAAATTTGCCGGAACGGAAGTTAATCGACATTCCAGCAAACTCAAGGGCCTCTCGGGGTACCTGCAAAATCATTATCCCCGCGTAATGAAGTCGCCAATGGGTCGTTTAAGAAGATCACAATGAGACTACCAGCAATGACAAAGTACCGGTGGAAATGTGAAATAGCACAAAATCCTATGACCGCATCCAACTCAAGACTTTTGTCATGGGATTCCACAAGCCCACATTGGTAACAATTGTACTTCAAACATGCTGTTACCGGCCAACAACAACTCCAGAACGGAGTTAGCAGAGAAGAAAAAGCACCATAGACGTTCATCTAAAAACTCTTAAACGACACAGTGCAGAATCGTAAGCAAGATAGCAGGTGAAGCAACTACATCATACATTAGCAGCAGTTCATAGCAAAACTAGATGAATGTTTGGCCTCTTGATAAAAAACATACATCAGCAACATCACATACATCATACAAGATACAACCGCAGTTCATCAGCAGCATGTTGACGACTTCTAATTTAACAAAGTATCCTATTATTTTACCCTAATGAGACTAACCAACTGTTGAGGAGTTTGGCATATCTTCATAAAAAAGATTGTACAATTTTGTTTTCCCATTTCTTTTGCTTCGAAGAGTTATATATTCTTGATTCAGATATTATTCTCGCATGCTCTAGCAAATTATATGCATCTTCGACTGATTGTGTCAACTGCCATATATGTTGTGTTAATCGGCACCACTACTTCTCCTCACAAGTAGCAGTAGAAATGGCTGATGTAGATCCATCCACCCACTTTGAGTAAAAGGTTATAGCACCACAAATATACTTTTGCTTGCAAGGCTACATGTCTGAATTTTGACTGCATTCCAACACCAATCTAAATTTTTGTTACTGCATTCTATGGTCTGTCTGAATTTGACAGAGTTATAAATGGCGTTGAGCAACAATGTAATGTACATTTACATGTTTTGTCATACCACACAACACAACTGCACAAACTGCCGCTGATCATCCTCTATTCTGGGAAAGCTACAACAGTAGATACGAAACGATGGCTCACCGTGGGCAGCCGGTGCAGAAGGGCGCGGCGGTGGCATCCTGTTGTCCCCGCAGCGGCAGAGGACAGAGGGGCAGCCGGTGTAGAGGGCCGTGGAGGACGGCTGGGCTGCGGCGGGAGTGGGTACCGGCGGCGGCGAGGTCCGGGACGGCGGCGGTGAGGTCCGCGGTGGCGCTGGAACCCTAGCGCGTGGCCCTGCTCGAGGTAAGCCCAAGAAGCCAGACCAAGGGCGCGCGACAGGCATGAGCCACGGAGAAGTGAGGGGCGCGGGGGAGGGGAGGCAGGGGGCTTACTGGGGAAGGCTGGGAACGGCGTGGGGTCGCCGACGATCTCTGCGGCCGAAAGAGGAAGATGGGGTCGAGGACGACGCTTCGGGGCTCTTCCGGTCGCATGAGCCGTCGGGGAGGACGAGGGAGACGCGGCGGTGCTTCTGGGATCAGCGGTAGAGCGAGGGGAGCACGGTGGCGCGGCTATGGCGTCGGGGGACGACGACCGAGCGACGGAAGGAGGGGGCGTGAGGGTGTGGCGAGGGGGGGAGTGGATCTGGCGAGGGAGGGATGAAGGGATCGGGTGAATTAGCTGAAGATTACTAATGGCGCACCCCCTAGCGGTGCACCATTAGTATGTTTTTTTGATAGCAATGGCGCACCCCCGAGCGGTGCGCCATAAGTAACCTTTTTTTAGATAGCAATGGCGCACCAGCTAGCGGTGCGCCATAAGTAAATTATTATTATTTTTTGTTGGAAATAATAATTTTTTAGAAAATGAATATGAATATGAAACAGTAATAAATTTTTATAAAAACAGTAATAATTTTTTTAAAAATATCATCAAATTTTTTATTTGAAAATATTTATGAATATAAAAAATATCATCAAATTTGTTATTTGAAAATACCATCAAATTTGTTATTTGAAAATATAATCAAATTTGTTTTTTTGGATTTTTAGTTGCATTCATTTGTGACGATGGAGCGGGGGAGGGTGCGGGGGGTCGTCGGCGGCGGTGCAGCAGG
>NC_041384.1:138229653-138266520 GCF_002162155.2 Triticum dicoccoides
TGCGGTGGGTCGTCGGCGGCGGTGGAGCGGGGGAGGGTGCGGGGGTGTCCTCGACGATGGTAGAGCGGGGGAGGGTGCGGTGGGTCGTCGGCGACGGTGGAGCGGGGGAGGGTGCGGGGGGTGCTTGTGGTGCGCCATTAGTAGTTTTGCAAAAAAATAGTAGTGGCGCACTGTGTGGCAGGAGCGCCATTACTAGTTAAAACTAGTAATGGCGCACTGTGCCCTGGTGCGCCATTAGTATTTTTGGAAACAAATTGTTACTAGTGGCGCACCGTGGGTCTGGTGCGCCATTTGTGTCTATCACACTAATGGCGCACTAACACATGGTGCGCTACTGCTATACAGTAGTGGCGCACCACATGTCTGGTGCGCCATTAGTGGCCATATCATCTATAGCCCTTTTCCTAGTAGTGTTATGTTAAGGAAATGCATGGAACACTTCTCTAGAAAAAAAAATTAAATTACCATATGAATCTATTATGAGAGCCACTTATGGATTGCCTACCAAAGATGGCAATACCTAGATCTATCCTTGCTTTTATGTCTAGCTAGGGGCGTTAAACGGTAGCGTTTGTTGGGAGGCAACCCAATTTTATTTTTATTCCTTGCCTTTTGCTCATGTTTAGTAATAAACAATTTATCTAGTCTGTTTTTTTGTTGTGTTTTTTGTATTTAATTAGTGTTTGTGCCAAGTAGAACCGTTGGGAAGACTTGGGAAAAGTCTTTTTGATCTTGCTGTAAAAACAAAACTTTAGCGCTCACGAATTGCGGCAATTTTTATTTGGAAAGTGATATTTAGTTAATTATTTTTGAAGATGATTAATAGATAAATTACTCACTTCCATAAATTTATTTTAGAATTTTTGGGGTCCAAAAGTGGTCGAAACCTACAGATTACTACATACTGTTCTGTTTTTGACAGATTCTGTTTTTTGTGTGTTATTTGCTTATTTTGATGAATCTATGGCTAGTAAAAAAGTTTATAAACCATAGAGAAGTTGTAATACAGTAGGTTTAACACCAATATAAATAAAGAATTAGTTCATTACAGTACCTTGAAGTGGTATTTCGTTTTCTTTCGCTAACGGAGCTCAGGAGATTTTCTATTTATGTTTTGTGTTGTGAAGTTTTCAAGTTATGGGTAAAGATTTGATGGATTATGGAACAAGGAGTGGCAAGAGCCTAAGCTTGGGGATGCCCATGGTACCCCAAGGTAAAATTCAAGGACACCAAAAATCCTAAGCTTGGGGATGCCCCGGAAGGCATCCCCTCATTCGTCTTCGTCTATCGGTAATTTTACATAGAGCTATATGTTTATTCACCACATGATATGTGTTTTGCTTGGAGCGTCTTGTATGATTTGAGTCTTTGCCTTTTAGTTTACCACAATCATCCTTGCTGTACACACCTTTTGAGAGAGACACATATGAATTGGAATTTATTAGAATACTCTATGTGCTTCACTTATATCTTTTGAGCTATATAGTTTTTGCTCTAGTGCTTCACTTATATCTTTTAGAGCATGGCGATAGTTTTATTTTATATAAATAATTGATCTCTCATGCTTAACTTATATTATTTTGAGAGTCCTTTAGAACAGCATGGCAATTTGCTTTTAGGCATAATAAAAACTTTCATATAAGTGCATTGAATACTAAGAGAAGTTTGATACTTGATGATTGTTTTGAGATATGGAGATAGTGATATTAAAGTTGTGCTAGTTGAGTAGTTGTGAATTTGAGAAATACTTGTGTTGAAGTTTGCAAGTCCCATAGCATGCACGTATGGTAAACGTTGTGTAACAAATTTGAAACATGAGGTGTTATTTGATTGTCTTCCTTATGAGTGGCGGTTGGGGACGAGCGATGGTCTTTTCCTACCAATCTACCCCCTAGGAGCATGTGCATAATACTTTGTTTTTGATGACTTGTAGATTTTTGCAATAAGTATGTGAGTTCTTTATGACTAATGTTGAGTCCAAGGATTATACGCACTCTCACCCTTCCATCATTGCTAGCCTCTTCGGTACCATGCATTGCCCTTTCTAACCTCGAGAGTTGGTGCAAACTTCGCTGGTGCATCCAAATCCCGTGATATGATACGCTCTATCACACATAAACCTCCTTATATATTCCTCAAAACATCCACCATACCTACCTATTATGGCATTTCCATAGCCATTCCGAGATATATTGCCATGCAACTTTCCACCGTTCCATTTATTATGACACACATCGTCATTGTCATATTGCCTTGCATGATCAAGTAGTTGACATCGTATTTGTGGCAAAGCCACCTTTCATAATTTTTCATACATGTCACTCACGAGTCATTGCACATCCCGGTACACCACCGGAGGCATTCATATAGAGTCATATCTTGTTCTAGTATCGAGTTGTAAATAAATAGAAGTGTGATGACCATCATTAATAAAGCATTGTCCCAAATAAAAAAGGAGAAAGCCAAAAAAAAGAAGGCCAAAAAAGAGAGAATAAAAAGGGGCAATGCTACTATCCTTTTAAAATGGGGAAATGTTAAAAAAGGAAGACCCCAAAAAGAGAAAGGCCAAATAAAAAAAGGAAGGCTAAAATAAAAATAAAAATAAAAATAAAAAGGGGCAATGCTACTATCCTTTTTCCACACTTGTGCTTCAAAGTAGCACCATGATCTTTATGATAGAGAGTCTCTTGTTTTTTCATTTTCATATACCAGTGAGAACTTTTCATTATAGAACTTGGTTTGTATATTCCAACAATGGGCCTCCTCAAGTGCCCTAGGTCTTCGTGAGCAAGCAAGTTGAATGCACACCCACTTAGTTTCTTTTGTTTAGATTTCATACATTTATAGCTCTAGTGCATCCGTTGCATGGCAATCCCTACTCCTTGCATTGACATCAATTGATGGGCATCTCCCTACCCCATTGATTAGCCGCGTCGATGTGAGACGTTCTCATTTTTTGTCTTCTCCACATAACCCCCTTCATTATATTCTATTCCACCCATAGTGCTATATCCATGGCTCACGCTCATGTATTGCGTGAAAGATGAAAAAAGTTTGAGATTACTAAAGTGTGAAACAATTGCTTGGCTTGTCATCGGGGTTGTGCATGATGAGAGCATTCTTGTGTGACGAAATTGGAGCATGACCAAACTATATGATTTTGTAGGGATGAACTTTCCTTGGCCATGTTATTTTGAGAGGACATGATTGCTTAGTTAGTATGCTTGAAGTATTATTATTTTTATGTCAACATTAAACTTTTGTCTTGAATCTTTCGGATCTGAACATTCATGCCACAATAAAGAAAAATTACATTGAGAAATATGTTAGGAAGCATTCCACATCAAAAATTCTATTTTTATCATTTACCTACTCGAGGACGAGGAGGAATTAAGCTTGGGGATGCTTGATACGTCTCCAACGTACCTATAATTTTGATTGTTCCATGCTATTATATTATCTGTTTTGGATGTTAATGGGCTTTATTTTACACTTTTATATTATTTTTGGGACTAACCTATTAACTAGAGGCCCAGCCCAAATTGATGTTTTTTTGCCTATTTCAGTGTCTCGCAGAAAAGGAATATCAAACAAAATCCAAACGGAATGAAACCTTCGGGAACGTGATTTTCTCAACAAACGTGATCCAGGAGACTTGGAGTGGGCGTCAAGAAACAATCAAGAAGGCCACGAGGTAAGGGGGCGCGCCTACCCCCCTAGGCGCGCCCTCCACCCTTGTGGACCCCTCATTGCTCCACCGACATACTTCTTCCTCCTATATATATCCACGTACCCCCAAACATCCAAGAGCACCACGAATACCTAATTCCATCGCCGCAACCTTCTGTACCCGAGAGATCCCATCTTGGGACCTTTTCTGGAGCTCCGCCGGAGGGGGCATTGATAACGGAGGGCCTCTACATCAACTCCATGACCTCTCCGGTGATGTGTGAGTAGTTTAATTCAGACCTTTGGGTCAATAGTTATTAGCTAGATGTATTCTTCTCTCTCTTTGGATCTCAATACAAAGTTTTCCTCGATCTTCTTGAAGATCTATTCGATGTAATCTTCTTTTGCGGTGTGTTTGTCGAGATCCGATGAATTGTGGGTTTATGATCCAGATTATCTATGAACAATATTTGATTCTTCTCTGAATTCTTTTATGTATGATTGGTTTATCTTTGCAAGTCTCTTTGAATTATCAGTTTGGTTTGGCCTACTAGATTGACCATTCTTGCAATAGGAGAAGTGCTTAGCTTTGGGTTCAATCTTGCGGTGCTCGATCCCAGTGATAGTAGGGGAAACGACATGTATTGTATTGTTGCCATCGAGGATAAAAAGATGGGGTTTATATCACATTGCATGAGTTTATCCCTCTACATCATGTCATCTTACTTAAAGCATTACTCTATGCTTATGAACTTAATACTCTAGATGCATGCTGGATAGTGGTCGATGTGTGGAGTAATTTTAGTAGATGCAGAATCATTTCGGTCTACTTGTCACGGACATGATGTCTATATACATGATCATACCTAGATATTATCATAACTATGCTCAATTCTATCAATTCCTCGACAATAATTCATTTACGCACCGTAATACTTATGCTCTTGAGAGAAGCCACTAGTGAAACCTATGGCCCCCGGGTCTATCTTCCATCATATTAATCTTCCAACACGTAGTTATTTCTATTGTCGTTTATTTTGCTTTGCATCTTTATTTCTCTTTATCATAAAAATACCAAAAATATTATCTTATCATATCTATCAGATCTTACTCTCGTAAGTGACCGTGAAGGGATTGAAAACCCCTTTATCGCGTTGGTTGCGAGGTTCTTATTTGTTTGTGTAGGTGCGTGGGACTTGAGCGTGATCTCCTACTGGATTGATACCTTGGTTCTCAAAAATTGAGGGGAAATACTTATGCTACTTTACTGCATCACCCTTTCCTCTTCAAGGGAAAACCAACGCAGTGCTCAAGAGGTAGCAAGAAGGATTTCTGGCGCCATTGCCGGGGAGATTCTCGCCAAGTCAAGTCAAGATTTGACTCCCGACAACGAGCCATTTCTAGCGCCGTTGCCGGGGAGTCTTCGCACAAGTCAAGACATACCAAGTACCCATCACAAACTCTTATCCCTCGCATTACATTATTTGCAATTTGCCTCTCGTTTTCCTCTCCCCCACTTCACCCTTGCCGTTTTATTCGCCCTCTTTTTCCGTTCCCCTTCTCTTTTTTCTATTTGCCTTTTTGCCGGTTTCCTGTTTGCTTGTGTGTTGGATTGCTTGCTTGTCACGATGGCTCAAGATAATACTAAATTGTGTGACTTTGCCAATACCAACAATAATGATTTTATTAGCACTCCGATTGCTCCTCTTACCGATGCTGAATCTTGCTGCTTTGTTGAATCTTGTCATGAAAGATCCGTTTTCTGGCCTTCCTAGTGAAGATGCCGCTACCCATCTAAATTTTTTTGCTGATTTGTGTGATATGCAAAAGAAGAAAGATGTGGATAATGATATTGTTAAACTTAAGCTGTTTCCATTTTCGCTTAGAGATCGTGCTAAAGCTTGGTTTTCGTCTTTGCCTAAAAATAGTATTGATTCATGGAATAAGTGCAAAGATGCTTTCTTCTCTAAGTATTTTCCTCCCGCTAAGATCATCTCTCTTAGAAACGATATTATGAATTTTAAGCAAATTGATCATCAACATGTTGCACAAGCTTGGGAGAGGATGAAATTAATGATACGTAATTGCCCTACGCATGGTGGATGATTATACATAATTTTTATGCCGGATTGAATTTTGCTTCTAGAAATCTTTTAGATTTGGCCGCGGGAGGCACTTTTATGGAAATCACTTTAGGAGAAGCTACCAAACTCCTAGATAATATTATGGTTAATTATTCTCAATGGCACACTGAAAGATCTACTAGTAAAAAAGTGCATGCAATTGAAGAGACTAATGTTTTGAGTGGAAAGATGGATGAACTTATGAAATTGTTTGCTAATAAGAGTGCTACTACTAATCCTAATGATATGCCTTTGTCTACTTTGATTGAGAATAATAATGAATCTATGGATGTGAATTTTGTTGGTAGGAACAATTTTAGTAACAACGCGTATAGAGGTAATTTTAATTCTAGGCCATTTCCTAGTAATTCCTCCAATAATTATGGTAATTCCTACAACAATTCTTATGGAATTTTAATAAGATGCCCTCTGAATTTGAGACTAGTGTTAAGGAGTTTATGAATTCGCAAAAGAATTTCAATGCTTTGCTTGAAGAAAAATTGCTTAATGTTGATGAATTGGCTAGGAACGTTGATAGAATTTCTCTTGATGTTGATTCTTTGAAACTTAGATCTATTCCATCTAAGCAAGATATCAATGAGTCTCTCAAAGCCATGAGAATTTCCATTTATGAGTGCAAAGAAAGAACCACTAGGATGCGTGCTAAGAAAGATTGCTTTGTGAAAGCGTGCTCTTCTAGTTTCTATGAAAATAAAGATGAAGATCTAAAAGTTATTGATGTGTCTCCTATTAAATATTTGTTTTGCAATATGAATCTTGATTATGATGGGACTGGAGATGAGCCACCTTTACCTAAAAGGCGTTCCAAAAATTCGGAGCTTTTAGATCTTGATGCAAAAATTGGTAAAAGTGGTTGAAGAGGTCAAACCTTTAGATACCAATGAACCCACTATTTTGGATTTCAAGGAATTTAATTATGATAATTTCTCTTTGATAGATTGTATTTCCTTGTTGCAATATGTGCTAAATTCTCCTCATGCTTATAGTCAAAATAAAGCATTTACTAAACATATCGTTGACGCTTTGATGCAATCTTATGAAGAAAAACTTGAGTTGGAAGTTTCTATCCCTAGAAAACTTTATGATGAGTGGGAACCTATTATTAAAATTAAAATTGAAGATCATGAATGCTATGCTTTGTGTGATTTGGGTGCTAGTGTTTCCACGATTCTGAAAACTTTATGTGATTTGCTAGGATTCCGTGAATTTGATGATTGTTCTTTAAACTTGCACCTTGCGGATTCCATTATTAAGAAACCTATGGGAAGAATTAGTTATGTTCTTATTGTTTCAAATAGGAACTATGTGCCCGTAGATTTCATTGTTCTTGACATAGATTGCAATCCTTCATGTCCTATTATTCTTGGTAGACCTTTCCTTAGAATGATTGGTGCAATTATTGATATGAAGGAAGGGAATATTAAATTCCAATTTCCGTTAAGGAAAGGCATGGAACACTTCCCTGGAAAAAATTAAATTACCATATGAATCTATTATGAGAGCCACTTATGGATTGCCTACCAAAGATGGCAATACCTAGATCTATCCTTGCTTTTATACCTAGCTAGGGGCGTTAAACAATAGCGTTTGTTGGGAGGCAACCCAATTTTATTTTTATTGCTTGCTTTTTGCTCCTGTTTAGTAATAAAAAATTTATCTAGCCTCTTTTTTGGTTGTGTTTTTTGTGTTTAATTAGTGTTTGTGCCAAGTAGAACCATTGGGAAGACTTGGGGAAAGTCTTATTGATCTTGCTGTAAAAACAGAAACTTTAGCTCTCACAAGAATTGCTGCCATTTTTATTTGGAAAGTGATATTTAGTTAATTATTTTTTTAGATGATTAACAGATAAATTACTCACGTACAGAAATTTATTTTAGAATTTTTGGGGTTCCATAAGTGGTCGAAACCTACAGATTACTACAGACTGTTCTGTTTTTGACAGATTCTGTTTTTCGTGTGTTGTTTCCTTATTTTGATGAATCTATGGCTAGTAAAAGAGTTTATAAACCATATAAGTGCATTGAATACTAAGAGAAGTTTGATACTTGATGATTGTTTTGAGATATGGAGATAGTGATATTAAAGTTGTGCTAGTTGAGTAGTTGTGAATTTGAGAAATACTTGTGTTGAAGTTTGCAAGTCCCGTAGCATGCACGTATGGTAAACGTTGTGTAACAAATTTGAAACATGAGGTGTTATTTGATTGTCTTCCTTATGAGTGGCGGTCGGGGACAAGCGATGGTCTTTTCCTACCAATCTATCCCCCTAGGAGCATGCGCGTAATACTTAGTTTTTGATGACTTGTAGATTTTTGCAATAAGTATGTGAGTTCTTTATGACAAATGTTGAGTCATGGATTATACGCACTCTCACCCTTCCATCATTGCTACCCTCTTCGGTACCGTGCATTTCCCTTTCTCACCTTGAGTGTTGGTGCAAACTTCGCCAGTGCATCCAAATCCTGTGATATGATACGCCCTATCACACATAAAGGTTGGTTGGTTGGAGGTCATCGTCCTGTCAAGCAACAAGGAGGACAATGGAGGCAACGACGGAGGCAGTGGATGCGCTATCGACGACATCTTCGACATTGAAGAATGGCGAAGAATCTTGGTCGACTCCAGTGACAACGGCATAGGGCCTGACCCCATGCCCGGTTGAATGTCTAGGGTGGACTAGCCACCCCTCGCAAAGTCTGATTGTGACTAATTTTTTTTAGGTTTAAGTTCAAGTTTTGCTTAAATTAGACTATGTTTCAGCGGATGGTAAAGTGAATTTCATGATGAATTTCGGTGGAACAATTTTTCTTTTCACTCCGCTAATTTTATGAGATCGGCTTGGTCTTGCCAAAATTTAGTGGAGTAAACATACTCCACCAAGCTTTACTCGGTCGGATACTCTATTTTTAGGAGATTAGCTAGAGTTTCTCTTAGAGAAGCCATCAAATATGGTCATCAAACGTTTGGTTGGACATGTGTCCAAATGTGTTAGTGGATAGCAAGTGATAACCAACAAGTATAGGGGATCAATAGTAGTCCTTTTGATAAATAAGAATGTCGAACCCAACAAAGTGTAGAAGGAATTAATAAGCGGTTTTCAGCAAGGTATTCTTTACAAGTGTTGTAAAGTTGTTGTGACAGATAATTTGATAGTAAGATAATTCAGCATTATTAACAAGTAACAAAAGTGAGAAGGTGCAGAAAGGTGGCCCAATCCTTTTATTACAAAGGACAAGCTGAAAGTACTTCTTATAGTGAGCAAAGTGTTCTCAAGGACACAAGGGAATTTCGTCTAGTCATGCTCATCACGATTCATTGACTCGCGTTCACTTCTTTGATAAGTTGTTATGTGGGGGACCAATGGTAGGGTGCTATTCTTACTGAAAAAAGAAAACCACTTATGATTACCCCCTCTTGCAAGCATCCGCAACTACGAAAGAAGAATGAAGATTAATCTAACCATAGCATGAAACATATGGATCCAAATCATCCCTTACAGAATAACGCATAAACTAGGGTTTAAGCTTCTGTCACTCTCGCAACCCATCATCTACTTACTAATCTCACAATGCCTTCCCCTAGGCCCAAGCATGGTAATGTGTCGTGTAGTCAACGTTCACATGATACCACTAGAGGAAGAACAACATAACACATCATCAAAATATTGAACGAAAAACAACTTCACATGATTACTTATAACAAGACTTCTCTCATGTCCTCGGGAACAAACGAAACTACTCACAAATCATATTCATGTTCATGAATAATATCTGATTAACAATTTGAACATATAATCTGCCACCAAGTAAACCAACTAGTATCAAGCAGACTAAGGCATAGCCTAGTGGTGGGAAGGGGCTGATGCCTTCCCACCCACCCAGGTTCAAGGCATGGTACTTGCAATTTGGGTTTGTTGCACCAATTATACTATAGGGGGTTCCCTTATAGTCTTTCTGTAAAAAAACCAACTAGTATCAACTACAAGATGTAATCAACACTACTAGAAATCCACAAGTACCAATCTGAGGTTTGAGACAAAGATTGAATACAAGAGATGAACTAGCCTTTGGAGATAACATGTTGCTGGTGAAGATGTTGATGGAGATGAGTCCTCCAACGATGAGAAGAGTATTGGTGATGGTGATGGCAATGGCTTTGATTTCCCCCTCCTGGAGGGAAGTATCCCCGGAGGAATCGCTCCATCGGAGGGGAAAAGTGCTCCTTGCCAGGTTCCGCCTCGAGATGGCGGCGTTTCATCTCGGAAGACTTATCTTGATTTTTTCTAGGGAAAATGGCTTCACATAGGAGAAGATGGGCCTCAGAGGCCTGCTGTGGGCCCCACAAACTCACATGGTGTGCCCCAGGGGGGCACCACCTGAGTTTGTAGCTCCCTGGTCGGTCCTCTCCAGTAGATTTTATTCCAGTGTTGTTATATGTTTTGAAATAAATCTTTGAAATCATTTGGAGCTCTGGAATGGCTATCTATGTTGTAGCTATTTTAGGTCCAGAGTTCTAGCTACTGACAGTCTCCCTCTTGTGATGGAACTTGCAATTTAAAAGATAAAAGGCATTATAATTGCACCAAAAAGTGAAATATAACTTTAAAATAGTAAAAAATAACAGTAGGAAAACATGATGCAAAATGCATGTATCAAATCCCCCAAGCTTAGACTCCGCTGGTCCTCAAGCGAATACCGAGCTAGATAATCATGACCATAGATTTATAGAGCGAGGCGTTGGTAAAATAAAAATACAGACATGGCAACATTATGATTATTATTATAACATACTAATCATAAATTTGCATGATCAAGTAAATTTCATTGACAAGCTAAAGTATTAAACAATAAATTTTCTTGAAAACTAACAAACTATGTTCTCACTAATCAAAGCAATTACAAGTCATCATATTTCTAGGAAGGGTCTATGTAAGACCTTTTGATTTAGCAAACTTCACATACTCTACTATGATATAGTCTTCCATGATTGCTGGCACCCAAAGCATATTTTTAGAACAAACTGTCTCAATCAAACAAAGAGGAAGACAATGGTTTAATGTTTCCCGTCCAAACTTATTTATCTGAGGGATAATGTCAACAATAATAACCCATGATCAGATATATTCAACTAGATAAGCCACATGTTAGAGGATCCATGACAATATAAATTCTATGAAAAATATAAACAAACATAACTCATCACATTGTCTTCCTTGTCCAACATCAACTATTTGATCAAGTTTGGAAATAATTAATGGGGGGTCACAATCATAGAAGATGTCCAAGATAGTATATTTATAAGTGAAATATCTCTTACTTTATTATTCTTTCATGAATTTCCTAAGTGACCAGTGCTATGTTTGTTATCTTCCAGTAAATTTTATCAATTATTCTCTTTTATGTAAAGTCATTTCTCTCCACGGGATTAGCATATAAACTTATTATTATTATTATTGCTATGATTGATGCAAAAGAAAGAAAAATGAAAGGGCACTCAAACTCATTGGTACGTCTCCAACGTATCTATAATTTTTATTGTTTCATGCTATTATATTATCAATCTTGGATACTTCATATGCATTTTTGTGCAATTTTATATCATTTTTGGGGACTAACCTATTAACCCAATGCCTAGTGCCAGTTGTTGTTTTCTACTTGGTTTTCCAAAAAATCTGTACCAAACCGAGTCCAAACGCTACGAAACTTTTTGATGATTTTTTCCTAGATAAAAGAGACCATAGAAGCTTCGGGAGGAGACTAGAAGCGAAGCAAGGAAACGACAAGGCAACAAGGCGCACCTTGTTACCTTGTGGGCCCCACGTGGCTCCTTCTGACTGACATCCACTTCTGTAATTCTCAAATATTGGGAAACTCCTCGAGAGCCACCCAAAACACTTTTTCCGCTGCCGCAAGCTTCTGTTCTTTCGCGATCCCATCTGGAGGCCTTTTCCGGTACTCTGCCGGAGGGGGAATTGATCACGGAGGGCTTCTACATCATCCTTGTTGTCTTCCGATGATGTGTGAGTAGTTTACCAAAGACCTACGGGTCCATAGCTAGTAGCTAGATGGCTTATTCTCTCTCTCTTTGATCTTCAATACAATGTTGTCCTCGATCTTCTTGGAGTTCTATCTGATGTATCCTTATTTTGTGGTGTGTTTGTTGGGATCCGATGAATTGTTGGTTTATGACTAGCTTATTCATTTAAAGTAATTGAGTTTTTTCTAAACTTTATTATGCATGATTATGATAGATTTGTATTTCTCTATGATCTATCCATTTGGTTTGGCTAAGTAGATTGATTTATCTTAAGTGGGAGAGGTGCTTTGTAATTGGTTCAATCTTGCGGTGTCCTCACATCGTGACAGAAGACGTAGCGAGGCACATATTGTATTATTGCCATTAAAGATAAACAATGGCATTTATTCACATTTCTTGAGTCTACTTTGTCTACATCATGTCATCTTGCTTAAAGCATTACTCTGTTTGTCATGACCTTAATACCATAGATGCATGCTGGATAGTGGTCGATTGGTGGAGTAATAGTAGTAGATGTAGGCACGAGTCAGTCTACTTGTCATAGACATGATGCCTATATGTGTGATCATTTCCATGAATATCTTCATAACTATGTGCTTTTCTATTAGTTGCCCAACAATATTTTACACACTGAATGCTATCATTTCAATAGAGAAACCTCTAGTGAAAACTATGGCCCACGGGTCTACTTTTATCATATTATAAAAACCAAAAATAGATTGCATCAATTTATTTACTTTTATTTTACTGTTCTTTTTATCAATCTATTACTATCAGAATTAATCCTTGCAAGTAACGAGTTCAATGGGATTGGGTGCAAGTATTTGCTCTTGTGTGTGTAGGAGCTGAAGAAGGTAATTTGCGTGGTTCTCCTATTGGTTCAATAACCTTGGTTCTCATACTTATCTCTACTGTATTGCTTCGCCCTTCCTCTTTGGGGGAAATCCCAACGCAACTTACAAGTAGCACTCATACTAAGCTTTATTATAACTTTCACTATCAATTACATTGATAGCACTGGAATGAGATATACACTCAAACTACTTGATACTAATTTTTTATTCTAAATCATGAAAGAAAAAAGTATTGATCTAAGGTAGATAATAATGATAAAAGTGATGGTGATACGATACCGGGGGCACCTCCCCCAAGCTTGGAACAAGCCAAGGGTGGTGCCCATACCCATGTACTCAAGTTTCCTTCTTGGATGATGGTGGTGGTGAAGTGGTGGCCTTGTCGTCCGTCTTCCACGTCATAGGTTCCCCACCGAAGAAAGAAGAGAGAGTCTCCGGATTCCTGAAATCTGCAGCTACACTGATCCTTTTAAACCTAGATTCATACTCACAGTTTTAGTTTTGCGGCCATAAACTTGTGCTTGGAGATTTTAAATCCGGACATGGAGGTTGTTGATGGCCTACCCGATCTTGTCATTGCCCCACTTATGGCAACAAACAAAATCTATGATCATGGAGTGGTTGGCATCAAGTCCATATTTCACCATCCTCTGGCACTTGAAGATTTCATGCTCCACTGCTTCCTGCCTGGCCATCTCGTCTCCATCCTTCTTTTGTCCTTAGATGTCCTGGATGTGGAGCACCCCCTCCTGAAGTTCCATGGTCTAAGGGTTCTTTATCACCTCTGGGAGATAGCGGTTGATGACCTTCTCAAAGAATTTGTCCTTAGACTAGCTTGATGATGGCATGATGACCTAGATCCTGACATAAAATAGCTCGAAACAAGAACAAAGGAGAACTTGCGATGCGGAGGTCAAAACAGCGAAAGATATATATAATGAATTTTTATCCCGTAGGACAAGTCTTCCAGAAGAAAATGGAGACAGGAAGGTGCACGAGGGCCCCACAAACTCTCATGGCGCACCCGGCGAGGGGGGGGGGAGGCACCTGAGCTTGTGGTTTCCTCATGGACCTTCTTGGATGTTTCTTATTTTCCTAATTTTTTATATATTCCTAAATGGACAGAAAGTATATGGAAATTTTGGAGTCGATTTACTTATCGTACCATGTAACTATTCCTTTTTCAAGGTTCTGGAGTACTCCCAAAGGTCTCTATGATAGTTTTCTGGTTAAAATACTTGAATAACGTCTGAATCAATGTTAATGGGGCTACCTGCAGTATAATGTTTAATTCTTGGCCCATTAACGACCTTTAGGTTGTTCCCTTCAGTGTTATTGATCTTGATGGCTCCGGAGTGGTAAACTGCTTCGACGAAATACGTTCCTTCCCACTCAGGGAGAATTTTATCTGTAAAATATCTTAAACAAGACTTGTACGAAAGAACTTTACCACCAATATGAAATTCCCATTTCTAAATTCTTTTATCATGCCATGTTTTAACTTTCTCTTTGAATAATTTAGCATTTTCATTGGTTGTGTCCTCCATTCATCAAGAGAACTAACATCAAATAACCTCTTTTTTCACTGACAAGCTAAAATTCATAATTAAGTTCTTTAATGGCCCAATAAGTTTTATGTTCTAACTCAAGAGGTAAATGACAAGCCTTTCTGTAAACCAATTTATAAGGGGACAGACTACAAGAATCAGAGAATTTGCCATCAGTCCATTCTTTGTCGTCTGCTAGCGGACGACACAGATGGTGTTTGATGTCAGCTTCCAAAAAGCAAACAGAAAAGAAAGGCCTCATGGCAAAGATCATGTTTGCCGTCGGCTAGCAGACGACAAAGAGCCCAAAAAGCAGACGACAAAGGCAGGCGAATGACAACTAGCCAAATAGCAGATGGCAAAGAGACCATCTACGCCCCATTGGAGCATGACACTGGTTAGGTCAAACGGACGGCCTAGATGCCGTCCTCGAGCGGATGGCAAAGAGCAGCAGACGACAACGATCATTAAAAGTACACGACAAAGAAAAAATTCACTAAAGCTTTCTAACGGCCGTGCGCCCGCGCCCAACACACCTCCCACTGCCTCCCTCTCTCCCTCTCCCTCTCCCTCCCTCCCTCCCTCCCTCTCTCTCTCTCTCTCTCTCTCTCCCTCCCTCTCTCTCGCCACCACGGCCGTCGCCGCCGCCGACCCATCGCCCCGCTGCGCCCGTCGCTTTCAATGAACTACCAACCTGCTGTCTGCTTATACAGATCCACCGCCCCGCCGCCTGGTGTCGCTTGAAGCTATGTCGGTATTTCCCCAAAGAGGAAGAGATCATGAAGCATAACGGCGGTAGGTATTTCCCTCAGATATTAAACTAAGGTTATCGAACCAGTATTAGAACCAAGCAACACAACGTAAACAACCCCTGCACACAAATAACAAATACTCACAACCCGACGTGTTAAAGGGGTTGCCAATCCCTTTCGGGTAACGGTGCCAGAAATTGGTGCGTGCACGAGAGAAAGTTGTAATAGATTGAATTAATAGATCACAAATACAATAAAGTGCAGCAAAGTATTTTTGTATTTTTGGATTAATAGATCTGAAAATAAAAACAAAGGGAAAGTGGATCACAAAGGCAAATATATGAGAAAGAGACCCGGGGGCCGTAGGTTTCACTAGTGGCTTCTCTCGAGAAAAATAGCAAAGCGGTGGGTGAACAAATTACTGTTGGGCAATTGATAGAACTTCAAATACTCATGACGATATCGAGGCAATGATCATTACATAGGCATCATGTCCAAGATTAGTAGACCGACTCCTGCCTGCATCTACTACTGTTACTCCACACATCGACCGCTATCCAGCATGCATCTAGTTTATTAAGTTCATGGAGAAACAGAGTAATGCAATAAGAACGATGACATGATGTAGACAAGATCTATCTATGTAGAGATAGACCCCAAAGTTTTATCCTTAGTAGCAACGATACATACGTGTCGGTTTCCCTTCTGCCACTGGGATCAAGCACCGTAAGATCGAACCTGCTACAAAGCACCTCTTCCCATTGCAAGATAAATAGATCAAGTTGGCCAAACAAAACCCAAATATTGGAGAAGAAATATGAGGCCATAAGCAATCATGCATAAAAGAGTTGAAAGAAACTCAAATACTTTCATGGATATAAAAAGATAGATCTGATCATAAACTCAAAGTTCATCAATCCCAACAAACACACCGCAAAAAGAGTTACATCATATGGATCTCCAAGAGATCATTGTATTGAGAATCAAGAGAGAGAGAGATTGGAAGCCATCTAGCTACTAACTACGGACCCGAAGGTCTACAAAGAACTACTCACGCATCACCGGAGAGGCACCAATGGAGGTGGTGAACCCCATCCGAGATGGTGTCTAGATTGGATCTGGTGGTTCTAGACTCTGCGGCGGCTGGATGAATATTTCGTCAACTCCCCTAAGGTTTGTGGAATATTGGGGTATTTATAGAGCAAAGAGGCGGTCCGGGGGCACCCGAGGTGGGCACAACCCACCGGGGCGCGCCTGGGCATCCTGGCATGCCCCGGTGGGTTGTTCTCTCCTCGGAGCACCACCCAGGCGCAGCCAGGGCCCATTATGTTCCTTCTGGTCCATAAAAAATCTACATAAAGTTTCATTGCGTTTGGACTCCGTTTGATATTGATTTTCTGCAATGTAAATAATAGGCCAAAAACAACAACTTGCACTTGGCACTATGTCAATAGGTTAGTACCAAAAAATGATATAAAATGACTATGAAATGATTATAAAACATCCAAGATTGATAATATATCAACATGGAACAATAAAAAATTATAGATACGTTGGAGACGTATCACCGCCCCATCATCCTCGGCCACCACCCCGCCGCTCCACTCTACCATCTCCGCCCCGACGCCCCCCCTCCGGTGAGTCCTCTTTTCTGTTTTTTCTTTCTTTTTTTCATTTAAATGCTACTGTTAGTGCTATGTTACTCATACTTAGTTATGTTAGTGATAGGTTAGAAAAGAAATATATATATTGCTACTGTTAGTTCTAGGTTAGTGCTAGGTTAGAAAAGTAGTTTTATATATAGAGATTTTTTATCGGGATTGAATATTGGTGTTGATCGGGTGGATTTAAATGTGTAGTTATTTCATCGCTGCGAGGGTGTGGCATTCGACGACCTCCCCATGCGTTCGACGAGCTCCCCTCATTCGTGGGTTAGCACAAATGATATCTCCTCCCCCCTTCATTTGCTCTATTCCGGTCTTCGTGCCAATGATACCTGCTACTGGCTATAAGTAGATTCAATCATTAGTATGCGTGACCAGTATGGGTCTCCCATTTGAAAGGGTTACAATTATAAATATGCATGCATTTTCATATTGATAACCATGATTCTTTCGAATTGTCCAACGTTATCTATGGACAACTAGAGTATGTGTAGATTGGGTTCATTTTCCCATGCTCTGCTCCGGATCTAATGCAGAATTTCGTTAGTGACTACCTATTGTTCTCTGGGTACACATCCTCTCTGTTTATTGCCGAGACGTGTATCAGGAGAACAACAGGGAAGTGTTGTCGAAATTTTGCATCAGATCCGGAGCAGAGCATGGGAAAACGAACCCAACCTACACATACTCGGATGGGATTAGGACCTATCTTTACCTATTAGCATGTAGGTTGCATGGACGTAATAAAATTGACAAACTTTATTAACTCATGAATATATATGCTGAATTATATATATATATATATATATATATATATATATATATATATATATATATATATATATATCTTGTGTGTTTTGTAGCTAGGCAAGATGAGTGATCGTGCGTGGATGTACACCGGTCACACTAGTTAGAAAGACATGTCCAATGAATGGTTAACAAAAACCAAGGGGTTTGTGAGAGCTGCATTTGCAAATGGGCAGAGAAAAACCTCGTGCCCCTATGTTAGGTGCGACAACTTTTCACAAAGGACAGAGGGTGAAATGGGTAAACACCTACAGAAGTGGGGTTTTACGCCTGATTATACAATGTGGACATTTCATGGTGAGTCTGCCCAACGTACCAGAGATGAGGGGGTTCATCGTCGCACTGACGAGCATGGTACCGGCATCGAAGACATGGTGCAAGACTTTGATGATGCTTGGGATTTGGACGATGAGATGGAGGAATCTGCAAAGGCCTTCAATGAAATGTTGGAGTCCTCAAAACATCCTCTCCACGAGCACAAGTGATGGCCCTGAAGGCTCAATTCAACTTGGGCAGAGAATGCTATGACACGATGATGACACTATTTGGATGCTTTCTACCCAAAGGCCATGAAATGCCTACAAACCTGTACCAGTCGGAGAAAATCCTCCATGTATTTAAGATGCCCTATGAGAAGATAGATGCCTGTGAGAAAGGATGTGCCTTATTTCAGCTTGAGCATGCGAGCTTGAACTATTGTCCCATTTGGAAGTCTTCAGTATATGTTGAGAAGAGGCAGACCAAATCCTTGTTAATGTTCTTCCGTATATGCCAATCTTACCAAGACTTCAACATCTTTTCATGGTTGAAGAGACGGCCAGACAGATGACATGACACAAATTGGGCAAAAGAACTGAACTAGATGCATATGGGAATCAGATGTTGGTACACACATCAGATGCTTTTGCGTGGAAGAACTTCGATGCACTACATGAGCATAAAGCGGTAGATCCAAGGCATCCTTGAGTTTGCATCGGCAGGGATGGGTTCAATCCATTTGGTATGACGGAAAGCCAATAAAGTTGTTGGCCTGTATTTGTCATTCCACTCAATCCCCCCGGACAGATTATGCAAAGAAAGAACATTTTCCTGACGTTGATAATTCCTGGGCCCAACTATATGGGGAAGAATATGAATGTGTACATGCAGCTGCTTAAGGATGAATTGCACCGCCGCTAGAAACAAAATTGCACAATGCATGCCTGGTACATGTACTCGATGCATGACTTGCCGGCGTATGCGCTATTTGTTGGTTGGTGTGTGCGTGGAAGGTTCCTGTGCCCCACATGCAAGGCAGCTCTTCAGTTTCATTAGCTACAGGCGGGTCGCAAGTATTCTTGCTTCGTCTTGCATAGACAGTTCCTGGATCCTTGCCATAAGTTCAGAAAGGACAAGAAGAACTTCATTAAAGGTAGAGTTGTCAAAAACTCTGCACCACCTGCACTGCCAGGCCAACAGATCCTGGATCAGTTAAACGCTCTTGAGCCTGATCCAGAGCGTCTAGGGTATTTCAAGGGGTATAATACGGAACACATCTAGACTCACAAGACATGCTTATGGGATCTGTCTTACTTCAAAGACATCCTTCTTCCACACAACATCGACGTGATGCACAATGAAAAGCATATTGATGAGGCCCTTTTTGGTACGTTGTTCGGCCTAGAGGGGAAGTCAAAGGATAATCCTAATGCTAGAGTCGATCAACAGACTCTATGTGATAGACTATTACAAATCATGCGACAACCGAAAGGAAAGCAAAACTGGTTGAAACCAAAGGCCTGGTTCAATCTTGTAAGGGGAGCTATTAGGAAAATTATCTTTTGGGTGAAAATGCACTTGATGTTCCCCGATGGGTATGCAGCGAATCTAAAGAGGGGAGTGAGTCTTGAAAAATTGAAAATATTTGGTCTCAAGAGTCATGATTGGCACATATGGCTTGAGCGGGTAATGTCGATGATGTTGCGTGGCTTTATCCCTGAGAATGAATGGCTACTACTGGCAGAGTTGAGCTATTTCTTTCGTGTTCTTTGTGAGAAAGAACTATCGCCTGGCGTGCTAGATGATGATACGTATCCAACGTATCTATAATTTATGATGTATTCATACCATGTTTACAATAATTTTATATGGTTTTGTATGATTTGATAAGAACTAACACGGACTGACATTGTTTTCAGCAGAAGTACCGTCGTATCATTTTTTGTGCAAAAATAAAAGTTCTCGGAATGGGCTGAAAATTTACGGTGATTTTTTATGAACCAAAAGTGACCCCCGAAGCACAAGAGCTGGGCCAGGAAGTGGACGAGGAGGCCATCAGCCCTCTAGGCGCGCCCAACCCCCTAGGAAGGGTGCTCCGGGCTTGTGGCCCCCTAGGGTACCTCCTTGACGTTAGACCGACGCCAAAAATTCTTATAAATACCCAAACCTCTGAAAAGAACCCTAGATCGAAAGTTTCGCCGCCGCAAGCGTATGTACCCACGAAAAATCAATCTAGGCCCTCTTCGGCACCCTGCCGAAAGGGGCCATCATCACCGGAGGCCATGAAGGAGGAAGCTGGAAGGGGCTATCATCACCATGGAGTCCAAGGACTAGAGGGAGAACCTCTTCCTATCTAGGGGGCATGGAGGAGGAAGCACAAGGGGGAGACTCTCTCCCCCTCTCTCTCGGTGGCGTCGGAGTGCCGCCGGGGGAACCATCGCCGCGGTGATCGTCTTCATCAACATCACCATCTTTATCACCTTCCTCATCTATTTTAAGTGGTCCACTCTCCCGCACCCCGCTGTAATCCCCTACATGAACATGGTGCTTTATGCCACATATTATGATCCAATGATGTGTTGCCATCCTATGATGTTTTGAGTAGATTTCTTTTGTCTTTTAGGTTGATTAATGATTTAGATTGGTTTGAGTTGTATGTTTTATTTTGGTGCTGTCCTATGGTGCCTTCCATGCCATGCACACATGAAGGATTCGCGTTGTAGGGTGTTGCAATACATTCATGATTCGCTTATAGCGGGTTGCTAGAGTGATAGAAGCTTAAAATCGAGTAAGGGGGTTGTTGCGTATGGGATAAAGGGGACTTGATACTTTAATGCTATGGTTGGGTTTTACCTTAATGATCTTTAGTAGTTGCAGATGGTTACTAGAGTTCCAATAATAAGTGGATATGATCCAAGTAGAGAAAGTATGTTAGCTTATGCATCTCCCTCATATAAAATTGCAACAATGATTACCGATCTTGTTAACAATTGCCTAGGATAATTGCGCACACCGATCCATCATTATTCCACATTCGCTATTTATAATATATAGTAATATATTCTAACTTTATGATAACAACATCTATTTTTATATTTTACTTCTCTGATATTAAGCAAAGCTATTCTCTATATGTCCACAACGTAGTTTTATTTCTCGTTTCTAGATGGAAGCAAACGTTCGATGTATGTAGAGTTGTATCAATGGCTGATAGGACTTGAGAGAATATTGATCTTTCCTTTAGCTCCTTCTGGGTTCGACATTCCATTCTTATCACCTCCAACTTTTGAAATTCCTACGACGATTCCTTGCACTTGGGGATTATCAAGCTCTTTTCTAGCGCCATTGTCGGGGAGCAATAACGTGGGGTTGATATTCTCGTGTGTGCTGGTTTGCTTTCTTCACTAAGTAGATTTTGTTTTCCCTTTTGTTTTTGATTTCTTTAGTTGTGGGTGAAATATTTTTTTAAAGAATGCAAAATACAAAAAATTACTTGCCTCTTATGCCTAAAAACTTCTAAAAAAGGAGAAGTGATTGGAAGGTTATGCATTGGAGAAGTGAGGATCGACCTTGAACACTTGTGTTCATGCTCATGGAAATAATGTAGAATTTTTCATGGAAAATTCTCAAAAATAATTATCCCCTTGTATATATCCATTTTATTATAAAAAATAATGTGCCAAGATTTGGCTTTAGGATGATTAGATTGCTTATTCGCTATGTGAGGTGCAAAAACAGAACCTTTTTCGGTAGTAATTGAATTTACATTTTTTATTGGAGAACGATAAACTTTTAATATTTTTACACAGCACTGCTATGATTTTTTTATTTGTTTCCTAATTTATTAGAATTTTTGGAGTCACAAAAGTATACAAAATTTCTAGATTGCTACAGACTGTCGTGTTTTTGACAGATTCTGTTTTCTATGTGTTGTTCGCTTATTTTGATGAATGTATGGGTTGTATCGGGGGGTATGAACCATGGTAAAGTTGGAATACAGTAGATATAATGCTAATATGAAATTGGAATGAGTTTACAATAGTACAAAAAAGTAGTGATTTGCTTTATTATACTAACGGATCTCACGAGTTAGTATAATATTGTTGGAGAACGTAGTAATTGCAAAAAAATTCTACGTACACACAAGATCATGGTGATGCATAGCAACGAGAGGGGAGAGTGTTGTCCACGTACCCTCGTAGACTGAAAGAGAAAGCGTTAGCACAACGCGGTTGATGTAGTCGTACGTCTTCATGATCCAACCGATCAAGTACCGAACGTACGCACTACAAAAAAATACACTTCCGTGATGATACGTGTTTGTCACAGTAGGTCATGTTTCTTGTCATGCATGTACATCCATGACGATTTTATGACAGTATCAAGATAGTCATACCTGTTGTCGGTGTCAAAACCGGCGGATCTCGGATAGGGGGTCCCGAACTGTGCGTCTAGGCCAGATGGTAACAGGAGGCAGGACACGATGTTTTACCCAGGTTCGGGCCCTCTTGATGGAGGTAAAACCCTACGTCCTGCTTGATTAATATTGATGATATGGGCAGTACACGAGTAGATCTACCACGAGATCAGAGAGGCTAAACCCTAGAAGCTAGCCTATGGTATGATTGTATGTTATGATTGTTGTTCTACGGACTAAAACCCTTAGGTTTATATAGACACCGGAGAGGGTTAGGGTTACACAAGGTCGGTTACAAACGAGGAGATATCCATATCCGTATTGCCTAGCTTGCCTTCCACGGCAAGTAGAGTCCCATCCGGACATGAGACAGAGTCTTCAATCTTGTATCTTCATAGTCTAACAGTCCGGCCAATGGAGATAGTCCGGCTGTCCGGAGACCCCCTAATCTAGGACTCCCTTAGTAGCCCCTGAACTAGGCTTCAATGACGATGAGTCCGGCGTGCAGTATTGTCTTCGGCATTGCAAGGCGGGTTCCTTCTCCGAATACATCACAAAAGAACTTGAAAACGAGGATAGTGTCCGACCCTGCAAAATAAGTTCCACATTCCGCTGTAGAGAGAATAATATTTCGCAGATCTAATTTGCTGGCTTGTTTTGGCAGCATGACGTTATGTCATGGCCAGGAGATTACTCGAATCATTTTTCTTTAACCTGCTCCACACATAACGCGAGGCGGTTTCTTGACACGTCTTGCCGAAGCGGAGATCGTGTTCCCCCAATTACGGGATTCTCATCAATGCGATCATGAGTAACCCAACCGTGTCTAGGACTCCTAGATTATAGGCAAGTCCTAAACGGCTACAGAGAGGACGCTTGATATTCACCCTCTTTATAAAGGGACAAGGTTTTCGCTTTTTCCCTCTCGTGCTCAATCGAACCCTTCCCTCGCCTCGAGTTTTAACACCCAAAGCCCAGGTTAGGTGCTCCGGATCTTCAATCATGTCCGGATCCAGCCTTCAAGGCCGATGGATGCCCTCCTCTGTTATGGAAGAGGACATTAAGAAGTTGAGGGAGGCCAGATACCTGACCGCCGAGGTTTCGCACCGGCTGCCTGCTTGAGGGCAGATCGTCCCTACTCCCGAACCCAACGAGAACGTCGTGTTCGTCTCCCACTTCCTCCGAGGTCTAGGCCTTACTCTGGATCCCTTCGTCAGGGGTTTGATGTTCTACTAAGGGCTAGATTTCCACGATCTAGCTCCGGACTCGTTCCTCCACATCTCAACATTTATTGTCGTGTGTGAGGCCTTCCTCCGCATCACCCCTCACTTCGGCTTTATGGCTCAAGACCTTTGAAGTGAAACTGAAGATGATCGAGGGGCAACATGCAGCGTGTGGAGGTGCATCAATAGGCAAGATGGCAGGAGCTCCATGGCCGAAAGGTTCCTTCCCAGAGGTGTCCGAATTATGGCAGCGGGAGTGGTTTTACGTCATAGCTCCCAGAAGTGCCAAGTTGGCGGCTGCCCCTGCTTTCCGCTCGGGCCCCCCACCACAACTGATGTCATGGATTAGTAGAGGTCTGAGTTCGGGTCTATCCAAGGACGTGCCTATACTGCAAAGCCGCATCCGAGATCTCTTCGAGGGAGATTTTAATTCGGTTGCGGTAATACAAGTTATGCTGGTTCGTCAAGTCCAGCCTTGCAAACACCGGCCCCTTCGCTTATGGGAGTTCAACCCAGAGGGACCACGTGCCATTCAAAGTTTCCTCGGCCTGACGCATGAGGAGATGTACAAGTCATTCTTCGGACCTCAAGCAGAATGTCCGGATATTACCGAGGACATGGGCCGGAGCAGTAACCGCGCTGCCGAACAAGTAAGAAATCCTCTAGCCGAACACACTGTCTTTTATTCAAAGTTATTTCTGAGAGTTTTCTTTTTGACCAGGACTGGCTAACAAAGGCGAAGATGATTCGGTGTTTGTCCCCCCTCCCTGAGGGTTTGGAAAATCCGGTATTGGAAAAGATGCTCAAGGTCGCACCTTGCCCGAAGCCCTTGAAGGAAGATACCGGGGGGGATAATACGGGCGGACGCGGGCCCCCATCGCTGCCCGTTCCAACCGAGGGAACGAGTGTCTCCACGAAGGAGGACAACCGGGGGAGGAAAAGGACTGCTTCCGAGGATCCGGAAGACGAAGCCTCCAAACAGGAGAAGAAGTCTCCCACAGAGGGTCCTGCCTCGGGGTGTGCTTTTGCCGCACAAAGGCCGCGGGGGGATCAGCCCTCCAACGAGTCGTAAGTGATCCAAAATACTTTAATAGTAAAGGTATGCTATCTTTTTTTCTGAGAGAATAACCACCGCATATATCTTGCAGTTCGGGCCTTAGCCCCTCTCAGCTGAGCTCGTCTTCGGGGGATCTTCTTCCAGAGATGATGGAGAGCGAAACGCCTCCCCCGGACACCTCCGCTCAAGAAGCGGGTGACCCCGAAGTGTCGTCACGGAGGGACTCTCCGGATCCGGTGAGGCCAAAAGATAATCCCATAGACCCCCGAAGTCCCCAGCATCCGGCTCCCAAAGAGAGCAGACAAAAGAGTCCGACACCGTTTG
This sequence comes from Triticum dicoccoides, assembly GCF_002162155.2. Taxonomy (NCBI): domain Eukaryota; kingdom Viridiplantae; phylum Streptophyta; class Magnoliopsida; order Poales; family Poaceae; genus Triticum; species Triticum dicoccoides. Next base: position 138,254,405 of record NC_041384.1, read on the forward strand.
GTGTGCGGTCGGACATTCTGAGGGAGTTGGTGGGGCGATTGGCCATCTCAGAAGAACACCGTATGCTGATGATTACGGTGATGGAGAGAATCTCGTCCGCCAAAAGCGGATTACATGAAGCTTTTATGAGTCTAGTGATAGGCTTTGAGGTACATGAGATAATATGTGATAGTACTGCACATGTTAGGTGTGCCCTGTGTAGATAGTAGCCCCTGAGACTCTGGTTGTCATCGAGAACGGCGGCGAACAGAGGATCATATTCTCAGGCAATAACCAGACTACCCCTATGTGCAGGTGGTGGAAGCTCCGGTGGCTAGCCGGACTAGTGAGTTTGCCAAATTGAAACGACAACTGGATGCGGCAGATGCCGACATCGAGCTTGTTAACAAGAGGCTTGACGAGGCACAGGGTAAGTGTTATTATCTGGTGAACACCACATAGTAAGAGCAGCATGATGCCAGTATCTTTAATATGTTGTGACTGCAGATGGAGCTGCCACCATGGAAGCCTTGCGGGCAGAACTTGCCCGAGCCAAAGAACAAGCGAGGATTAGTAATGCAGCTGCTTTGAAGGCGGCCGAAGAGTTGAAAGCCGAGAAGGCTGCACATTGCGAGAGGCAAGAGAAGATGGCCATAGAATTAAAAGACACTGCCGACTGTTGCCGGGTCCTTGAAAAAGAGAACCGAGCGAAGGCAACGGACCTTGAGAAGGCCACGGCGGCGGACAAAGACACCCATTCTGCTATGAGAGCGAAGAAGGAGGAGCTGCGGGAAGTCGGGGATATTGCGGCTGGGAAACCCTTCATGTTACAGAGGAAGTTCGGAGATCCACGGTATGCCCCTCTGGATCGGCTGTGGAGTTTGGCAGATGCGTATATGGATTTGGCGTCGAGCGCTGCCGATGCGGCCAAGTACTTCCAAGGTCAGACAGATCGTGAAGTGGACAAGTTGTTCTGGTCGCAATTCCACATTCCAAAGCATCCACTTTCATTGACTGACCAGCTAGCCGAATCGGCCGAACTGAATAGGTTGTCCGGACTCGCCATGAGGTCTGTTGTGGATCGGCTATGGTCGGAAAAGCCAAAGCCGAATAGCTATTTTAGCTTAGTGCAGCAGTTCCTTGGTGCGGTGCCGCGCATTAATGCGATGAAGAGGTTGGCGTGCATAGAAGGCTCGCGGATGACCCTTGCCCATGTTAAACCATACTAGGCAGAGATGGACGCTACCACTGTTGCGGCGCAGGGTTCGGCCATAGGTCGAGTGGCTGCCGAGCATTATTTCGAGGAGGTTCTCAAGGGTGCTCGTTTGATAGAGGCCCAGTGCTCGAAAAATATTATGTTTGAGTGATATGTATTCTCATTGTAAACACAATGCTTTTATGAAGTTTTTATAAGGCTATGTTTATTCTTTTGCCTGAAAGTAGTATGATGCCTCCTTTGCGGCCGTTTATGTATACATGTGTATAACCTGAAAGATTGCAGCCATCGGCTTCAACCCCCACACATATAATGCGGAGGTGCTCCCAAAAAACGCGTGTTCACACTTAACCCAATGTCTTGGTCCTATTAAGGAGGTGATAGCGTAGCGAACGAGGCAACCGGACTATAATGCTTTAACACTTTCACTTAGCCATAGGAGTTTGACAGTGGGGCTACTAGATAGCCCCTGGTGGCTCCGCACTCTCCCGATCACGGGGTGCGTACATGCCTGGCTGGAAAACGGCCCTTCGTTAAGGCGGAGGAATTCTAACATTCCGATAGGTCATCGAGTGGTTGACCAGTCTCACGCTATATCATGACAGTCAATTTTTGGCTTTCTCTACTAAGGTGCTCGTCCGGATGAACCAGGGCACAATCGCAGTAGTTCTCCTGGTGCTACCTTAGCCGATAAAGCGGAACGTAAGGCACCAAAACACAGGAGCTGGGCAAACCCAACGTTTGACCAAAGACAATGATTCGGAGCTGATGCATATGAGGCCAAACTCGCGACGCCGAACACTCCCTAAGGTATTCGGTCTTTATGGTATAAACCGGGCCTAAATAGTGCCCTTTGTAAGAAGCCCCTTGTGTCCAGGTACGTGCATTATTCTGGCGTGGCCACATGCCAAGATGTCAGCATCCTTCTCAACTGTGCTGAGAATTCGGTGGATATGTATCAACAAGAGACAGTAAAAAAAGGTTTACACAGGGTCTTAATCTAAAGGAATCCTTGGAGCGGGTCTCTGCTGCACGTCTACGCCTGTGTCTCCGTCGTGCCGTATCCTGGACGGGTGTAGCACAATGATCATCTGTAAAAGAGAGGAACTTAGGTGAAAAAGTTGTCGTGCAAAAGGATAGTTTTTAAAGAAACTATGTATAATTCAAGATGAGTAAAAAATGCCACTTGTCTACACGCGTTGAGCCTCTTGTATTTGTAATAGGGGTGCGACCATTGATCCGGTATGAATTACATATAGCTGCGCCGGACTCGTCTAACCGTGCCCGAGGTCTTGACAACTAGATAAATGATTTAGTTGGTCAGGTCGTTTTTAGTGTGCGGCTGCCAAGGCAGCCGCACTCTCTTCGGCGCGCAAAGATCGCAATACTTCCGTTCACTGTAATGATGCCACGTGGGCCGGGCATCTTGGGTGTGAGGGAAGCGTAGTGCGGTATTGCATTAAAGCGAACGAAAGCTTCGCGTCCGAGTAGTGCTTGATAGCCACTTTGGAACGGAGCGATGTGGAAGGTTAAATGTTCGCTACGGAAGTTATCGGGGAAGCCGAATATAACCTTTAGTAGCAGGGAGCCCGTGCAATGAGCCCCTGGGCCTGGCGTTACTCCTTCAAAGGTAGTGTTGCTTTGGCAAAATTTTGTTGGGTATATCCCCATTTCGCGGATTGTATCCTGATATATCAGGTTTAGACTACTGCCACCGTCCATTAGGACTCATGTGAAGTGGTATCCGTCAATTATTGGGTCTAATACCAGGGCAGCCCATCATGCACGCTGGATACTTGCCGAGTAATCATGATGGTCGAAAGTGATCGGTTGAGATGACCAGTGGAAGGACTCCGCGGTGATAGGCCCTTGGGCATATTTTTCTGGGAGTGCAGTTTTGTTTCTTCCCTTGATCACATGTAACACGTTATAGTTTTGACTTCTGGTGGAAATTTCTTTTGTTCCCCAGTGTCTTGCTTGAGAGGCTCATCCTCGTCTTCGCTTGGTGTATCCTCCCCCTTGTGTATGGCGTTGAGCCTGCCGGACTGCTTGAAGACCCAACGTTCTCTGTGGGTATGATTAGCAGGTTTACCAGGGGTGCTATGGATCTGACATATTTGGTCCAGAATTTTTTTTAGGCTAGACAGTTCGTCTCTGGCGCCTTTAGAGGGCGGCTTTTGCTGACCTGGCCGAGAGCTTTTGAATCCGGCGTTTACTGCCGTGCTCTTCGTGATGTCTCCTTTATTTTGGCGTTTGTTATTGCTGTTGCGCCGTGATTTCCCGTTTCCATCTCTAACTTCAGATGTACTAGGGTCACTGGTGCTGCATCTGGCTAGCCAGCTGTCCTCACTCGCGCAAAAGCGGGTCATGAGGCTTGTTTTTGCTGCCATTGTTCTCGGCTTTTGTTGGGCGAGGTGCCTGGCAAGCCATTCGTCACGGACGCTATGCTTAAAAGCTGCCAAGGCTTCGGCGTCCAGATAGTCGACAATTTGGTTCTTTTTAGTAAGAAACATGTTCCAAAGTTTTCGGGCTGACTCTCCAGGCTGTTGAGTTATATGACTCAAATCGTCCGCATCCGGAGGTCGGACATAAGTCCCTTGAAAATTTGCCCAAAAAGCGTCTTCGAGCTCTTCCCAGCTTCCAATGGAGTTTTCGGGGAGGCTTTTGAGCCAGTGACGAGCTAGCCCCTTGAGCTTGTTGGGTAAGTACTTGATGGCATGCAAATCATCTCCTCGAGCCATATGGATATGGAGGATATAGTCCTCGATCCAGACCCCAGGGTCTGTTGTTCCGTCATATGCCTCTATGTTTACGGGTTTGAATCCCTCTGGAAATTCATGGTCTAGCACCTCGTCGGTGAAACATAGGGGGTGTGCGGCACCCCTGTATCTGGGTGTATCGTGTTGTTCGGATGTTTGTTGTGTTACATCATATGCTGGGGCGCGCTTGCGTGGTCCATAGATGGATCTGGTTGCGTCGTCCTTTTGGTGCGAGCCCTCGCAAGTATCGCGTATTGGCTTGTGAGTGGCGTTGTTTGTCGCTCGATGTTGGCCGTGAGGTCGTCTATCCGGCCAGGTGGCTGTTTTGATTTTTGGTTGTGGGGGGGTCTGAGGCCTCCTCATCGAATTCAGGTAGCAACTTCTGCTTTGGGTAGCTCTTGGTGGGGCGATTGTCGCCGTACTTCGCTGCTGTGTTGAGTACTTTACTCCATCTGATTTGGAGTGTGTCCTGCGCAGCCTTGAGCCTTTGCTTCTGCTTTTTCAGACTCCTCGCGGTGGCAACAAGCCTTTAACGGGCATTATGCTGCTCCGGGTGCCTATCCGGTGTTATGTCGTCTGGACTATTATCTTTGACAGAATTAGTTTGTTCGGTGTGATTCTCCGTATTGCCGTAGTCCGGTAGTGGTTCGCGCTGCCCCAATGATGGGTCTGTATGATCATTATTTCTGCCGAGGCGGGATTTGGGGCGGCGCTTGCGCCGCCGCTTTGACTGCTTCCCGAGGGAACAAGCCTTCGGTGCGTCCTTCCGTTCCTCGTCGTCGTTTTCTTATTGTGTGTCCACCATGTATACGTCATATGATGAGGCAGTGGTTCACATCCAGCGCCCTGTGGGCGGTGGTTCCTCTTTGCCTCCCGCATCGTCGTCCATACCGTCGATGTCTTCGGAGTCAAAGTCGAGCATGTCGGTTGAGTCATCGACAGTGGCTATTAAGTGGGTGGTGGGTGGGCGACGAATTTCTTCGTAGTCCGCATCCCAATCCGGTTGGACATAATCCGGCCAGGGCTCTCCTGACAAATAGAGAGACCTTAGTGAATTCAGAATGTCACCGAAGGGCGAGTGCTGAAAGATATCCGTGGCGGTGAATTCCATGATCGGCGCCCAATCGGATTCGATTGGCAGGGGCGCGGATGGTTCAGAGTCCGGAAAAGAGTCCGGCACCTTGGAGTCACGGGCTGCACAGAGGATTATGCTGGTGTTCGGCTCAATCGCCGTTGAGACTGCAGCCCCTGAGGTGGTGTCTAACCACCCGTCCTCGATTGGCATAGTTGGCTCCGAACTAAGGGTCGGAGCTGATGCGGGCACGGCCTCTGGGGTACTGTTCAGCGACAGAGCTAGGTCATACCCATCGCGACAGTGCGGCGCGCCCAGCTGTGGCTCGAATCCGTCAAAGATCAAGTCTCTGCGGATGTCGGCCGTGTAGTTCAAACTTCCAAATCTGACCTGATGGCCAGGGGCGTAGCTTTCAATCTTCTCCAGATGGCCAAGCGAGTTAGCCCGCAGTGCAAAGCCGCCGAATACGAAGATCTGTCCGGGGAGAAAAGTCTCACCCTGGACCGCAACGCTATCGATGATAGCAGGAGCCATCAAGCCTAACGGCGACGACACAAAGGAACTCTCAATGAAAGCACCAATGTTAGTGTCAAAACCGGCAGATCTCGGGTAGGGGGTCCCGAACTGTGCGTCTAGGCCGGATGGTAATAGGAGGCAGGGGACATGATGTTTTACCCAGGTTCGGGCCCTCTTGATGGAGGTAAAACCCTACGTCCTGCTTGATTAATATTGATGATATGGGTAGTACAAGAGTAGATCTACCACGAGATCAGAGAGGCTAAACCCTAGAAGCTAGCCTATGGTATGATTGTATGTTATGATTGTTGTTCTACGGACTAAAACCCTTCGGTTTATATAGACAGCGGAGAGGGTTAGGGTTACACAAGGTCGGTTACAAAGGAGGAGATATCCATATCCATATTGCCTAGCTTGCCTTCCACGCCAAGTAGAGTCCCATCCGGACATGAGACGAAGTCTTCAATCTTGTATCTTCATAGTCTAACAGTCCGGCCAATGGAGATAGTCCGGCTGTCCGGAGACCCCCTAATCCAGGACTCCCTCACCTGTGCTGTCGTAGAAGTGTTCCATGACATTACCAAAATTATCATCATGGAAGTGTCCACTTCCATGACGATAAATCGCGCGTCACAGAAGTGCTTTCATCAAAGGTGACCGACACGTGGCATCCACCGTAACGGAATGCCGTTAAGCTATCGGGTCGGATTTTGGATCCGATAACCCGTTAACAGCCCTGACTAATGGGAAATTTCCATGTGTAAAATTCTGATTGGCCGAAGGAAACATGTGTTGCCTCACCGTTGGGACAGATGTCATCCACTCATTGGACAGGAGGCGCCTATGATAGGTCGACATGTGGCACGGCCCAACAGTGGCCCATTTTGGTGAGAAAGGCCGGCCCAGTAAAAATTAGCAGGCCGACCCATATAAGGCCTACTTGTGTCAGGTCCATTTAAGCCCACGGCCAATACGTGATGTGCCAATTCGGCCCGTTAAAGATTTGACACCATTGCAGCCCATCGTTAGTTCGAGCCCGTTAATAGCCCGCTATATATTTGGGCTCAATATCGACCCGATGAGATTTCGGCCTGTTAACGGCCCATTTAATGGATGGGCCAATTTTCAGGATGTACATCTTTCGGCCTTTTAGCGACCCATTTAAATGTTGGGATAATTTCTGGCCCGGTGTGTCTTTCAGCCTGTTGATGGCCCATAAATCTGATGGGCCATTTGTAGTCGGACCTGAGTTTCGGCCTTTTAGCGGCCCATTTAAGTGTTGGGCCAATTTCTGGCCCGGTGTCACTTTCAGCCTGTTGACGACCCATAAATAAGTTGGGCCATTTGTAGTCGGACCTGAGTTTTGGCCTTTTAGCGACCCATTTAAGTGTTGGGCCAATTCCCGGCCATGTGTGCCTTGCGGCCTATTAACGGAGCATAAATGAGTTGGGCCATTTGTAGTCGGACCTTAGTTTTGGACTTTTAACGACCCATGCCCTTCATGGTCCAATACCAGCCCGGTTTCTCTTTCGGCCTGCTAAAAGCCCACAACACAGTTGGGCCATTTACAATACGACCTAACTTTTGGCCTTTTAGCGGCACATGCTCTTCATGGTCTAGTACAACCCCGCTGTCTCTTTCAGCCTGCTAAAGGCCTACAGTATAGTTGGGCCATATGTAGCCCAAACTTAGAAACGACCTGTTAACGGCCCGTGAAATAAATTGGTGCCACCTGTTACCCGCTTCGATGTCAGCTGTTAATGACCCGGGAGGTAAGAGGGCCGACCATTAACTTTCGGCCTAGTAACGACCCATTAACTTAATGGGCCCACTAAAGTTCGTTCATGTCTTTAGGCCAAATTAGATAATTTGAGCCCATTACGACGAGCAATTATGCACAGGACGAAAACCGATCACGCAAAGGTACGGCATACAGGGAATAACGTTGCACATCCAGCATATATTACAGGAAATTACATCCACTGGGCTATCAAAGATTGATGCCAGTGCAAATAAATGAGCAGAACCTAACCATCTACTACATCACAATCTGCAACCTCAGCACAGATGACACCCATAAGCATGTGGGAAAGTTCTTGCTGCTTTGCTACACTGTCTCTGAAAACATTGATCAGTTGTTGTGTTGCATGACTCTGCACCTCTGATTCATCCACCATTTCCATCATTGCTTCAGCCATTAATTGGTTCACAAACATACATTTATTCCGTTGCATTCGAGATAGAGGATACTGAACAGATTCTGATGGCGATTTTGGCAGGCTTGTATTATTGATAGTGGAGAGTGTCTCGACCAGTGCATCATAACATAAATTAGGACGGGAACCAAACAGATTAATCATGAGTTATTGCCATATTACCCGGCCTAGATTTACTGGAAAGAAACAATGGGGTTGCCTTGTTGTTTTCAGAGTTTGTCTTCTTATCTTCAGCAGCCTGCACAAAATTAACACACTAGCATTGCTATCATTGTCCAAGTCAGATAATAGGAAAGCATCATTGACTCAACGAACATTTGGGCAACTAGCCTACACCAAATTAACACAATATGGCATAGCTATCATCAGCTAGGGAAGGTAATACGAAAGCAACATTGACACAATGAATGAATGGGCAACTAGAGAAGCACTACAATTCAGTAATGTGCGTGATATGAGATAGTACATTCATGCAGCTCAGTATGCAAAACTATGAGGCAGTTTTCCTTACAAAAATAAACATTGGCACCTTTAACATTTTGCTACAACTAATTTTAGATCAGATAAAGGTTAGATTCACGCCAATTAACAAAATACATGCTGATGTAAAAATATAGTGATATACAACAGGTACTTACATCAGCATTGGAGCACAGAGAATTCCCGCAAGATATTTTCCTCGAATACGATCCCAATGGAGGAAGTCTTGTATTGTTTAACCTTATTTTCTAAAAGAGAGATGGGTAAGAAACATGTAGAAAATATGATCAGAATGCTATAAAATTTCATGATGCAAGGATACGCACACGCTTCTTAGAATGGAGTTGACATTCTTTTGCTGGACTGGAGCAGACTAGTTCTTTGGCCACTGGAATCTGCTTATTATCAGTGGGAGTTGGGTTTCTCTGTGCTGGAGCAGTATCTATGAAAAATGGAGTTGGTTTATTATCTCTAGGCGTTTGGATCTTTTGCAAAGACCTGGTTTGTAACCCTTCAGATTCTAACATAGCCGTCTTCCCCTTGCATGCCTTATATAGAAGAATGGTGATTTAGTTATAAAACATGCTACACCAGAGATGGAATAGGTATTGAAGAATAGAAAGACATGACATATTGACATGTATTCCCTCCATCCGGAAATAAATGGATGGGTCTAGGCGTATTTCAGTTCTAGATACATCCAGTTTTATCCATTTCTGCGACATTTAATCCGGACGGAGGGAGTATGATGTAAGAGCTAGGGATACGACGGGACAACACAGTAAAAAAACATTGAAAAACCCACTGCAGAACCAAAGTATTCAAACCCACTGATATGAGATTGTACACTCATGCAGCTCAGGATGCAAAACTACCAGGCAGTTTTCCTTACAAAAATCAACATTGTGGCCTTTAATCATACATTTTGCTACAACTAAATTTAGATCAGATAAAGGTTGGATTCACGCCGATTAACAAAATACATGCTGATGTAAAAATATAGTGATATACAACAAGTTCTTACATCTACATTGGAGCACAGAGAATTCCTGCAAGAATCTTTCCTCATAAATGATACCATTGCAGAAATTCTTCTATCTGTTAAGCCTATTTTCTAAAAGAGAGATGGGTAAGAAACATGTAGAAAATATGATCAGCATGCTATAAAATTTCATGATGCAAGGATACGCACACGCTTCTTAGAATTGAGTTGACATGTTTTTGCTGGACTGGAGCGGACTAGTTCTTTGGCCACTGGAATCTGCTTATTGTCAGTAGGAGTTGGGTTTCTTTGTCCTGGAGCAGTATCTATAAAAACTGGAGTTGGTTTATTATCTCCTGGCGTTTGGATCTTTTGCAAAGGCCTTGTTTGTAACCCTTCAGATTCTAACATAGTCGTATTCCCCTTGCATGCCTTGTATAGAAGAATGGTGCTTTAATTATAAAACATGCAACAACAGAGAGATGGAATAGATACTGAAGAATAGAAAGGCATGACATATTGACATGTATTCCCTCCATCCAGAAAAAAATGGATGGGTCTAGGCGTATTTCAGTCCTAGATACATCCTTTTTTATCCATTTCAGCAACATGCAATCAGGACAGAGGGAGTATGGTGTAAGAGCTAGGGATACGACAGGACAACACAGCAAAAAAACACTAGTTGAATGTAAAACTGTATGGTAGCGGAATACGTACATAAATAACTAAGGAAACATACACATGTATGATTGGGAAAATAAGATGGCATTGCAACAGAGCACTAGAACAACACTTCAATGTAAAAAAACATGGTATGGTAGACAGATGAAGTACATACTGATGAATAACAATGCATAAGATATTTAGAAGCATGATGTCCAAATTAAGCAGATGGCATTGCGATAGAGTAGAATGGCAGTACTTGAATTTGAAAACATGTTATCATGAATGGAATAGGTACTGAAAAATAGGAAGGCATGACAAATTTACATGCATGATCAGCATGCTAAGCACATGGCATTGCAATAGAGTAGATACACTCCAATACATTATATGCATGTTGTACCCATATCACAGGCCAAGTTAGAGCAAGGATCTTGTGGGGTGAAGAGGATTCATCATCTTTCTGCAAGTCTTCTGATGAACTGCCTTTACATGTTCCATCATATTGGGTATCATTGCCATCAAGTTTATTGGCCTTTACATTGCTCCGTGAGGTTCTTGTGGATATATCAGTGTGTGCAATTATATCTGACATGCATGGAAGACAACTAGTAGTTAGATTTATGTAATGAGTGCCTGTAGGAGACGACATAAATAGTAGGACTGGGTTAAGTAGCAGCAACAGGCCTCATAAACTAAAGGGAGAACACAGATGAAAGCTACATAATATGTATCATTTGTACTCGAGATTAACTAGATGGCACACAAAAGTATTGAAGAACAACATAGGTAATACTAGACATGGTATAATACTATAATCACCAGCCTGTGCGATAGCATTGGCTGATGGATGATAACTATGGAACAGCGTTACCTAAAGAACAAGTATCTTAGCTGAACTATGGAACAACGTTAACTCCTGAACAAGACCCGTAAGAGATCAGCATGAATATATAGTGAAATGTGATGATCTATTTTCCATGCTTAGATGAATAACGAAGCCATAAATGTTGCACACAAGTAAGATGAGGGTACAACCTATCTGGCTGCCATCCATAGGAGTGAGCATCATGTGCTGACTTGTCGATGGCCCTGCAGTTGTTGTGGATGTCCATGTCGGGCACGCGCATTCGATGCAGGGAACTGTTGAGTGGGGACTATAGCTCCCTTCTGGTGTATGCTTCCCTCGTTGGAGCAGCTGCGGTGAGTCGGAAGACGGTGTGTCTGAAGATGCAGATAACGCATAATGTTAAGAACGACATATCTCTTTGATCTGAAGAAATACACTAAGAGATCAATAGCAAGGTACGAGAGTGGTCACACGTCTGTTGACTGAAGACTAAATTGGGGTCACACGATTTTATTTTATTTTGGTACTGTCCGATCTATGCCGGATGGCTGGCCGTCTCGTGCCTCCCGGCTGACACTGTTCGGAATCCTCCCCGAAGAGCCAGCGAACAACGGCAGAGCAGCCTGCCTCCGTCGTCCGTGGCCCCGGCCAATACCCCGCTCCCCGCCCCACCGCACTGCCGTGGTTGTGCTGCCCCGGGCCAATCCACAAAGACTCCCCGTCATCCAGATCCGGCGGTGGCAGTACCTTCAACCCACACAACTCTAAAAGATAGCCATCTAAGTGCTTCTTCCATGGCGAACTTGCGGCCCCGCACCCTTACGGTAGACACCAGCCAACCGGCAGCCTAGGAGCTCCGCCGCCTCGAGGGGTGCTGCTTCCCATTGGGAATCGATTGGCCCAGAATAAAAATTCAGACAACTGACGCCTAAATAAAGTGATTTGAGATGAGGGTGCGACCTATTTGGCGGCATGGTGAAGTAGGCAGGTCCAGCTGCCAAGTCGGTGAGGCCGGCGCGGTTGCGGTGGCAAATGGCGGCAGGGAAAGAGCGATGTCGCGACGGTCGACGGCTACATGGAAGCAGCGCCAGGACTCTGGACGGATCCGAAGTTGGAGCCGCTCCGGCATCATGAACAACGGCGGGGGTGAATCGGCTCCGGTACGGTCCACGCGGCCGTCGTCAGGCAGCACCAGCAGCACGGAGTAAGAGGCACACGGCCCAGTGCACGACGGCAAATGGACAGCGTCTCCGGCATTAGGGAGGAGGGCGGCTGTGAAATTGGTGCGGTGGGGGCGCCATGGAGGTGGGGCTGAGGTTTCACGGCTCGAGAGAAGGGAACTTCCCGGGGAGAAGGTGATTTGGCACCCACGAGATATGAATG
>NC_041384.1:138266694-138309390 GCF_002162155.2 Triticum dicoccoides
TGAAATGTGAGGGGGAGTTATAGTTCTACCCTTGCCTATAGGCTTCTCGGCTTGGGTCTGTGTACTGAGGGTCGGGGATAGTAGAGTAACTTTGCTTCTCCCCAAATAGTGGGCGGGAGCGATTTCGGGCGAGGAGGGCGTGTTTTGAACTATAGTGGGCGCGAGCGATTTCGGGCGAGGAGAGCGTGTTTTGAAATAGTGGGCGCGAGCTATTTTGGGCGAGGAGAGCATGTTTTGCCGACCATGGTTTATGAATTATTCGGCACATGTCATTTCGGCCGAGGAGAAGGCGCGCTTGGATGAAGTTATGAACCTACCCTCGATGTACACCGGGCCAATTGATGCGTGTCCCACATAGGACGGTAATTTCACGTCTCCCATTTATTTGCTCGGGTGAATTCCACCGAGCAGAGAGGATGTTTAACGGTTCGTTCAAATTTTGGGAGAACGAGCATCCACATCTACCTTACCAAGTCGATTCTGATCAAATTTTGAAATATTAGCTTGCCACTTCTTTTTTAGATGGAGAGATGATGCTCGGGAGTAATGTGTTTTTACATGCTCGTTGCTAGCGATTTACTATATGACAAATAGTTAACCCACTCAAAAACGCGAATCTAACCCAAAATGAAATATCTCGATTCAATGAAATAGCTTGTTCAGTAGGTCAAAATAGTGAACTAAGTCCAAAATTGAACACCTCAATCGAGTAGCATGTTGTACAGTATTATAGTACTCCATGAACATGTTGAAAGTCAAATTAATGAACTTGTTTGATATACGCATATATCCATTCATGTGTGGATTGCAGTCAACATGTTCTCCAATTTAAATATTGAATGCAAGTTTATATCAAAACATGGTTTATATCAGTCTTTGATGCATAAAACGCGACCTCCCCCTCTCCCGGACTCCTGTTCTCTCTCTCTCGCCGACAATCTTCAATTCTGTCGCACACATCCGACACAAAAACCTTGTTGGTCCCTCTCTCTCTCTCTGTCTTTGTGTGTGTGTTTGGGGGGGTCTTTCTAGTTCACATGCATATATACACCATCTATAGGTCTCTCTCGCACACTATGTATGATACTCTAGCTAGTCCAAGCTAGATATCTTGGGTGCACTGATCATATGCACACAAATTCCCTGGCTCTTTGCCCGCAACTCTCTCACGCACCACTATATCGTCTCGGAGCTCTTCCCCCCTCTCTCAAACTCTCCATCCACCTGGGTCACACATACACATGCATATCTCACTCGCACTCGATAGGCCCATCTAAAACTCTATCTCCCCCCTCGTTCTCTCTCCATCTCACACGCGCGCACACACAATCTCATGCCCACCTAGCCAAGTATGATGGTCTCTCACTCAATTGTAGGCACACGCAGTCCCCCCTATATGTATATGACTAGCTAATCTTAGTCTCCATCACAAACATGCGCATGGTCTATCTCGATTTCTCTCGGGGCATCTTTCTATCGGGCATGCACTACCTCGATCTCCCACCCATATAGTCCCCTCACGATCTCGACGGGATCTCTCTATCACAAACACACCCTCTCTCCCTCCGCATGCGTCCATGCCATCCATGTGTCCCTCTCGACCTTTGTTCCTTGTTGGCCAAACCTCTATTGGACATGTGCTACAGGGGTGTCTCTCTCAGTTGCAAACAATCACACACTAGCTATCTTCGTGTATCTCCTCGCCTCGCTTTTCCATCTCAGAGATGCATGCTTGATATGTTCGCATAAGAAACAAAAACACACTCTCTCTCTCTCTCTAATTTATCGTTTGTTGTCACTTTCTCTTTCACACACATACTCTTTTTGCACACTTACTCATTCTCCTTCACACGCACTTGATCTGTCTCGACTGAGGCACTCTCCTCGGTCCATAGCATATAGATTTATTGAGAAGTCAAACATCACAAAGTTTGACCATGTACGTGGAGAAAAAGAATTACAGCTAGTACGGCAAACATATACCATTAGATTCACCATGAGATGTAGTTTTGTATGATGTATCTTTGGTATTGTAGATACAAATAACATTTGCATAAACCTGATCAAAGTTTCCAAAGTTTGACTTCTAAAAAATTTACATGCACTACATTATCGAGCGGATGGAATATCTCTTTCCCCCTCTCAGCTATCTGACGCACCACTCAGCCTTATCAGGGCTCCTCAATCTCTCTCAAACTTTATTGGTCAGTTTGGTTCGTGACCTGACCCTCATGCCTTGATGGCCGGTACTGCCTGGTGTGGATGTGAGATGTAAAATATTTCTGCCTGGCCAGGCTTGTGTGGTGCTGAACCGTTTGGTTCATGCCTGGGCCAGGCAAAGCATCGACGTCCCATCAATCAATCCATGCATCAATTATTTAATGATAATATCCATCCATGTTGCTGTTAGCCTCGTGGCCACACGACCAGGCACGGCCAGGCGTTCGAAATCGGTCGCCTGGGCCAGGCTACTTGCAGTGCCTGGAGTTTAGCCAGGCTAATTACAGTGCAAGGGAACCCAGGCCAGCCGAGCTTTCTTTTTCATAGGGTAGCAACCAAACAAGCGTGCATGAAATCCAGCCACAACCCCAGGCCAGGCAAAAGATGCTCAGGACGCATGCCAAACTGGCCTTATATCTCCCTGGTTCACACATACACATGTCTCGCTCGCACTATACATATAGACCCATCCAACACTCTCCGCCCTTGTTCTCTCTCCATGTGACACGCACCCCCCTAAGTACTATAATCCCTCACTCCATCATAGGCGCAAGCACTCCCCCCTCCTAAGTATGATTATCTCTTACTAGCCATCAGGAACACACGTATTGTCTCCTTCCATCCATACGTCTATCTCGATATCTCTCGGGGCATCTTCTATCGCGCACACACCTTGTCACTCGATCTCCAACCCATGTAGTCCCATCACAATCTCCAGGGGATCTCTCTATGACAAACATACACTCTCTCCTCCCCATGTCTGCATTTTCTCTATACGTCTCTCTCGACCTCTCTCCCTTGTTTGTCAGACCCCTCTTGGCCACGTGCTAGGGGTCTTGCTCTCTCGCTTCCAAACAACCACACACTATCTCCTCACCTTGCCTCCGTTGTCGAAGATGCATGTGTGATATGTTTGCATAAGACATGCACGCTGTTTCCCTACTTTTATCATGTGTTGTCCATGTCTCTTTCACACACGCACACACTTTTTTCACTCACTCACTCACTCTCTCTCTCTAGTTAGGGACTCTGTCACGTCCATAAGCATATGGATGTTTTGAAAAGTCAAACCTTAGAAAAGTTTGACCAGGTATATGTGGAGAAAAGCATTTACATCTGGAATGATCATTAGATTCATCACAACATGTACTTACTTCATACTATCATTTATCTTTGGTATTGTAGATATAAGTAATTTCTTTATAAACTTGGTCAAAGTTTCAAAAGTTTGACTTAAAAAAATGTTGGAACTACATTATCGAACGGAGGGAGTAGCTCTCTCTCTCTCTCTCTCTGCTATCTCTCACGGGCCTCCCCTCTCACTCAAACTCTCTATACCGATGGATTATATGCTCACTGTGTCAGCGTATAGCTCCGTATATTGTTTAGTTGACCGGTCAACCAATCCACATGCTGCCTTGTCAGCTCGTGTTCTGTATCTTCGTGTGCTGGCCCATGTGGAAGTGGGTGAAAATAAGTAAACTAGAGGCCCATCTGACACGCGGTGAAGTAAACAAAGTTGAAACCACTCGGGGTAGCGCCTCGCACGCTAGTAAATTGAGGGCGCATTGAGGACAAACTTCTTGCGCGCGAAGGACGCACTCGCGCACAATTCACCACTGCCCGGCGACATGCACAGAAGGACGCACTCACGCACACCCAGCACAAAACACACACCAGCACACGTGTACACCGCCGCCGCCGCCGGTTGAGATGGACGGCGAGGCAGCCAACAAGCGGAGGCGACTCGAGCCAAAACCGCATCCGACGAGCCTGGACTTCATCGGCAACCTCCCCGACGACATGCTGCTCGTCATAAAACCGCATGCGGATCGCCCTGCTCTCCCGGCGGTGGCGCTCCCTGTGGCGCTGCGTCCCCCTCAACCTCACCGTCAACAGCTGCTTCTGCGATGGGGATTGCAAACGCATGGCTGCAGTCTTCAAGATCCTTTCATCACAATCTGTACTACTGTCGTGTCCTATTCCTGCATTTTCAAAATCCTGCGAATCAAACAGGTCCTGAGTTGGTGATGATGTTGTGCCTCCCATCTTTCACCAATAGCCGTCGGATCTAGACCTGTCGCATACAAACCAAGCTTCTCCATTTTTGCAAAAAGATTCCCGCACTTGTTCCCTATTTACAAACAACTCCTCCTTGTCACTCACAATCAGCCTTATCTCCTCCCCACCACATCTAGAAGGCCGTGGAAAAATCTGGCACGATGGCCGCTGCCGGAGCCGTCCACCCCCAATCTTGGTGTTCCATGCAATGCACGGGGATCTATGCACGGGAAATTATGTCGAACATGGCTAGTTGTAAGCAGGATAGCTCTACAGCCATGATGATAGTGACTGCAGATGGTGATGCTGACTATGGTATGCCGAACACGGTGCCTATACTCAGGTGTCATCTCCGGCGAAGGGTCTTGTCACTTCACTGTGAGGAGCAGCACGTAATAATTTGACCAACGGGTAGTACAGTGCTAGTACTCGTACTACTACATTGGTATTACTACTAGTAGTACTAGTAGCACCACCGTCTGGATTTAGGAGTACTACCACATCCATCTGGATTTTAGTATTTGACTAGCAATATCTAGTAATGCATGTCACAAAAAATGTACTACTCTCTCTGTAAATAAATACATGGTGTTTTATTCCTATCGGCGAGAGAACTTAATATTTTTACTAACTAGACTACTAATAGGATTACATGCAATGAACTAAACACTGCATGTCATGTTTGGTAGTCTCAAGTCGTTGAAAGCATGCACGGCCCACATCTCTCATTGGTTGATATGTCATGAAATAAGAAACAATGAGGGAGTTAATGCACCATGCCTAAGTATTTTGGGATTATTTGGTTTTCTTAAGGTGACTTACACAACATTTTTGTTTACATGCATTAACATTTTATTAGTTAAATCAAAGGTCAGAACTTGGCGCAAAATGCAAAGGGGACCAATAAACCAGTAAACATTAAACTTCTCTCATTTGGCCCCAACTAGAGGTCTGGTGAGATGACTATACTGCACCGGCACGGAGGGGGATGCAGCTTCATTGACTTACGGCAACTGCCTTTGGGTGAATGACACATGGGCCCAGGGGGTGGCTGGCCCACCTATCATATAGCCAAAGGCAGGTGCAGTAGAGGGCTGAGGAGTAGTACGAAATCCTACGCACCTACGCATGCTAACCAAGGGCAAGAGTGATCACTCGAATCGCAAGATCAGTTGACTAGAACCTAAGCTAGACCCATGGAGGCGATGAGCGCGAGCATCAGCCGGCTGTGCCAGATGGTCCACGACGCCGGCCTGCGGCCCGACACTGAGGAACGTCTCCAGGTAGTATTGCCTGAGGCCGCCTGGGTGAGGGGTCGCTTGGACGACAGCTTCGTCTCCTTGTTCGACGAGTTCCTCGTCGGTTTCCTCGACAAGTTCACCGTTGTCAAGAAGCTTGAGGACGACTTTGACGTAAGCCTCCAGCCGACGCGCCCAGGCTCTGCGATGCCTGCCACCCTCAATGGCCACTATGGTGACAACCTCTTCGACGCACTGGTGGCCCTGCGACTGTCCGTCGTCACACCGGAGAATGTCCACCTCAAGGTCGCGCTCACCGCACAGCTCCTGGCGCAGCAAGACACCATCAACATAATCACCCACGTCTATGCACAAATCGTCCACAAGGACTACTACATGCAAGAGGAGGACGAGAGGACGCTGGCCTTCTTGGACCGCAGGGCAACCTTGGATGGCACTGTTCAGAAGCAGGTTGAGCTCGCTGCCAACGCCGCTGCTCCTCACACGTTGGTTGGTGACCCGGCGCACTAGGGCGTGAGGATGTCGTCGATGGATCTGTATGTATTTTTATCTTTCTGTCAATCCATGTAGTAGTATATGATACTATAGTAATTATCTTACCTTTCGCATCAACTTCATAATTTTCGTATGTACTCCATGCATGAACGGCGCCAGAACCAAACTTCTCATTACTCTAGGAAAAATCGTTATTTTCTATCTATCGGTCGCGCCATGGAGCAGAACCAAATTTTACAAGTTATGAGTTCAAAAGGAAAAGCCTACGTGTTCGCGTCGCACCCCCACACGGTTGGTCCGACACACCGCTCAAGCAGGAATGCGTGCGGTGTTGCATTTTCACTTACAAGTGGGACCGCAGTTGAGCAAACCGACTATCGGCAAACCCCCACCCAGCCCACCGCGCGATGGCTGAGAAAACAGGAGGGAGAAGAGATGGCTGTAGCACGGACTCCAAGAAAAATGGTGTTAGATGGGACTCATGTGGGTGGCGTGTGCCGTACTGCTAGACATGAATGCTAGTTATGGCCCATGCCACCCTACTATATCGAGCCTATATCGAGGTACGTAGAACAAATTTCCTGCAGTCCGTGCTCAACCCTCCTCTATCCCTCTTCTCAGCTAGTCAGCGGACGCGCGGAGCCCATCGTCTGTTTGCTCACATGCGGCCCCACATGTCAGTGAAAACGCAATAGGACCCACTGAACCTGCACATCTTTCACCCCGACGTGCTGGTGATGAAACACAAATCCAATAAAGATCTTCGGTGGCCGCTTTTGGAGTTACTCAAGAGTAGTAAGATTCTATTTACAGTTTAACCCAAGATGCACATCTCGTGGCTTCAACTACCACTCTATTTTCTTTCATGACACGACCTTGATGCTAGATGTCCCACATGTCGGCAAAAGGAGGAGAACCCGACCAAATATTTGGTTGTGCTCTGGGATTAGACTAGTTGTGCTAACTTAAAAATTTTATTGTGTACTCCCTCCATTCCAAAATACTTGACTTCCATTCGTCCAAAAATGGATGTACCTATATACTAAAACATGTCTAGATACATATATATTTTGACAAATAGAAGGCATGTATTGTGCAACGGAAGGAGTAGAATGGATGCAAGTTTTTGTATTGGGAAGAAGAGTACATCCATATATTGATAGAGCGCAATTTAGTAGATGTTCTATCACTTTTAGCTAGCACAGAGGCTAGAGATGAGATTAGTGCACTTGCTGATACTCCTACTAGAATAGAGGCTAGACATGAGACTAGATGCGAGGAAGCAACGTCTACTTCTTTACACTCGAAGAAGAAAGAGGCACGCAAGATCGAGCCTCCGCAGATCAACAATGAATGCATCGAGAAGGCACTAATCCAACTTATAGGAGTAGTAAAATGTATTTTTGTGGTTCTTGTTTTCTTTGGTCTCGCTTTTCTAGTCAAAATTATCGTTGGAATTCGTGCAAAACGGAGGTCTGTTTGGGGTCGTGCGTTGGAGTTGGCCTTACAAGTGGGACCACAGTTAAGGAAACCGACTATTGGAAACCCCCACCTCGCCCGCCGCGCGATGGTTGAAGTTAGAGAAACGACGAGGTTGAAGAGATTGCTCTAGCACAGACTCCAAGAAATAATATGGTGTCAGATGGATGTCGTGGTGGTGGCGTGTGCCGTACTCCTGGACGTGAATGCTTGTTCTGGCCCATGCCACCCTACTACTCCTACTACTTACTCCTACTATATAGTACTAGTATCGAGGATTAGAGGTGCTGGTTATGTATAGCGAACACATTAACATATGGCTACAGTAAAAACACCCGCCCGACGCGTGAAGCATGTGAAGCTAGTACAAATAGTGTACTACTATTGTTGATTGGCCTCATCCGATAACCTGTTGCAATGCACGTACAATTATGTATTCAGAAAGTATTTTTTTGCCTCGTCCCACCACTCACTCAGAGAAGCGACTCGAAAGCCATTCATAAATTTAGTAAGTTTATCATAGGCATATCATTTTATTACATACAACAGGTCATCAACCCACATCGACAACGAGGATACATTATAAATACTAAATTTTTCACCACACAAAAAATAACAAGCAATGAAATGAACTTGAACTCAACAATTCCTCGGTGTTGGAAACGCTTGCTTTGAACCACAAGTGATTCTCTGGGATGGGCCATCGATTGTCGATCTGGAAACCAACGCGGGACTGATCATCCAGGCTAAAGCGGCCTACTATATCAGTACCAGGGTAGGGAACCACCCAAATGTCCGAGGTATAGACACATTTGCTTCTCATAAATGGTACTATTAACGTTGTGTCAACAACAATTGGATCACCTTTCACCATCATCAGATAGTTTTGTCCAAGGAAGAGCGAGTTTTCTCCAAGACTATCAATTCTGTACCAGGGAGAAGGAGTTGGCGCTAGCACACTAGTATACATCCCTAATACCATGCAACGAGTGTTGGAATAGGTCCGGAGAGTGCGACCATGTGAGACTACACCTGCTTCCTTAGCAGTAACATCATCAGTGGGCTGTATACACACAAGAAGAGGTGATCCATCGGAATTAGTTGCCAGGCACCACAGAGTATATGGGCGCTACTTGTCCTCATGCTCGTGATCATCACCATCGTCATCTCCCCCTTGGTTATAATTTTTTTCAAGTATAGGTGGTGGGATGTTCACAGTACCTTGGAAACACAAGAAGAAGGTTAATTAGTAAAGGGAAACTTGCTAACCCGCATGCATGTGGATGAAACAATTATAATTATGGTGGAAGACAAACGTACCGAAACTACGAGGATCCCGTGCAAAAACATTGCCACGAGTGGTGGCAGCAAACACAAGGCCCTCGTATTGAATTGCATCACAGTACTCATCCGTGTACATAAACTGATTTTTGAGCAATATCCATCGAGTCAAACCACCAAGGACGGCAACAAGCTTGTCGAAGATAGCAAAAACTTGAT
Source organism: Triticum dicoccoides (assembly GCF_002162155.2). Taxonomy (NCBI): domain Eukaryota; kingdom Viridiplantae; phylum Streptophyta; class Magnoliopsida; order Poales; family Poaceae; genus Triticum; species Triticum dicoccoides. The sequence continues at coordinate 138,275,709 of NC_041384.1, forward strand.
AGTTGTTGTAATTCCAAGAGCGGTTGGGAACTCGACAAATTGCAATCATCCATAGAAGACAGTCACCATGATCGTATTTGAACGTGCGTACAATACCGGTGTGCTCAACCTCTAGGCAGTCTGCTGAGATTTTTGGAAGTGGAACCCGGTCATGAGTGTACACATTCACAAGTTCCCACTCGCAGTTGGACCCAGTGTAAACAACCCAATCTCCATTTGTGCTTGCCCAAGCCTTGCCCTCAAGCGATGGCATCTTAACATCATACGTATCATTATCAGGCGGCATCAACTGGCACAGGGCGAGGCGTCCGTCGTGCCGGCGCCAGTCATCAGGGTCACGACGAAGAAGATAGGGGAGATCAAACCGCTCCTTGACTCTTGGGTTCTTTGTAATGATGTTATTAGTTGAGTCGAGAATGGGCTTGAACGAACCTGCCATGCTAGCCGAGGTGATGACGTCGCACCGATCAATGAGTTCCTCCACCACATCATCTTTCAGATCGGGGCAAGAATAACGGGGTCGTTTCCGGCCTGTTCCCTCCATGGAGATGACGATCGAAGAATGGTAGAAGAAAGGGTGAAGGGATGAAGGAAAATGGAGGGGGGAGAGGAAGAGCGTGCGACCGCAGTTCCAAATCGAGAGGGAAAGGCGCAGAGTCGGTGGACGGTTGCGAGTTTGCCACGATTCATGAAGAGGCGCCCCCGCCTACACGTCCATTCGGAAATACTCCTACAACTCGCCGTCGTCTCACTGATATGTTGGAACAGGACCAGATGTCAACAAAACATGGTGTGTAATTTCTCATGCAAAATGCGATCTGGCCGCGTTGGCCTGAGGTGCCGCATTAGTTATCAACCTTTATTTTTTAATGGCGTGCCAATCAGTTTTGAAGCACGACTAACTAGTACTTTATGTAGAGAAAATATAAACTACTCTGCCACTACTCCACCTCCAGTACTAGTAGTATAAAAAAGATATATTGGCTGGAGCTTGAGCGCTTTCTTGCTAAGGGTTGCCCACTTGCTTCTCACACTACCACCCTCTGTAGCGACCAGACCTCAAATGGTCCAATCTTTGTGCTCAGGTGTCATCCCTGGATCAGTAATGCTGACACCACATAATACTTGAAGGATTTATAACAGAGTAGCAATCACACACTTATTACATCGAGAGTATCAAAAGAGAGCTTAATACAATAATAATGGCTTAAGGCCATCTAATAACAATAACAATTGAAGGCTTGGAAGATAACTAAGTCCATCAACTCCAACGGCATCACTGAGTATAGAACCACGACCTAAGGGCACCTTAATTGTCGTCTGAAAAGTCTGCAACATTAACGTTGCAGCCCGAAACGGGTCAGCACATGGAATATGCTGGCAATGTAACACATAGAGAGTACTGGAATGAAATAGTCTATACTATATGCATATATGGCTGGTAGAAAGCTCAATGGTTACAGTTTTGCGTAAAGCCAATTTTTCCCTACTGCAAAGGAATAGATTTTATTTAACTATCAAGGTAGTTGTTAAACATTCAGAATGGTTGACAGCATTCTCAATCCCAAAATAAGCATCAACATTAATCAAAACCCGACAAAATTAATTTTAGAGTAACATGTTGAGATTCACATGATAATTCAGGTACTAGATACTCAAGATGTCCATAACCGGGGACACGACTAACCATGATTAGTTTATACACTCTGCAGATGTTTGCGCACTTTTCCCCACAAGACCCGATCTCCTCCGTCAGATTTCTCGCACGACAGGGTGTTTGAGAAATGGATGACCGAGACATAGTCTTTCAGAAGCGCTAGCATCTTACGAACGGGTAGATTGTACCAACCTACATCCCCTACATCTGCTAGTGTATCACTGTAAGAGTTCGCACGACTTAGTCAACTATGCTAGAGCCCATAATAGCTTGTGGCTGCACACGAAAGTTTCTAGCATGAATAATCTCATGATCCCTTTGAGCCTGGGTGGCGGTCCAAAAGAAAACAAGCAATCGCTGGAATACCCAGGTGCCTCAATCCACCCAGATGTGTGTTTAAGTTGCCACCTTAGATAAACCATTAATTTAACAAACTCACACCTCTCATGGATTTCACTCACCCAATCCACGTCTACTAGCATAGCATAGCAATAATAAGCAAACGTAGAAGTAACTCCCAAAGGTTTGATAATAAACAGGTAATAGGTTCTACCTCAACTACTCCCCAAACCCACAATTTATTTAGATCCTAATCATGCAATGTGTGAGGATTGATCTAATGCAATAAAACTGGGTAGTAGGATATATGATCAAAGTGTTACTTGCCTTGCTGATGATCCGGGAAACCTAGCGATTCGAAGTAGCAAGCGGCGCACTCCGGGTACTCTATCGCAAACAAACAAGCACACAATAAGTACTCAACTAATGCACATGTAAAACTCGAATAAGAGATCTAACCAGAAAGTTCAACTTAAGAACTCCGGTAGGCAAAAAGTATAAAAACGAACGAAGCAACGAAAGACAAACGGCAAAAGAAACAAGCTTCGTTTACTATTCTGGATCTAGGGCAATTTTTATAGTGGCAAAAACTTGTTTGAGTTGGTTAAATGGAAAGAGGGTTTTGAGACGAAACTCCAGGCGCTTGAATCGCCTGATTCCGGTAAACGAGCGAAAAGATAAACTAAAACGAACATCGGATCAGGGATCGCGATCAGAAAAACCGCGGACTTAATCCGAGAAAAAGAAAAACAACAAACAGGTTAACGAACGAACGTTCGTTAATGGGAACTAAACGAAAAACGCGTTCGTTAAAACGAACGGACGAGCGGGCGCTCGCCAAATAAATAAACCGGAGAAAAACCGATCTATTTAAAAAAACGAAAACTAGGGTTTTCAAAAAAAAATGAAACGGCTTTTTCTTAAAAACTGGCCGGCGGCTACCTCGGCGGCGATACTCCGGCAGGGCGGCGGCTCCGGGTGGTGGGGCGGCGGCAGATGGCGTGCGGCGCAGGCGGCGGGCTGAGGTGCGGGGCGGCGGGTTGAGGAGAGGGCGGCGGTGGGGCGACTATTTAAGTGAGGGAGGGGGCTGACTTGGGGAGCGGTCGGGCGGTGGCGAGGCGGCTCCGGCTCGGACTCCTCCCGAGTCCGGCGGCTACTCGAGCGGAAGGAGGCGGCTGCTGGGCCGGTCTGGCTCGGCTGGGCCCTTGGACTAGTCGGGCGCGGGGTTCTTTTTAAAACAATTTCACTGCACCTAAAGAGAATTATAGAAAAATAAATAAAAATCTAAAAATGCCAAAACAAATTTTCTCCATCTAAATAAAGTATTTACAATAGGATGAACATTTTTTTGGCTCTAAATGCAAATTTTGAAAACGTGAATTTTTTCCTAAATTCAAATAAAATAGCAACTAAACCAAATAAAATCTTATTTGATTTTTTTATTAAATCCTCAATATTTCTTTATTTTGGTAAAGTCATTTTATTCCCTCTCTCATATTTTGATAATAGAAATAAATGAAGATAATATAAATAAAATCAAATTATCCCTATTTCAAAATTTGAGAAAACTCAAATATGAAAATAACGAAATCCCCAACTCTCTCCGAGGGTCCTTGAGTTGCGTAGAATTTCTAGGATCAACCAGAATGCAATTAAATATGCTATGCAATGATGATCTAGTGTATAACATTCCAAATTGAAAATTTGGGATGTTACAAACCTACCCCCCTTAAGATGAATCTCGCCCTCGAGATTCGGGTTGGCTAGAAAATAGGTGAGGGTGGTCCTTCAGCAACTCTTCCTCTCGCTCCCAGGTGGCTTCATCCTCCGTGTGGTGACTCCACTGAACTTTGCAAAACTTGATAACCTTGCTGCGGGTGACTCGACTGGCATATTATAGAATCTTGACTGGTTTCTCCTCGTAGGTTAAATCACTGTCCAACTGTATTTCTTCCAGCGGCACTTTATCTCTCAGCGGTATGTCAGCCATTTCGGGCGTGGCACTTCTTCAACTGGGAAAGTGGAACACATCGTGAACTCCTCATTATCCTTCAGGTAACTCCAACTTATAGGCTACTTCTCCCATACGTTCCAAAACTTTGTATAGGCCTACAAAACGTGGTGCTAACTTTCCCTTAACTCCAAAGCACTTGACTCCTCGAAGTGGAGATACTCGAAGATAAAGTCGGTATCCGACTTCATAAAGTGTCTCCTTGCATTTAGAATCTGCATAACTCTTCTGCCTGGACTGGGCTACCTTGAGCCTATCGCGAATCAATTTCACTTTCTGTTCAGACTCCTTAATCAGATCCGGTCCAAACAACTGACGGTCTCCAACTTCATCCCACGACAATGGGGTCCTGCACCTCCTTCCATACAAAGCTTTGAAAGGGGCCATCTTCAAACTGGATTGATAATTGTTGTTGTATGAGAACTCTGCCTATGACAAATTCTCGTCCCAACTAGATCTGATTGACTCTCTCGGTCTGTCCATCTGTCTGCGGATGGAAAGATGTTCTAAACTCCATTCTGGTACCCAAAGTTTCATGTAACTAATTCCAGAACTTTGAGGTGAATTGGGTTCCTCTATCTGATACAATGCTCATTGGAACTCCATGTAGACATACAATTCTGGTCATGTATATCCTTGCCAACTTTGCACTGGTATAGGTAGTCTTCACTGGAATGAAATGAGCTACCTTTGTCAAACGACGACTACAACCCATATTGAGTCATAGCCTGAACGAGTTCTGGGTAAACCCGTAATAAAATCCATGCCTAACTTATCCCACTTCCATTCGGGTATCGGCAATGGCTGTGGCAATCCTGCTGGCTTATGATGCTCTGCCTTTACTTTCTGACATACATCACAAACTGCTACATATTCCGCAATATCCTTCTTCATTCCGGTCCACCAGAAAGTATTCTTCAGATCCAAATACATTTTTGTATTTCATGGGTGAATCGAATATGGTGAATCATGAGCCTCTTGCAGAATCAACTTCATGATCTCCGAATCATTAGGCACATAGACACGGTCTTCAAACCATAAGGTATCGTGCTCATCCTCATGAAATCCCTAAGCTTTTCCTCTGCTCATTTTCTCCTTAACTAGTAAGCTTGCACGTGCAACGCACGTCTCAGCTACAGCACATTAATTCTAGGCAAACGATTCTACCCCGCCGACTGACAGAGTCTGCCGGTCGTGCGCGGGATCGTTGGATCGTGAGAGATCGTGTGTCTCCCGTCGTGTGTCCTAATTCACCATATCTCTCGTCCTCTTGTTTTGCTCGCTCTCGCCATCTCATCCTCCCTTGTTCACCCGTTCCCCTCTCCTGGCTCCATACCTCCCCCATAGAGCTGCAAGCAAGAGGTTCGAGGTATACACAAGTGGAGGCAAAGGCAGAGGCAGGGGACGCATGGGGAAGCGGGACACGGAGGTAGGGGCAGAGTCTATCTCGTGCGCGGGGGAGGCGGGCGAAACAGGGACGCGAAATCCATGGTTGCAATCGCTGAAATCGGACGGCTGCACGGTGACCTGCCCAAATTTGGGCCGATTGGCCCTTAGTTTTATCATTAAATAGACCTACTTTTTTGAAAATTTTAAATCTCATACAAAGTACACATAATACCTAATTTTAGAGTAATAAAAACGACTAGAAATGGTGTGTTTAGGAATTAAGATGCCCACGTCCACTGCTTAGCAACTATGAAGAGCATTGATTAATTGGTACTCCCTTCGTCCCACAATATAAGAACGTTTTTCAAGCTATTGTTAGCTTGAAAACGTTCTTATATTGTGGGCCGGAGGGAGTAGAATATCAATTCCATGTTTCAGCAGGCAATATATGACATCATAAATCTATGAGCCAATCTATCTAGATCCCAAACTAAAATTCAAGTACATACAAATGTTTTACATAGGCAGATCAAGGAACAAATCCGAAGATGAGTGCTCGTTATGCTCTAGCTGTAAACTATACAGCTAAAAGTATATGATCTACATGTCAAAAAATGTACTACCTCCGATTCAAATTAGTTGTAGCTCAAACAGATGTATCTAACACTGAAATACGTCTAGATACATCCGTTTCAGCGACAAGTAATATGGATCGGAGGGAGTACACGATCTGAAGACATGGACTACAAACTGATTGAGAACGACAATTGAACAAAGACAGACGGGAACCCAAGGGTTTACCTTGATGGAAAAGGGAATCAAAGAACATGAATCTGGTTGAGCGCAAGATGGTTCCTGGCCTGGACAAGAAGAAATCAAAGGAGAAAAAATGTGTTTTCTCGGCTGAGCTATCCATCTAAATTTTATCTCATTTTTGTAAGTGTTGCATCTAAAATACGTGAAGGTGGCTAAAATTGGGAAGCAAACCTTTTGATAGCTATCGACAAATCAATATCACTCCATAGATGAGAGGTTTACCAATTCTTCAATCGATAGAGATAGACTGGGAATTCAGTCGTTCACCAGAATCATCACCAAAATCCTTTACAGCCACTGACTCTGTTAATCTGACCAGGTAGCTGACATGGAGAAAAGCAGAGTGTTTATGAAACCAGATGTAAAGTGTGCAGGGTAAAAGATTATTAAACCATGCTTTGCATCATCACAACAAAATCTTTTGTAGTACCTCATGAATACGCAATGCATAAAAATATGAAACACGTGAGAATACAGTTGCAAGTAATTTGATTTGAACAGAAATAAAGATCCCCAGCTTACACTATTGTTCCAAACATAGAAGTCCCAAAGAGGAAGATTTTGGCCCAATCCTCCACCTCTTATGCCAAACTGATTCGAGCGGGGACTGGAGTACTGTATCTCTATCACAATCAACAGCTAATAAAAAATTGAACTACAGAGTCAGAGTGCTAAATCACAAATTAGTGCATGTCTGTAGCTGCACAATTTCCAAAAAACATATGGTGGAGAGATGAGTTCCCTTCTTGCTCCTTAACTACTGAGCATTGTGCCAACTTTCTGTCTCTGTGGTGCTTCCCAAGCCCCAGCTTGAGGTCTATACATGGAGGAGAAGCATGGAAAGTGAAGGGGAGAACTGGAGGTAAAGAAACCAAAAGGATAAATGGTTCACCTATGTCGGCGTTCTAGGAACGGGGGTCCCCAGACTTGCCTGCCTGCGGCCTGCGGCGTGGCTCAAAGGGGGCCTAGCACGGCCCATCTTCATCAACACAAGACTCAAGACCCTCGCGAGGGGCCAAGCCTCGCGGGGCGGACGACACGGAGCTTCCTCAGGCACGGCCTCGTCAGGCTGGCTCACGAGGAGGCGGAGAGATCAAGGCGGAGTACCTCACGAGGTGCCCGTGACGCAAGCCATGACGACTCAGGGCGCCAGGCGGGCGCCAGCCCGCGCAGCGTCCTCCTTTCCTCTTTGGTGCAAAGGGGGCAAGCGCAGCCACGAAGTATTGAGGCATCAGGCAAAGGTTGCCATTTCGGTGCAACGAGACCAAGACCAGGAGGACTACGAGACGGAGGTCACCGTGGGGCCCAAGACGGCGTCATCACCAAAGCTTTGCGCAGGCGAAGACTGCTTTTGTCAGGATAGTTGATACTTGCTGTCCCCCTTCAAATTAGCCCGCCATTGTTGGCTCCCTTCCCGCTCGATATTTGGGAAGAGGACCAGGGCCTCTATAAATAGGACCAGCCACCCACATAGCAAGGGGGCGAGTAAGAGTAAGGTAGTGAGAGAGAGAGAGAGAGAGTGAGAGAGAGAAAGAGAGAAAGGTGGCTGAACTCCTCCCACCAGTTCATCACCCCAGCCAAGAACAGACCCTCGCGAGGCTGTTCTTCCTTGTATCATTAATCATCATCCGCCCCAAGAGGCAATCCACCCACCACACACTGGAGTAGGGTATTACACCACAACGGTGGCCCGAACCAGTATAAACCTTGTGTCTCTTGTGCAGTTCTTTCAGTAGTATAGATCTTCGCGAGACGGAGAGGTAGAAGACGTAATCTCCGTGCGCACCCCAGTGTACGAACCTTAAGGGTCTGCCGGAACCCGAAATCTGACATTTGGCGCGCCAGGTAGGGGTGCACCGGAATTCATCGTCCACCGCCCCGTTCTCCTCCGACCGTCGCATCTATGTCCGACGCTCGTCGGGCCCGCGCCGAGCGCCGGTCCGCCATCGCTTCCCGCGTCGCCCAGACGGCACCCATTGGCGGACGTCCTCGTTGTTCCCCGTCACCCGCCATCAACGCCGCCACCGGCCCGGCGGGGGGCGAGCAGCAAGCGTCGTCTCAGCATCCATCCGTGCGGCAAGATGGCCGCACCGCTACTCTATCGCTCACACCAGCTGGTTTTTCGTCCCGCGCGCTGCGCACACCTTTGGAGGCTCGAGCTGCGCTCATCGCGGCAAACGAGCTCCTGCGCTATCGTCCTATCGACGAAGTCTACGAAGAGTGGCTCGACCGCGTCGCCGAGCTTGTCCGCGCCGCAGGGGGCTCGCCCGCGCCGTCCGTTCCGCTGCGCCACACCCCGCCCCGCGCGGGCAACGAGGCTCCGGTGGCGTACCAGCCGCCTCCTCTCCAAGAAGACGCCATGGCTCCAAGGCGCATGGCCCCTGGGCGGAACCCGCTCCGTCAGGTGCCAGCGCAGCAAGAACGGAGCTGCCAAGAAGTCCCTCGCCCGCAAGGAGCTGCCCGGGCGCTCCCTGCCCCGGCACGCCGCGACCCTGCTCCAGCTCCGGCACGCCAAGACCCCGCGTTGCTCCTAGCTGCAGCGCGTGGGGACTCTCAAGACCGAGCTCTCCACCAGCCGAAGCCTTCCGTGGCCACCGCAGGCTGCCGTGCCTACACCACCGAGCTGCGTAGCATCGCGTGGCCCGGCAAGTTCAAGCCAGACCTGCCTCCTCGTTACAATGGCACGACTGACCCTGCAGAGTTCCTCCAGCTCTATGAGCTGGGCATCGAAGGTGCCAGCGGGGATGAAAAGGTCATGGCAAACTGGTTCCCCATGGCGCTCAAGGAAGGAGCTCGCACCTGGCTCCTGAATCTGGCTCCAGGCACGATCTCTTCCTGGGACCAGATGCGCACCCGCTTCACCGCCAACTTCCAAGGTACTCGCGACCGGCCACCCGCCATGAGCGACATGCGCCGCATCAAGCAACAACCTGGAGAGACCCTGCAAAAGTACATCCAGCGATTCAATAGCACGCGCCTCAAGATCCCCAAGGTGTCCGAGGAGGCCATCATCTCGGCCTTCTCCGATGGTGTGTGCGATGTCAAGATGAAGGAGGAGCTGGCGATGCATGAAGACCTGAGCACCTCCCATGAGCCATTCAACTTGGCGACCAAGTGCGCCAGGGCTGAGGAGGGACGCCTCTCCCTCCTCAAGCTGCCTGCCGCAGACCCAGAGGAGAAGAAGCCCAAGGCCAAGGACGTGAAGCGCAAGAGGGCTGCCGTACTCGCAGCAGAACCAGACACCAAGCAGGGCAAAGATCTGCCTGAGTCCTCCAGGGCCAGCCGGTACTGTGTGTACCACGACCTCCACACCCACAACACCAACGAGTGCCATGAACTCTGCGCCGTGCGAGAAGGAAGGGTCGGCCATCGTCCCGACCGCGCCGATCGGGGCTACGGCCAAGGAGGAGGAAGAAACGCAGGACGCTGGGAAGACCGCGGCCCGCGCCAAGGGTGGCGCGATCAACCTCGCGAGGATCACTGGCGAGACCTGCCTCGCGAGGGGGACTGGAGGGATCAGCCTCGTGAGGATCGCCCATAGGGCAACGCAGGCCTCCCTCCACTGCCGCCTCAGCCAAGGAGGAACGAGGACCGCCATCAGGACGAAGGGGCTGGGGGCTTCCAGGAGCCACGCGCAATCGCCTGCATCCTGGGCGGAGCTCAAGCCCCAGCCTCCCAACGCATCTTCAAGCAGTTTGCCCGCGAAGTGAATGCAGTCCTCCCCAGGCTTGAAGCAACGCGCCCTCTCAGGTGGTCGGCATGCGCCATCACATTTAGCTCAGCGGATCAACTCAAGTGTGCGGCCACAGCCGGAGTCCTCCCGATGCTTTGCTCCCAAGTCATCAGCAATGTACTGGTCACCAGGACCCTCATCGATGGTGGGGCAGGGCTCAACGTCCTGTCCGTGGAAACGTTCAAAAATCTCCAAGTGCCCTACGACCAGCTTCAGCCAACCAAGCCCTTCTCCGGAGTCACCGACGGCTCCACGGTCCCGATTGGGTAGGTCCGCCTCCCTGTCACCTTCGGGGCACGCGACAACTACCGCACCGAGCTCATCGACTTCGATGTCTCCCACATCCGCCTGCCGTACAATGCCATCCTCGGGTACCCAGCGCTGGCCAAGTTCATGGCCGTGACTCACCATGGCTACAACGTCCTCAAGATGCCAGGAAGTGGCAGAGTCATCACGGTGCCCTGTGAAGAGAAGGATGCAGTGTGTTCCTTGGAGCGAGCCTTCCAGGCCGTGTCACTGGAAGACCCGGATCACGGAAGCAGGAGGCTTCCCGAGACCACCCCCAAGAAGAAGAAGACATCGTCCGGACCAGCCCCTCGGGAGGCGGGCCCCTCAGGGCCCGCATCTGCCCAGGGGGAACCTCCTTCCATCGCATAGGAAAGCGCGCCCGACGCCCTCCTCAGGCAGGGCTCGGGGGCTCTCCCCTGGAGGGCCACCGACCTGGCCAGGGTCATGAGGGAGGCGCTTGGGCACCACATGGAGGCGTGTTTCGAAGCACGTTTCCCTCCAGAAGGAGCGAGGCAAAGAAGGACAGACCCACGGGAGTTCGTCGACAAGGCCATTCAAGAACTACAAGAATCAAGAATCATGAGAGGTTGCCGCCGTCTACCGGCTGTGGCTCCCCATCCAAGCGAGGATGGTGGGCTACGCGTCTGCATCGATGTACCAGGGCTCAACCAAGTTGCTACGATGGAGCGCCTCTGGCCCTCGCGAGTGGGGCGCTGCGGGGGTCCGCCCCACAGCTACGTTCGCATGCCTTGCGGCTTGCCGAGCGCGGTTGCTACATGCCAGCGCCTCATGAGGGGCATCATGGAGGCTCAAGAAGACAGGCGTTCCGCAGCCTTGGCGGAGATGGAGATGATTCGCGAAGAGCTACCTGTGCCTCCGGAGCCTCCCGAGGTCCCTGGGCCTGGGGGATCGTGAGGATCGGCTTCCGCAGCCTATCGAGTCTACTGCACCAACACCCCTTCGCCCTCGACACCCTCAGGTGACATCTTACAAGTTTCATTTCCACCTGGGAGCGCCCTCCCAGGGCTTCATCGTTCCCAGGCCGCGTGGGTCCGTCCCTGCGGTATGTATCCCTTTTATTTCATGTCGTTAGCTTGCTTTGTTGGGGGCGGCCCTCGGGCTGCATCATCCCCAAGTCGCTCGGGCCGGGCCCAGCGGCATGTATCTCCCTTGCATTTATTTCCGGCTATGCATTCGCCCATCATGCTTGATTACTTGATGCCTGTCCACGACACCTCTTCTTCTCCATGTCGACCACTTGCACGTTAAAGGGGGGGGGGTACCTGAGCATCGCGACTTAGGGCTCTTACTGGCTCTCCAGCCCTCACCCTCTGGCCATGTCCACGGCATCGCGACCTGGCATACCAGCGATGGCTGAGACAAGCTCGAGGGCCGGGACTCGAGGACGTAGAGTGTCGGCATCTAACCAAATTTGCAGGAACACAGCACAAGATAAGGCCCAGTGCCAGGCGCAACCCGCCTAGAGGTAGGGCCCCGTGAGTCCCGCGCTGGCTCACGGGTGCCCAGATACACCTCACCTAGCCCTACCGTGCCGGCCACGTGTCAGGGCGGGGCTGTACATGAAGGAAATATGCCCTAGAGGCAATAATAAAGTTATTATTTATTTCCTTATATCATGATAAATGTTTATTATTCATGCTAGAATTGTATTAACCAGAAACATAATACATGTGTGAATACATAGACAAACTTAGTGTCACTAGTATGCCTCTACTTGACTAGCTCGTTAATCAAAGATGGTTATGTTTCCTAACCATGAACAAAGAGTTGTTATTTGATTAACGGGATCACATCATTAGGTGAATGATCTGATTGACATGACCCATTCCATTAGCTTAGCACCCGATCGTTTAGTTTTAGTATGTTGCTATTGATTTCTTCATGACTTATACATGTTCCTATGACTATGAGATTATGCAACTCCCGTGTGCCGGAGGAACACTTTGTGTGCTACCAAACATCACAATGTAAATGGGTGATTATAAAGGAGCTCTACAGGTGTTTCCAAAGGTAGACGTTGGGTTGGCGTATTTCGAGATTAGGATTTGTCACTCCGATTGTCGGAGAGGTATCTCTGGACCCTCTCGGTAATGCACATCACATAAGCCTTGCAAGCATTGCAACTAATGAGTTAGTTACGAGATGATGTATTACGGAACGAGTAAAGAGACTTGCCGGTAATGAGATTGAACTAGGTATTGGATACCAACGATCGAATCTCGGGCAAGTAACATACCGATGACAAAGGGAACAACGTATGTTGTTATGTGGTCTGACCGATAAAGATCTTCGTAGAATATGTAGGAGCCAATATGGGCATCCAGGTCCCGCTATTGGTTATTGACCGGAGATTTGTCTCAGTCATGTCTGCATTGTTCTCGAACCGTAGGGTCCGCACGCTTAACGTTACGATGACAGTTATTATGAGTTTATGCATTTTTGATGTACCGAAGTTAGTTCGGAGTCCCGGATGTGATCACGGACATGACGAGGAGTATCGAAATGGTCGAGACATAAAGATTGATATATTGGACGACTATATTCGGACACCGGAAGGGTTCCGGGGAAGTATCGGATAAAACCGGAGCACCGGGGGTTACCGGAACCCCCCGGGGGGTTAATGGGCCTTATGGGCCTAATGTGGAGAAGAGGAAGGGGCTGCTAGGGCAGGCCGCGCGCCCCCTCTCCCCCTAGTCTGAGTTGGACAAGGAGGGAGGGGCGGCGCCCCCCCTTTCCTATTCTCCCTCCACCTCTCCTAGTTGGACAAGGAAGAGGGGAGGGGAGTCCTACTCCAGGTGGGAGTAGGACTCCTCCTGCGCGCCTCCATAGGGCCGGCCGCACCCCCCCCCTTGGATCCTTTATATACGGGGGCAGGGGGGCACCCTAGAACACACAAGTTGATCTTCGTGATCGTTCCTTAGCCGTGTGCGGTGCCCCCTCCACCATATTCCACCTCGGTCATATCGTTGCAGTGTTTAGGCGAAGCCCTACGTCGGTAGAACATCAAGATCGACACCACGCCGTCGTGCTGACGGAACTCATCCCCGAAGCTTTGCTGGATCGGAGCCCGGGGAGTGTCATCGAGCTATACGTGTGCCAAGAACTCGGAGGTGCCAGAGTAACGGTACTTGGATTGGTCGGATCGGGAAGACGTACGACTACTTCCTCTACGTTGTGTTAACGCTTCCGTTGTCGATCTACAAAGGGTACGTAGATCACACTCTCCCCTCTCGTTGCTGTGCATCACCATGATCTTGCGTGTGCGTAGGAAAATTTTGAAATTACTATGTTCCCCAACAATGGCATCCGAGCCTAGGTTTTATGGTTTGATGTTATTTGCATGAGTAGAACACAAGTGAGTTGTGGGCGATATAAGTCATACTGCCTACCAGCATGTCATACTTTGGTTCGGCGGTATTGTTCGACGAGACGACCCGGACCGACATTACGCGTACGCTTACGCGAGACCAGTTCTCCCGACGTGCTTTGCACATAGGTGGCTTGCGGGCGACAGTCTCTCCAACTTTAGTTGAACCGAGTGTGGTTCCGCCCGGTCCTTGCGGAGGTTAAAACGGAGTCAAATTGACAAACTATCATTGTGGTTTTGATGCGTAGGTGAGATTGGTTCTTGCTTAAACCCGTAGCAGCCACGTAAAACTTGCAACAACAAAGTAGAGGACGTCTAACTTGTTTTTGCAGGGCATGTTGTGATGTGATATGGTCAAAACATGATGAGATATAAGTTGTTGTATGAGATGGTCATGTTTTGTTGAAGTTATCGGCAACTGGCAAAAGCCTTATGGTTGTCTCTTTATTGCATAATATGCAAGAGCCAAATAATTGCTTTACTTTATCGCTATGAGATAGCAATAGTTGCAAGAGCAATAGTTGGCGAGACGACCGTGTGACGACACATTGATATAGATCAAGATGATGGAGATCATGGTGTCATGCCGGTGACGATAGAGATCATGACAGTACTTTGGAGATGGAGATCAAAGGCGCAAGATGATGATGGCCATATCATGTCACATATTTTGATTGCATATGATGTTTATCTTTTATACATCTTATTTTGCTTAATTTGACGGTAGCATTTTAGGATGATCTCTCACTAATTATCAAGAAGTGTTCTCCCTGAGTATGCATCGTTGCGAAAGTTCTTCGTGCTGAGACACCACGTGATGACCGGGTATGATAGGCTCTACGTTCAAATACAACGGGTGCAAAACAGTTGCACACGCGGAATACTCAGGTTATACTTGACGAGCCAAGCATATACAGATATGGCCTCGGAACACGGAGACCGAAAGGTCGAGCGTGAATCATATAGTAGATATGATCAACACAGTGATGTTCACCAATGAAACTACTCCATCTCACGTGATGATCGGACATGGTTTAGTTGATTTGGATCACGTGATCACTTAGGGGATTAGAGGGATGTCTATCTAAGTGGGAGTTCTTAAGTAATATGATTAAATTGAACTTAAATTTATCATGAACTTAGTCCTGGTAGTATTTTGCAAATCATGTTGTAGATCAATAGCTCGCGTTGTTGCTTCCCTATGTTTATTTTGATATGTTCCTAGAGAAAATTGTGTTGAAAGATGTTAGTAGCAATGATGCAGATTGGATCCGTGATCTGAGGTTTATCCTCATTGCTGCACAGAAGAATTATGTCCTTGATGCACCGCTAGGTGACGGACCTATTGCAGGAGCAGATGCAGATGTTATGAACGTTTGGCTAGCTCAATATGATGACTACTTGATAGTTTAGTGCACCATGCTTAATGGCTTAGAATCGGGACTTCAAAAGACGTTTTGAACGTCATAGAACATATGAGATGTTCCAGGAGTTGAAGTTAATATTTCAAGCAAATACCCGAGTTGAGAGATATGAAGTCTCCAACAAGTTCTATAGCTAAAAGATGGAAGAGAATCGCTCAACTAGTGAGCATGTGCCCAGATTGTCTGGGTACTACAATCGCTTGAATTAAGTGGGAGTTAATCTTCCAGATAAGATAGTGATTGACAGAATTCTCTAGTCACCATCACCAAGTTAGTAGAACTTCGTGATGAACTATGATATGCAAGGGATAACGGAAACAATTCCCAAGCTCTTCGTAATGCGAAAATTGATGAAGGTAGAAATCGAGAAAAACATCAAGTGTTGATGGTAGACAAGACCACTAGTTTCAAGAAAAGGGCAAGGGGAAGAAGGGGAACTTCAAAAAGAACAACAAGCAAGTTGCTGCTCAAGTGAAGAAGCCCAAGTCTGATCCTAAGCCTGAGACTAAGTGCTTCTACTTCAAAGGAACTGGTCATTGGAAGCGGAACTACCCCAAGTGATTGGCGGATAAGAAGGATGGAAAAGTGAACATAAGTATATTCGATATACATGTTATTGATGTGTACTTTACTAGTGTTTATAGCAACCCCTCAGTATTTGATACTAGTTCAGTTGCTAAGATTAGTAACTCGAAACGGGAGTTGCAGAATAAACAGAGACTAGTTAAGGGTGAAGTGACGATGTGTGTTGGAAGTAGTTCCAAGATTGATATGATCATCATCGCACACTCCCCTATACTTTCGGGATTAGTGTTGAACCTAAATAAGTGTTATTTGGTTTTTGCGTTGAGCATGAATATGATTTGATCATGTTTTTTGCAATACGGTTATTCATTAAAGTCAGAGAATAATTGTTGTTCTGTTTACATGAATAAAACCTTCGATGGTCATACACCCAATGAAACAAGTTCATTGGATCTCGATCGTAGTGATACACATATTCATAATATTGAAACCAAAAGATGCAAAGTTAATAATGATAGTGCAACTTATTTGTGGCACTGCCGTTTAGGTCATATTGGTGTAAAGCGCATGAAGAAACTCCATACTGATGGGATTTTCGAATCACTTGATTATGAATCACTTGATGCTTGCGAACCATGCCTCATGGGCAAGATGACTAAGACTCCGTTCTCCGGAGTGAGCAACTGACTTATTGGAAATAATACATATTGATGTATGCGGTCCGATGAGTGTTAAGGCTCACGACAAGTATCGTTATTTTCTGAACTTCACAGATGATTTGAGCAGATATGGGTATATCTACTTGATAAAACATAAATCTAAAACATTTGAAAAGTTCAAAGAATTTCAGAGTGAAGTGGAAAATCATCGTGACAAGAAAATAAAGTTTCTACGATCTGATCGCGGAGACAAATATTTGAGTTACGAGTTTGGTCTTCAATTGAAACAATGTGGAATTGTTTCACAAACTCATGCCACATGGAACACCACAGCATAATGGTGTGTCCGAATGTCATAACCGTACTTTATTGGATATAGTGCAATCTATGATGTCTCTTACCGATCTACCACTATCGTTTTGGGGTTATGCATTAGAGACAGCTGCATTCACGTTAAAAGGGCACCATCTAAATCTGTTGAGACGACACCGTATGAACTCTGGTTTGGCAAGAAACCAAAGTTGTCGTTTCTCAAAGTTTGGGGTTGCAATGCTTATGTGAAAAAGTTTCAACCTGATAAGCTCAAACCCAAATCGGAAAAGTGAGTCTTCATAGGATACCCAAAAAGTTACTGTTGGGTGCACCTTCTATCACAGATCCGAAGGCAAGACTTTTGTTGCTAAATTCGGAAACTTTCTGGAGAAGGAGTTTCTCTCGAAAGAAGTGAGTGGGAGGAAAGTAGAACTTGATGAGGTAACTGTACCTGCTCCATAATTGGAAAGTAGTTCATCACAGAAATCTGTTCCTGTGACTACTACACCAATTAGTGAGGAAGCTAATGATGATGATCATGTAACTTCAGATCAAGTTACTACCGAAACTCGTAGGTAAACCAGAGTGAGATCCGCACCAGAGTGGTAAGGTAATCCTGTTCTGGAGGTCATGTTACTTGACCATGACGAACCTACGAACTATGAGGAAGCGATGATGAGCCCAGATTCCGATAAATGGCTTGAGGCCATGAAATCTGAGAAAGGATCCATGTATGAGAACAAAGCGTGGACTTTGGTGGACTTGCCCGATGATCGGCAAGCCATTGATAATAAATGGATCTTCAAGAGGAAGACGGACACGGATAGTAGAGTTACTATCTACAAAGCTAGAATTGTCGCAAAAGGTTTTCGACAAGTTCAAGGTGTCGACTACGATGAGAGTTTCTCACTCATATCTATGCTTAAGTCTGTCCGAATCATGTTAGCAATTGCCGCATTTTATGAAATCTGGCAAATGGATAAACAAAACTGCATTCCTTAATGGATTTAAAGAAGAGTTGTATATGATGCAACCAGAAGGTTTTGTCAATCCTAAAGGTGCTAACAAAATATGCAAGCTCCAGCGATCCATCTATGGACTGGTGCAAGCATCTCGGAGTTGGAATATACGCTTTGATAAGTTGATCAAAGCATATAGTTTTATACAGACTTGCGGTGAAGCCTGTATTTACAAGAAAGTGAGTGGGAGCACTACAACATTTCTAATAAGTATATGTGTATGACATATTGTTGATCGGAAATAATGTAGAATTATTCTGCAAAGCATAAAGGAGTGTTTGAAAGGATTTTTCAAAGAAATACCTCGGTGAAGCTACTTACATATTGAGTATCAAGATCTATAGAGATAGATCAAGACGCTTGATAAATTTTTTCAATAAGTACATACCTTGACAAGATTTTGAAGTAGTTCAAAATGGAACAGTCAAAGAAAAAGTTTCTTGCCTGTGTTACAAGGTGTGAAGTTGAGTAAGACTCAAATCCCGACCACGACAGAAGATAGAAAGAGAATGAAAGCCATTCCCTATGCCTCAGTCATAGGTTCTATAAAGTATGCCATGCTGTGTACCAGATCTATTGTATACCCTACACTGATTTTGGCAAGTGAGTACAATAGTGATCTAGGAGTAGATCACTGGACAACGGTCAAAATTATCCTTAGTGGAATAAGGATATGTTTCTCGATTATGGAAGTGAAAAAAAAGGGTTCGTCGTAAAGGGTTACGCCGATGCAAGTTTTGACACTAATCTAGAAGACTCTAAGTCTCGATCTAGATACATATTGAAAGTGGGAGCAATTAGCTAGAGTAGCTCCGTGCAGAGCATTGTTGATATAGATATTTGCAAAATACTTACGGATCTGAATATGACAGACCCGGTGACTAAAATTATCTCACAAGCAAAACATGATCACACCTTAGTACTCTTTGGGTGTTAATCACATAGCGATGTGAACTAGATTACTGACTCTAGTAAACCCTTTGGGTGTTGGTCACATATCAATGTGGACTATGGGTGTTAATCACATGGTGATGTGAATTATTGCTGTTAAATCACATGGCGATGTGAACTAGATTATTGACTCTAGTGCAAGTGCGAGACTGAAGGAAATATGCCCTAGAGGCAATAATAAAGTTATTATTTATTTCCTTATATCATGATAAATGTTTATTATTCATGCTAGAATTGTATTAACCGGAAACATAATACATGTGTGAATACATAGACAAACTTAGTGTCACTAGTATGCCTCTACTTGACTAGCTATTTAATCAAAGATGGTTATGTTTCCTAACCATGAACAAAGAGTTGTTATTTGATTAACGGGATCACATCATTAGGTGAATGATCTGATTGACATGACCCATTCCATTAGCTTAGCACCCGATCGTTTAGTATGTTGCTATTGCTTTCTTCATGACTTATACATGTTCCTATGACTATGAGATTATGCAACTCCCGTGTGCCGGAGGAACACTTTTTGTGCTACCAAACGTCACAACGTAAATGGGTGATTATAAAGGAGCTCTACAGGTGTCTCCAAAGGTAGATGTTGGGTTGGCGTATTTCGAGATTAGGATTTGTCACTTCGATTGTGGGAGAGGTATCTCTGGGCCCTCTCTGTAATGCACATCACATAAGCCTTGCAAGCATTGAAACTAATGAGTTAGTTACGAGATGATGTATTACGGAATGAGTAAAGAGACTTGCCAGTAACGAGATTGAACTAGGTATTGGATACCGACGATCGAATCTCGGGCAAGTAACATACCGATGACAAAGGGAACAACATATGTTGTTATGCGGTCTGACCGATAAACATATTCGTAGAATATGTAGGAGCCAATATGGGCATCCAGGTCCCGCTATTGGTTATTGACCGGAGATTTGTCTCAGTCATGTCTGCATTGTTCTCGAACTGTAGGGTCCGCACGCTTAACGTTACGATGACAGTTATTATGAGTTTATGCATTTTTGATGTACCGAAGTTAGTTCGGAGTCCCGGATGTGATAACGGACATGACGAGGAGTCTCGAAATGGTCGAGACATAAAGATTGATATATTGGACGACTATATTCGGACACCGGAAGGGTTCCAGGGAAGTATCGGATAAAACCGGAGCACCGGGGGGTTACCGGAACCCCCCGGGGGGTTAATGGGCCTTATGGGCCTAATGTGGAGAAGAGGAAGGGGCTGCCAGGGCAGGCCGCGCGCCCCCTCTCCCCCTATTCCGAATTGGACAAGGAGGGAGGGGCGGCGCCCCCCCTTTCCTATTCTCCCTCCACCTCTCCTAGTTGGACAAGGAAGAGGGGAGGGGAGTCCTACTCCCGGTGGGAGTAGGACTCCTCCTGCGCGCCTCCATAGGGTCGGCCGCACCCCCCTTGGATCCTTTATATACGGGGGCAGGGGGCACCCTAGAACACACAAGTTGATCTTCGTGATCGTTCCTTAGCCGTGTGCAGTGCCCCCCTCCACCATATTCCACCTCGGTCATATCGTTGCAGTGTTTAGGCGAAGCCCTACGTCAGTAGAACATCAAGATCGACACCACACCGTCGTGCTAATGGAACTCATCCCCGAAGCTTTGCTGGATCGGAGCCCAGGGAGCGTCATCGAGCTGTACGTGTGCCAAAAACTCGGAGGTGCCGGAGTAACAGTACTTGGATCGGTCGGGTCGGGAAGACGTACGACTACTTCCTCTACGTTGTGTTAACGCTTCCGTTGTCGATCTACAAAGGGTACGTAGATCACACTCTCCCCTCTCGTTGCTGTGCATCACCATGATCTTGCGTGTGCGTAGGAAAATTTTGAAATTACTACGTTCCCCAACAGTACACACCCCGGGGGCTCCTCCCGGAGGGGAGCCCCCTCCCACGTACCAGTGGAAGCACCATGCTCCGCGCTGGCTGACGACACTACCGAGGAGCGGCTATGCCCATACACATGCGGAAGCGCTATGCTCCGCGCTAGTGATAAACAACTGAGGGTGGCCCCCGGGCCGCATCAACCTCAGGGAGGCCAGAGCTCAGTGTCTAGCCTCATCGCAACGCCTCCCCTCGGGAGTGCCGCGCGAGGGGGCTGGGCACGGGGGCTGCGCCTAGGTCACGCCCAGACGTACGCCACCCAGCCAGGCCCCTCGGGCCTGGTTCATCGCGCGTCTCTCCCCGAGCAGAGCCAAGGTATGAAGGCCGTTTGAGCGTCAAGGGGGACCCCTGGGCATCGCAACTCAGGGGCCTAACTGGTCCCGTAGCCCCTCACTCCTTAGTTCCGAAAGGCTAATGCTGGGTGAGGCACGCGCGGGGCCGGGCTCTGCAGACGTAGAACGGTGGTCCCACTCGCATCTCACCTCATCACTTGCTATTTGCGCGTCAAGGGGGACTCCTGAGCATCGCGACTCAGGAGCCTAACTGGCTCCGTAGCCCCTCACTCCTTTGGTCCCGTCCTGGTTTCCGGTCGGGGCTAATGCTGGGTGAGGTACGTGCAGAGTTGGGCTCTGTAGACGTAAAACGGAAGATCCACCTACATCACACCTCCCTACTTGTTGTTCGTGCGCCAAGGGGGACTCCTAAGCATCGCGACTCAGGAGCCTAACTGGCTCCGTAGCCCCTCACTCCTTTGGTCCCGTCCTGGTTTCCGGTCGGGGCTAATGCTGGGTGAGGTACGCACGGGGCCGGGCTCTGCCGGCATAGAACACAAGCAAGTAGGGAAGAAAAGCATAAAATTCAAGGAACTTAAAAGCAAACATTACAGTCCATACTGTCGTCTCAATACCAAATGCGAGTTTAAACGCCTCCCCGAGGCACGATGCATGTGCAGGAATTAAAAGTAGGGCAGGAGCAGTAGCGGAGTCACTTGGCGGCAGTGGAGCAGCGCGGGTGGCCCCGCCTCATGGAGCAGCAGGACTGGAAGCATCCTGCTTCGACTTGGTACTGAAGGCCCGGAACTTCCCCATCAGAGCCTCCGTGCGACCCTTCACGGCCTCGGCAGCGGCGGCAGCACCCTCGCCGCTTACTGGCTCCAACAGGCTGTCGAGGCCGGTGCTGGGGTCGCGAAGGTAGATGTGGGTGAAGACCCGCGTCATCATAGCAGAAGACAGGACACGCGCCTCGGCCTCGGCCGTGGGGCCAAGGCCAAGGGTGACATCCTCAAGAGCACGAACCAGGAAGGGAAGCAGCTTGGCGAGGCCGTCCTCGGCGCCGGCCAGCGGGCTCTCCAGGCCACTGGCGTAGAACATCTTCAGTGAAGCACGAGCCTTCTTCTCCATGTCTGCGAAGGCCACGCGATCCTCGGCAAGAACCTTGGCCTTGCTTTCCAACTCGACCTTCGTCGCCTCCAACTCCTGCCCCAGCTCACCTAGGCGGTTGCGGCGCTTCTTGAGCTTGGCCTCCCGACCCTCGATGGCCACCTCGCGAGCCTTCATACCTTCTTCTTGCTCCCGGTGAAGACGAACCTCTTTCGCGAGCTGGTCCCGCAGGCCTTGCAGATCGTCCTCCAGCGCCTTGCAACAATCGCGGACTTCAACCACCTCCCCCAGGGCTGCGTCACGAGTAGCCTTCGTCTCAAGGATGGCCTGCCTATCCTCGTCGCAGGCCGTCGAGGCTTGAACCAACGCCGCCCGGATCGAGGCGTCGGAGCGAATCCATCCTCAAGCTAGCTCCAAGCGCCCGACCACCAGGCGAGGGTCGGCGCCAAGAAGATCCTGCTGCAGCCGGTCCAGTCCTGCAACAGCATGCTCCAGGACGGCAGGAGGAGTTGGAGAAACAATAGTCGGCGGAACGGGGGAAGAAGGCGGCGACAGCAAGACCACAGCGTCCTGAGGTGGAGCCCGCTGCGCCCCAGCGGTTGTGGTGGTGGTAGTGGGCAAAGGCACCACAGGAGTCACTTGGGCCATGGGGGCTGAGCTCACCCCAGCCAGCTCAGCCAGGCCTCGCGAGGACGACCGGGCAGGAGAAGCCCGCGCGCCGCGGTCACCCTCCTCCACAGGCGGAGGCGCTACCGCGGATGGAGCCACAGGAGCCCCCTTCGGCTTCTTCGCCGCGGGCTCTAGCCTATTCAAGAGATTCGAACGTCAAGCCTCGGCAGCGGAACAAGAAATAAAGACAAGGGTCAAGCACTTACGGGTCATCGCCGGTGAGCTCGGGCAGCCTCCGGCCAAACATGAAGCCTGACAGCCGGCTGGAAGGGTCAACCTCGGAAGCAGAAGGCGCGTCTGCAGATTGCCTCTGGGCAGGGGCAGACCCGCGGGAGATCAGCCCGGTCCTGTCCTTCTCCGGGATCAGGGGCAAGCTCCCGCCGACCTGCTCGTCTCCATCCTCGTCATCATCGCTCGAAGAAAGGCGGAGATTGCGGGGCCTGCGCCGGGGGAGGGGAGCCCTCGACTCTCCGTCGGTCGCCTCGGAGTCGGGCCCCTTTTCCCGCTCCTCTTCGTCCACCTCCTTGCTGGAGTCGCTGGAGGGCACGTCCACCAGTCCCTCGGAAGCCGCCACGGGCACGAGCCCGTCCCCGTTAAAAACGGGAATGGACTCCACCACATGCTCCCAGTCGTCGCGAAGGAACAAGGGCTTGGGAGCGCCCTCCAACCTTGCCACCTCGCCCCCGACCAGAGATTGGAGGACCGCGGCCAAGTCTTCGCCGCTCAAGGCCGCGGGGCTCGGATGAGGCCTCCACATCGGGGGTGAGTACTGCCGGAGTGGAGCCAGCTGGTGCTCCAGGAACTCCCTCAGCAGCAACGCACCGTTCAACTTCGCCGCCGCCGTGCTGACCGGCCTCAGGTCCGCGTCCATCTTCTCCAACACTAGTTTTGCGCGGGGGTCCGTGAGCTCCGCTCGGCACCAGTCGCTGGAGCTCGCGAGCTGCTCCGTGGGCAAGATCAGCCTAGGGTGGATGCGCCCGGCATCTACCAAGACCTACTTGCTCCTGAAGCCCTCAATCCTCTTCCCGGGATTCGAGATGGCAATGGTGCCACCGTACGCGACGAAGCTCGCGCACGCGGAAGGAGAACCGCGAGAGACCCGGAGGGAGAAGTAGTGGCGCAGCAAGGCCACTAAAGGCTGCACCCCTACGTGGGCCTCGCAGTAATAAGAGAAGATCGCCAGGAGAAGGACGGAGTTGGGGTGGAGATGCAGAGCCTGCAAGTTGTAATGGCGGAGGACAGAGAAGAAAAACTCGGAGAAGGGAGGCACCAGGCCCGCAGCAATGGAGCTTACAAAGAGAGGATAAAAGGTGCTCCCTCGGCCCTTAGGGGTGGTGGAGCCGGCCTTGAACACCTGCGCCCCATTGATGCCCTGCGCCGCCGCCATCCGGCGCAGCCGGGCAAGCCCCGCCTTGGACACGTTCGGCAAGTCCAGAGCAGGTGAGTACCAAGCTTCGGCCGGAGACTGACGAGGTGCCATGGCTTCCTAGGTCACGCAGCCGGAGTAGATCTGGAAATTTGGAGGAAGAAAGGGGAGGCGCAAGAAAGAGGATCTGAGTAGCAACCGGAGAAAGCAAAAGGCGAAGTCTGGGAAGATGCTGCTCCTTTATCAACCTGCGCGGTTGCTGGAGCACTTGCGTCCAATCAACCGCCACGCGGTGCCCAAGGCCGCAGGCTGTTAGGGCTCGCGGCGCTTCACCCTTGCCCTTTCGCCTCTCAGCACGGCCAAGTCCGGGCGCGCCTTGGGCCCGGGGGCTACTATCGGCGTTCTGGGAACGGGGGTCCCCAGACTTGCCTGCCTGCGGCCTGCGGCGTGGCTCAAAGGGGGCCCAGCACGGCCCATCTTCATCAACACAAGACTCAAGACCCTCGCAAGGGGCCAAGCCTCGTGGGGCGAACGACACGGAGCTTCCTCAGGCACAGCATCGTCAGGCTGGCTCGCGAGGAGGCGGAGAGATCAAGGCGGAGTACCTGATGAGGTGCCCGTGGCGCAAGCCATGACGACTCAGGGCGCCAGCCCGCACAGCGTCCTCCTTTCCTCTTTGGTGCAAAGGGGGCAAGCGCAGCCGCGGAGTACCGAGGCATCAGGCAAAGGTTGCCATTTCGGTGCAACGAGACCAAGACCAGGAGGACTACGAGACAGAGGTCACCGTGGAGCCCAAGACGGCGTCATCACCAGAGCTTTGCGCAGGCGAAGACTGCTTTTGTCAGGATAGTTGATACTTGCTGTCCCCCTTCAAATTAGCCCGCCATTGTTGGCTCCCTTCCCGCTCGATATTTGGGAAGAGGACCAGGGCCTCTATAAATAGGACCAGCCACCCACATAGCAAGGGGGCGAGTAAGAGTAAGGTAGTGAGAGAGAGAGAGAGAAAGAGAGAAAGGTGGTTGAACTCCTCCCAGCAGTTCATCACCCCAGCCAAGAACAGACCCTCGCGAGGCTGTTCTTCCTTGTATTGTTCATCATCATCCGCCCCAAGAGGCAATCCACCCACCACACACTGGAGTAGGGTATTACACCACAACGGTGGCCCAAACCAGTATAAACCTTGTGTCTCTTGTGCAGTTCTTTCAGTAGTATAGATCTTCGCGAGACGGAGAGGTAGAAGACGTAATCTCCGCGCGCACCCCAGTGTTCGAACCTTAAGGGTCTGCCGGAACCCGAAATCCGACAACCTAGGCTTGGAGCAACGATGGCATAGCCATGGAGAAGAGATCGAGCAATAGGCCCTAAAAAATCCCATATATTTACATGACAACAGGACCTGGCTAGATCCATCTCTTCTTGGAAAAGATCTCTTGATTCAGTGAAGCAATGAAACTGACACCATAATATTTTGAATTAAAATCAGAAATCATTTTCCTCTCTTGGCTAAGTAAAAGGAAGCTTGTATGTAAAACAATTATTTGGTAACTGATATCATCAAGAAAGCTGTGTTTCTATCATGTTTTCACCTGCATACGTGATGCATAGCAGTACACCATTATGTAAGAACTAGAGCTCGAATTTACATGAGTCCATTAGTCTCCAGATCTAGCAATGGCTCCTATAAGTATGCAATTCCTATAATGCAGTTATATTCTAGACAAGGTCCTGATAAAGAACTTGATTACTACCAGGATAACAAGGTGCTAATGAATAAAAATAGAAGGTGCCAATGAACTAAAATAATAGAAGGTGCTAATGATTTATGTTTCTTAACTAAAATGCAAAAGTTGAAACAACCGTTTTCAGTCAAGCATTGACGCAAACACTTTTTTTTGCAGGGAGGCGCAAACACTTGTTTGGCACACATACAACACATCTGATTACCCGAGTCAACACACACGCACAACACACATGTTTGTCGGTCGGCCGGCCGCACGTGCCCTTAGTCATCCATCCAACACGCATACCACATCGGCAGCATCATGCATGCACAAGCCAGAATTTGTATGGGGCATTGGACACTGAGGCGGCCATTACAACAACGATCGAATGATTGCAGTCAGCCTGCTATAATGTGCCCCAGAAATCAGGCTTGCTCTACAATTCCTATTGTATAGTGAGTCATGCATGAACAAAATCCCATGTGCAGAACCCTAATGTATAGGATTGAGAACCGTAAGGCATGAACAAAATCCCCTGTATAGTTCAGCAATAGGAAATCCCCTGAACAAAATCCCTTGCCCTTTTGTTGGAACTACAAAAGAAACTCAGTTTGGTATGTTGCAGATTGGTATGTCAGTATGTCACACACTATGGCAATACTTTTACTCAGTTTCTTCAGTTATCAAATCTTACTTGAAAGAACACCTAAATTTATACTCCTTCATCTTCTTCATGCAAGCCATATTTTGATTGCTCAAATCCAAGTACTGATTGTACAGTGGGTTCATTTAACACAACGGTGAACATTTTCATGCCCCGGTGATCTGATACTTCTATCTCCGCTACAGTTTTACTGTGATTCAAATAGGGCATGGAGGCATTAGGCATTACCAAAAAAAAGACAGAGAACTGCCATAATTTACAACAGGCTTTTGGTTTCTGAAACTCTATTGCATTAAGTGGGTTCCAAAAAAGAAACAAAGAGGAGTTTACTAACTTTGAGTTGTAGATGAAGAGTGCAGACCAAAGTGTAGTTGTCATGCACATAGTATTAAGTTCACTTGTTAGGGATTGCCAGCCAGGTAACGATTACCAAATCAATTGATCTCCAATTTCATAAGTTAGTTCGGCGAGGCATCGATCCACCCAAATTTAATAGAAGTTAAAATCCTGAAAACAAAAAAACATTTTAGAGTCGTGAAACAAGTGAATCTTCTAACCATACAAGTAAATCTTAAATTATGCTATACACTTGGTTTTGACACCATAAACAAAGTTTCAGACAACTACATGGAAATATTCTTTCTCTTTCAATAGCCATGATCTATGAAATATACAATTGTTACAAATAATATCAGTATTAGCTTACTTATAATTACTACTGTAGCCTTGACAACCCATAGCTCATAGATGAATCCATTGGTGACACTCTACTACCATTGATGAATCCATTAGGAGTGCGCCTACTGAATCAGCACATCTTGCCATGATCGTCCAGTTCTCTGCTAA
The DNA here is from genome assembly GCF_002162155.2 of Triticum dicoccoides. Classification (NCBI taxonomy): domain Eukaryota; kingdom Viridiplantae; phylum Streptophyta; class Magnoliopsida; order Poales; family Poaceae; genus Triticum; species Triticum dicoccoides. The sequence continues at coordinate 138,302,779 of NC_041384.1, forward strand.
CATACATTCCAATGCTTGTAGTAGGTTGAGTTCTTCCTAGAGGCATCTTGCAAAAAGAAACTTACTTGCGACGGAGGCGGCGTGGTGGCATGGCGGCGTGGCGGAGGCCAAGCTGCAGCTCCGGAGGCGGAGAAGGGTGCGGCGGGGTGGCTCCCGCGGCTGGGGAGGCGGCGACCCCCAGCGCCGCGGGAGGCGGTGAAGGGTGCGACGGGGCGGCTCCCGCGGGTGGCGAGGCAGCGACCCGCGGCGGCTCCCGTGGCTCTGGCAGTGCGAGGCGACGGTGAAGGGCGCGGCTTCCCGTGGCTCGAGGCGAGCCTGCAGCGAAGGGCGCGGTTGAGGGAGGTGAACGGCGTGGGAGGAGGAGGGGAGGTCGTGCGGGAGGAGAAGGAGGAGGTCGTGTGGGAGAAGGAGGAGGTCGTGCGAGCGAACGGTTCTTTTTTTTCTATGGGGCAGATTAGCGATCGACCGATTATGGTTTATTGCGTGGTTGGAAGCATTAAACACAGAAGGATTAAGGGCCATTAGATTTTGATGATGGATGGATGTGATTGTTTGGATCTGCCCCTCTCTTCCTTTTATAGTGGTAGTAGATAGAGGCAATCTCCTTGTCAATCTTCTGGGCTTCTCTGATCTTGTCCATCAACATAGATTGAATCTCCAATGCTGCTACATAGCCTCTCGGAACTACATCCAAACATAGCTCATGAAGATTCTCGGCTAACTCCCTTGGTAAATCTCTCTTCATTAAGGTGTTGACATGACTTTTACGGCTCAACGCGTCAGCTACTATGTTAGCCTTTCCGGGGTGATAATGCAACCTCATATCATAATCCTTCATGAGTTCCAATCATATCCTTTGTCTGAGGTTCAACTCCTTCTGTGTGAAAATATACTTCAAACTCTTGTGATCCGTGTACACCTCACAATGGTTTCCAATGAGAAAATGTCTCCAGGTTTTCAATGCATGCACTACGGCTGCTAACTCCAAATCATGCGTAGCATAATTTAACTCATGAGACTTAAGCTGTCGTGAGTCATAGGAAACAACTCTTCCTTCCTACATAAGCATTGCTTCGAGTCCTTGACGTGAAGCGTCACAATACACCTCATAATCCTTGGTCTGATCTGGCAAAATCAACACAGGTGATGTAACCAAGCGTTTCTTCAACTCCTGGAAATTGGCCTCACATTCCTCAGTACATATGAACTTGGTATCCTTTTTCAACAACTCCGTCATAGGCTTTGCAATCTTCGAGAAATTCTCAATGAATCTCCGGTAGTATCCTGCGAGTCCAAGAAAACTCTGGATCTCTCCAACTTTTGTTGGGGTTCCCAATTGGTCACAGTATCAACTTTAGTGGGACCTACTGCTATACCTTCTCCCGATATAACATGTCCGAGAAATCCAACTTCCTTCAACCAAAACTCACATTTGCTAAACTTGGCATATAATTGATGTTCTCTCATCTTTCCAAGAACCAAATGCAAATGCTCCTTATGCTCCTCTTCATTCTTTGAGTAAACCAAGATATCATCAATGAACACTACGACGAACTTATCCAGAAACTCCATAAACACCTTGTTCATCTTGTTCATAAAATATGCAGGTGCGTTAGCCATACCAAATGACATAACGGTATACTTGTACAGCCCATACCTGGTGGTAAAAGCCGTCTTAGGTATACCCTGTTCTCAAATCTTCAACTAGTGATATCCTGATCGCAGATCGATCTTTGAAAATACCTTAGCTCCTTGCAATCGATCAAACAGATCGTTGATCATCGGTAGTGGGTACTTGTTCTTGATGGTTACTTCATTCAATCCTCGATAATCAACAACCATCCTTAACGATCCATCCTTCTTCTCCACTAGGAGTACTGGCGATCCCCAAGGTGAAGAACTTGGGCGAATATATCCCTTATCCAGTAACTCCTTAATCTGCTTCTTAATCTCCACGAAATCTTTTGCAGGCATCCTATATAGTCTCTTCGATATTGGCCCTGTGCCTGGCAAAAGCTCAATGAAAAACTCAATATCTCTATCCGGTGGCATGCCTGGCAATTCCTCTGGAAATACATCCGAGAAATCCTTCACCACTGGTACTCCCTCTTGCACAACTACTGTTAAACAATTTACTTGAGTCCTCTTTGGCACATGCTGGGATACATGCTTGATCCTTCTTCCTTCTGGCGTTGTAAGCATAACTGACTTACCGGCACATTCAGTATTCCCTTCATACTTTGATAACCAATCCATGCCTAATATCACATCCAATCCTTGAGATTCCAACACTATTAGGTGTGAGGGAAATACGTAGTTACCAATCCTTAATGGTAACTGATCACACCATAGGCTGGCCATATACTCCGCTCCTGGTGAGCTTACTAACATTGGTGTTCTAAGGGCTTGGGTTGGTAGCTTATACTTATCCACAAATCCCCTTGATATGTATGAATGCGATGCACCAGTATTAAAAAGAACGAGTGCAGAAATGACTTAACCAAAAACTTACTGATTACTGCATCCGGCTGCTCTTCAACCTCCTCCACGTTAACGTGGTTCACCTGTCCCCTGTTGAAAGGGTTCGACTTCTTCCCAGAGCGTCCATTGCCATTTCCATTCTGTGATTCAGGACATTCGTTGGCATAATGTCCGGTCTTCTGGCACTTAAAACAAGTAACTTGGCTCAGGTCTTTCTTGGCTGGGGTCGATGGGTTGGTGCGGTTCTGGCCGTTGCTTCCTCCATTCCCATTACCATTCTTGGCGCCATTATGCTTGTGCGAGCTACCTCCTCCATGGGTATACTGAAAATGTCCTCCTGGTCTAGGGGTAAAGCGTGGCTTCTACTGAGCTCCTAAATTGTACTTTCCTTGTCCATACTTCCTCTTGCGATTCTCAATATGCTGCTGCCTCCCTTCAATCATGAGAGCACAATCTACCAACTCTTGGTAATTGTTGAAGGTTGCTATCATCAACTGCATGCTCAACTCATCATTCAGTCCTTCCAGAAACTTCTCCTGCTTAGCTGCATCAGTAGCAACGTCATCTGGGGCATAACGTGCTAACTAACTAAAGTCCTCCACATACTGGCCAACTATCCGTCCTCCTTGGCGCAAGTTGCGAAACTCTCACTTCTTCATGGCTATAGCTCCTGTTGAAACATGGGCAGTACGAAAAGCCTGCTGAAACTGGTCCCATGTGATAGTGTCGACAGGTAAAGTGGCTGTGAAATTCTCCCACCATGATGTTGCGGGTCCTTCAAGCTGATATGCAGCAAACTTCATTTTTTCCGCATCCATGCATCCCGCCGTGGTCAACTCCCTTGCTGTCTTGCGGAGCCAATCATCTGCTACTATCGGCTCGGTGCTACTAGAAAACACCGGCGGATTCAGCCTAAGAAAATGGGATAAGTGATCAACAGGTGGTGGTGGTGGTGGGTTTTTGTTGTTGTTCCCCTGATTCTGATTCTAGACTAGCAACTGCATCAATGTGTTCTGCTGCTAGATTAGCTGGGTGAGCTCCGGTGGGAAGGTAAATCCGAGGTCATGTCTCGAAGGCATCTAAGGGTTTAGAAAAGATGAGATTTGAGAATAGAGGGGGCCTAAAGAGAAAACACTACCCATATGCACATGAGACAAAAGCAAAAAATTCACTTCATTCAATCAATCAAACAAGGGCATACAATCGATCTAACTATCGCAAAAGTGCTTGGACTACTATATTTACATGGTGGATTACTACTACTGTTGGGGTGGTCTACTAGAAATATTCTTTGGTTGCAGACTCCATGATATATACTCCAGCTTCATCAACATAGTCATCATCGTTATCATCTGGATCCGAGTCGGTGTCGTCGATGATGATGTAGTCTTCTGGGCGAATCTCCTTGGGTTCTTCGTCTTATTCTACTGGTGTAGGTCCTCCCATGAATATTCCAATCTTCTTGATCAGATCGTCATTCTTTTCCACTAATACTTCAATTTCTTCTTCATAATTTTCACGTGTAGCCTTGAGTTCTTCCTCCAGTTCCTTGATTCTTGTCCTCGCCTTCTTCAGATCTATCATGTCGGCGCACATCTGGTTATCCTAACATCGAATGTGTTGGTTTAACTCCTGGATAAAAGCTGCAACTGATCTATCCTTCCTGGTACTGATCATCTCCCAGTGCTCATCTCGGCGCCCACAAATCTGGTAGATAGTATCCTTGAGATCATTGCGGTAAACTTCTCCAATGCGTCCCATGGCGATGTGAGCTGCCATGCTCTTTCCTAGATTCCAAGTTGGTGCATCAAAAGAAAACTCTATGTGCTCAGTGACTGGCATGAACGTCCTTCCTGGAACTTGAACTTGAATCATCCAGCGCTCTTCTTCAGGTAGAGTGGCGTTGTAGGTTCCGGTGAAACTTGGTACTCCTATGTTCAGATATCTAGTGACTTCCTTCAAGTGACGTCCAAAGGGTGTATCTTCATCTGGTTGTGTGGACTTGTTCCTTGCATACGCCATCCTAAAAGAGTAGAAAAGCTGAGAAGTTAGAATGAGAAGAGAGTGAATAGTGATCTAGGTCTTTAGCTTAGTGGTCGTGTCCTACAGTCAGCGTGGGCTCTGATACCATCTTGTAGCGACCAGACCTTAAACGGTCCAATCTCTGTGCTCCGGTGTCATCCCTGGATCAGTAATGCTGACACCACACAGTACTTGAAGGATTTATAACAGAGTAGCAATCACACACTTATTACATCGAGAGTCTCAAAAGAGAGCTTAATACAATAATAATGGCTTAAGGCCATCTAATAACGATAACAGCAGAAGGCTTGGAAGATAAGTGAGTCCATCAAATCCAACGACATCACTGAGTATAGAACCATGACCTAAAGGCACCTTAATCATCGTCTGAAAAGTCTGCAACATTAACGTTGCAGCCCGAAACGGGTCAGCACATGGAATATGCTGGCAATGTAACACATAGAGAGTACTGGAATGAAATAGTCTATACTATATGCATATATGGCTGGTAGAAGGCTCTATGGTTACAGTTTTGCGTAAAGCCAATTTTTCCCTACTGCAAAGGAATAGATTTTATTTAACTACCAAGGTAGTTGTTAAATATTGAGAATGGTTGACAGCATTCTCAATCCCAAATAAGCATCAACATTATTCAAAACCTGACAAAATTAATTTTAGAGTAACATGTTGAGATTCACATGATAATCCAGGTACTAGATACTCAAGATGTCCATAACCGGGGACACGGCTAACCATGATTAGTTTATACACTCTGCAGAGGTTTGAGAAACGGACTTTTCCCCACAAGACTCGATCTCCTCCGTTGGATTTCTCGGACACAGGGTGTTTGAGAAACAGATGACCGAGACATAGTCTTTCAGAAGCGCTAGCACCTTACGAACGGGTAGACCGTACCAACGTACATCCCCTACATCTGCTAGTCTACCACTGTAAGAGTTCGCACCGATTAGTCAACTATGCTAGAGCCCATAATATCTTGTGGCTGCACACGGAAGTTTCTAGCATGAATAATCTCATGATCCCTTTGAGCCTGGGTGGCAGTCCAAAAGAAAACAGGCAATCGCTGGAATACCCAGGTGCCTCAATCCACCCAAATGTGTGTTTAAGTTGCCACCTTAGATAAACCATTAATTTAACAAACTCACACCTGTCATGGATTTCACTCACCCAATCCACGTCTACTAGCATAGCATAGCAATAATAAGCAAACGTAGAAGTAACTCCCAAAGGTTTGATAATAAACAGGTAATAGGTTCTACCTCAACTACTCCCCAAACCCACAATTTATTTAGATCCTAATCATGCAATGTGTGAGGATTGATCTAATGCAATAAAACTAGGTAGTAGGATATATGATCAAAGTTTTACTTGCCTTGCTGATGATTCGGCAAACCTAGCGATTCTAAGTAGCAAGCGGTGCACTCCGGGTACTCTATCGCAAACAAACAAGCACACAATAAGTACTCAACTAATGCACAGGTAAAACTCGAATAAGAGATCTAACCAGAAAGTTCAACTTAAGAACTCCGGTTGGCAAAAAGAATCAAAACGAACGAAGCAACGAAAGACAAACGGCAAAAGAAACAAGCTTTGTTTACTATTCTGGATCTAGGGCAATTTTTGCAGTGGCAAAAACTTGTTTGAGTTGGTTAAACGGAAAGAGGGTTTGGAGACGAAACTCTAGGCGCTTGAATCGCCTAATTCCGATAAACGAGCGAAAAGATAAACTAAAACGAACATCGGATCAGGGATCGCGATCACAAAAAACCGCGGATTTAATCCGAGAAAAAGAAAAACGACGAACAGGTTAACGAACGAACATTCATTAACGGGAACTAAACGAAAAACACGTTCATTAAAACGAGTGGACGAGTGGGCGCTCGCCAAATAAATAAACCGGAGAAAAACCGATCTATTAAAAAAACTAAAAGGAGGGTTTTCAAAAAAACCGAAACGGCTTTTTCTTATAAACCAGCCGGCGGCTACCTCGGCGGCGGTGCTCCGGCGATACTCCGACAGGGCGGCGGGTGGCGCGAGGCGGCGGGGCGGCGGCTTCGGGCGACGCGGGGCGGCAGCGGCGTAGGCGGC
>NC_041384.1:138309839-138356686 GCF_002162155.2 Triticum dicoccoides
GAGGAGGGGGCGGCGGCGGGGCGGCTATTTAAGAGAGGGAGGGGGGCGGACTTGGGGAGGGGGTCGGGCTGCGGCGAGGCGGCTCCGGCTCGGACTCCTCCCAAGTCCGGCGGCTACTCGAGCGGGAGGCGGTGGTGGCTGGGCCGGCCTGGCTCGGCTGGGCCCTTGGCCCAGTCGGGCGCGGGGTTTTTTTTTAAACAATTTCGCTACGCCTAAAAAGAATTCTAACAAATAAATAAAAATCTAACAATGCCAAAACAAATTTTCTCTGTCTAAATAAAATATTTAGAACATGACGAACATTTTTTTGGCTCTAAATGCAATTTTTGAAAACGTGCAATTTTTCCTAAATTCAAATAAAATAGTAACTAAACCAAATAAAATCTTATTTGATTTTTTTATTAAATCCTCAATATTTCTTTATTTTGGGTAAGTCATTTTATTCCCTCTCTCATATTTTGATAATAGAAATAAATGAAGATAAAATAATTAAAATCAAATGATCCCTATTTCAAAATTTGAGAAAACTCAAATATAAAAATAACGAAATCCCCAACTCTCTCCGAGGGTCCTTGAGTTGCGTAGAATTTTTAGGATCAACCAGAATGCAATAAAATATGCTATGCAATGTTGATCTAGTGTATAACATTCCAAATTGAAAATTTGGAATGCTACACCCTCTCTCCAGATCTAAAAAAGACGGCCCCTCTCTCCCTCCTCACCGGTGGTCACAGATCCGCCGGGGAAGAAAAGGACGTGCAGCATTGACGCACTCGTCGTCGGCGAGCGAGGTCACGCAGTGACGACAAGGCCATCCTCTTAGACCTAGCGCCTGCGCGGGATGGCCTCCGTCCCCAAGCTCGCTGCCGTAGTGTGTGCGGAGGACGACGACCACGAGCGAAGCCACTTCCCGCCGGCCCTCAGGTATGCTACCTCTTTTCGAACCATAACCTTTTTCTATTGCCCCATCTGCCACGTCATTGCATGTGGATCTTTTTCCACTCCACCATCTTCCCAATTTGCTATCCTCTGCTCTGCTGGCCACGCAGACGAAAACCATAATTTGCACTATTAAAGGAAACCCTACTTCATGCAGACTAATCCATCTCTGGGTTGAATAAGGAAACGAAGGGAGACTGTACTGTCCAAGAGAGTAGGCATCGAACCCGCATCTAGGTTGAAAAGGGGAACATCACTAGCTAAGGAACGAGTCTCGTGTCTCTTGGTTGAACAAGGGTAGAAAGGCATGACAACGCAATAGAGAATGACCAGGTCGATCGGTTTGTTGTCCTCGCATAGGAAAAAGGTTGCTAAAGAGAACAAAAATGGGACGTAATCCATATATGCTGCCTGGATATTTGTTACTCTGGGCAACCATACCTCCCTCACCACTCTGCGTCCGTGGAGGTACGTCGTACTGGTGCACCCACTGTCCGAATGGGCCTCCCATGCTCTTATTGCCACTTTTTTTTGCTGTTAGTATAATGCCAGCAGTCAAGTAAAGCAATGCTACTGCTGAAGTGATGCCACATTTAACTAATGCCGCTCTTAGTCTAATGCCACCGATAAATTTAAGCCATTCCATTTAATGTCACTGGATTATTTCAGGGTTAGCTGTTGATTGTGGATGTATTAAAGATTTTTCAGCTAAGGCATTCTAATGTTGTTGCACAGCCAGTATACCAATGATGAAACTTGTTACTACCTTCAGATTTTTGCACCGTTAATGCTTATAGATTACATACCTCACTTTCATGAGATAAGTTAATTTTTTTGTACAGTGTCACCAAAATGCCAAGGCGTTGATGTCATTTTATTTTGGTTAAACTGCACAGACAATTATGAAGACAAGAGGAAAGGTCAAGAGTGGGCACCTCCTCCTCCGGCTGTTCTCTTGATTCGTTCGATCAAGTTTTTATGTTTGATCGATTATCAAGATTGGGATAGCCATTTTTAAGGTCCCCCCGAGTTCGAAATGATATTTACCTTGGAGGTACATGGTTTGCAATTTTTTCATACTGTCATTAGTTAATAATGCTAGTTACCTTCAGACTTTTGTACTTGGTTTAATGCTCATGCACAGCTAGTATACCAATGCTGAAACATGTTACCTTTACATTTTGTATTGTTAATTCTTATAGAAACCTTCCAGTGCTAGAGTTTATTGAAATCTGTTCAGTAAAACCATCGTACTGTACCCTGTAATAAACTAACTACTCTACTATTGCACTAGCCACTGGATTAGTGTATATTTGTAGTATTTGAATGGTGTTGCTTTAGCGTATGGACATAAATAAAGTGTGGCAAGCTTTCCCAGATATGTGCTCAAGAAAACTACTACCTGTTTTTCTAAATACTAGACGTTTGGGTACTTTAAATTGAACCGCGAAAACGTCTTATATCAAGGAACAAAGGGTGTAGAGTTCACTCAAATTATCCCAGTAAAGCTAGTCACACCTTTGTTAAAATTAATGTTTATTATGTTATCGGAGGAGGTCTGTATGTTTGTCTCTAATGCCTGTCGACTACATACCTGACATCATGATGTAATGTTAAGTCATTTCCTTTTGTACAGTGTCACTGAATTGTCAAGGCGGTGATGGCATTTTATTTTAGTAGAACTGCACAAAATTTGCTTAAAAGAAGAGGAAAGGTCAGGAATGGCTCAGTTTTTCAGAAAAAACTGTGTATGCCTTCCTGACATCAGCTACTGTGGCTTTATTTATTCCTTCAAACAGGTGGTTAGAAACAGTCTTGCTACCTTTTCCCATTAAGAAATTGGAATGCTTATATTTGTGAGTCTATGCTTCAACTAGTGCCACTTCTAGAGTTATCACACTTTCAATATCTATGCAAACAGGGATGCTCGATTTTAGTGGAACTGCACAAAAAGTCCAACTGGTTCAACATTAGGAGCATGTTTTTTTCCAAACCTTTATATCCAATTGGTGGCACTATGAGCTGTTCATTACGAAGGTACATGGTTTGCTACTATCTTGCTACTATTTTTGTACTGTCATTAGAAAGTAATACTAGTGGTTTGCATGTGAATTTATTGGCAGGGTGGACCTACATTGGAGGTGTAGGACAGGATTCAATGATTGGATGCTCAATTTCAGTTGTATTGATTTCACCTCTTCCATCACTACAAACATGTATATCCTTGGTCTGATGAAAAATAGGCGCTATATTTCTGCTCTGAACCAACAAATCAATTCAGTATGAAATTGTCCAGGGCAAAAGATAACTATATCAGATTGTCCAGTGCAGAACATGATAGATGCTAAGCGGAAGTGACATGTTTAAACCGAACATACATGGTGTGGTATATGTTTACTAGCCTCTTGATATTTGTGCACACAGAGATGTTTGCCCGTTGCTATTTGGCAAACAAGCAAAGTGTCCGCAATTTTGGTTGAACTGCACAAGAGAATAGTATAGTCACTGCATGCAGTGCCATTTGAAAATAGACACAGAAAGATTGGATAGTCACTTCATGGACTGCAGAAAAGCAGTAATGTACTATTTATTGGCCAACACTAGGTGCTTCATTGCTTTGGTCTGATTATACAATGGGCATCATTTTGCCCAAGTTAAAGTTTGTATTCCGAAAATAGTCTCGCGGTGTGATCGAGAGAAGACCAAATCATATTGCAGTTGATGTTCCTCCATCATGTGTGGTTCATTCTCATGGTTCCAGCTGTTGGTGAAACAACTTACGTTTGCAAGAGGAATTGTAGACTTCACAAACAAATTTGTCTTTCAGTCTGTACTGAATGTTGGCCAAGATAAGCATCCATGTTAGTAGGAAGGACATGTGTTTTTCTAGATGTTTGCTTTTGGAGCTACATATTTGTATATGATCTGTGAATCATTGAGATGCATTAACATGTGATCTTATGTACGGGAATCATACTAGTTAGTTTTAGTTGCGATGCAAGATCCGAAGTGGTTGATCTTTGCTTTTGGAGCAACATATTTGTATATGATATGTGAATCATTGAGATGCATTAACAATTACTTATTTCTGTTCGCTCAGTGTTTACAGGTTACTGATCGATCACTAGCTAGCCTACAAATGCGCTCCTGGAAATTTTATTTGTGACGCAAGATGCGAAGTGGCAGTTTTTTGAATAAAAATGCCTACCTCTGAAGAAACTGACAAGCTACACTATCGATCCTAAACGGAGAAAAATGCCTACCTCTGAAGAAACTGACAAGCTACACTATCGATCCTACACGGATAAATAGCAGATCACGCACGTACTACCTTCTTTCCGGTTTGCAGGGCTCAATTCAAGAAATGACCTACTCGATCCTACACGAATAAATAGCGGATCATGCACGTACTAGTACCCTCCTTTCTGGTTTGCAAGGCTTAATTCAAACCTCTCACCAACCAAGGTACTCCCTCGGTTCGGGTTTATTAGTCCCGTGAGCAAAGCAGCAAGACCAAGGCCTGGCAATAATTAACGGCATGCAGAAGTTTAAGCCTAATTAATTCCTGCGATTTAAGTGGCTGCATGCGTGCCCTCGGGTGCAACTCATTGCATGCTGCTTCACGTATTGTCTGCGAGCGATTCTAAGTGCCTGCATGCAGCTGGCCGTAATTAAGGCAGCTAACTGATGCGAAAAAGATACGCTTTAATTGTTGCGGGCTTTTTAAATCCGTGGAATCATTATTGGCAAGGAGGGAGATGATTCGAGTGCACTTGTTTGACCGCCATGACGGCGTGCGACCCGGACGGGACGGGACGGCATAGTCATAATTTCAGTTTCTCTAGTTTTCCACGGCAAGCTGGCACGCTAAGCCATTATGCATTAAATTCCGATGACCGTCGCGCTACCTTCCGCCTATAAGTACTTTTTCCCGGCCTTCTCCGATGGCACCATGACCCAACTCGCCATATCCCCATAAGCCCCCACCGGCCCGATGTCGCTCGCCACATCCGCCATTCCCCCGCCCATCCGCGGTAGGCGACGCCGGAGGCGGTCACCGCCGGAACTAGTATTCATGTTTTCACCGGAAGGCAGACGGAGGTCGGAGGCATTCTATCTCTCTTTAGATGGCAATGCGGAGATCGAGGAGTTGTTGGAGCGCGACCGCCTGGTGGAGGAGCAGGAGTTGTTGGAGCGCGACCGCCTGGCGGAGGAGCAGCGTATCGCCAATTTGCGCCGCCAGCGGGACATGGAGTAGCAGCGCACCGACGTTCTAAGTCGCGAGCAGAGCGCCTGCAACTGGGCCGACTACATGGAGGCCAGCACCCGACAAATAGCCCTGGAGGCTGTCGAGCATGCACGCGTTCGCGACATCGATTTTTACTACCAGCTCGTCAAGTGGGTTTCCCGCTTGGAAGCCGAAGCTTCGGTGGACCACGCCGGCACGGAAAGGGCCAACGCGCGCGAGCAACGCGCCCTATCGCACCTCTTGCAAGTCCGACGTGAGGTGCACGACGCCGGCGCCGACGTTTAGCATGTACCACAGATGGTGGACGGCATCGGCTAGTTAGCTAAGAGTAAGTTAGTACTTGTACGCTACTAGAGTATTAGTGGGAGTAGATAGTTAACTTGGCTATGATTGTTGTCAGCGTGGAAGTTCAGTACTCTATATGTGGATCAGACCTGTTACTTTGCTCTGAATGTTAAACCTTCCGTTTGAACCTATGGAATGGGCTGTTATTTTTTAAATGGGTTGTATTTGTCCTCCATGGGTTTAGAGGCTGACTTGTGGGCCTAGCAAGTTGACGCGTACACAATCAGGAGATGATTGTACGTGGAGAGGATGACAGCAGGGATCCGCCAAGGTCATGGCAGTATGCAAGCAAGTGCCTCCTTTTTTTAAGCCAATAAAAAAAAATGGCTCCTCCTAGTGGATTTCTGACATCTAGGTCCCATGCCATTATCAACGTAGTCAATAAACGAGAGAATTGCACAACGAGCGGCTGACACCAGGGACCCAGCAGCTCGCCCAGTTATTTTTCTTTTGGGTTAATTTGATAAATTCCACTCCAAATCTGGTGTATCCGATAAATGCCACTACAATTTCCAAACTTTGAAAAATGCCATTTCATGCCATTTCTAGTGGCATTTTTCGAAGTCTGGAGTGGCGTTTTTCAAAGTTTGCAAACTGAAGTGGCGTTTTTCAAAGTTTGCAAAAAATTGCAGTGGCATTTTTCAAAGTTTGGAAATTGCAGTGTCATTTTTATGAATCGCCATAATTGGAGTGGCATTTATCTAATTTGTTTTTGAGACGGAAGCAGGGTGTCAACTGGGCTGTGCGGGACACTCTGGCCTATCTAGACAGCCTTTTCTTTTATGTTTACCATAGACCAGCCCAGTATTTTTTTTCTTTCTGAAAATGGCTAGCCTAGTTTTTTGGTGATTTGTCAAGTAAGTCGCTTTATCAGGCCTGTTGGGCTGCAAATCTTTCAAGACGAGGAGAGCTTCATTTGGCTGGCTGAGAAAATGGCCTATCAGTATTGAGAAATGGGTTGTATATTTTTAAAACACATCAAACCGACAATTAGTTTCAAATATCTTTTGTTCATTTCGAGATTTTAAATTGCATTGATTTTTATGCGTGGACAATTTATTGGATTTTATATTGATATACATTTATTTTTAAAATCAGTCTGAATGTGACTCGAAATTTCGGGATTAAAAACAGTTCAGACCGCACCGACATATGCAAAATTTTGTATAATTTTTTAACCGTGGCCACAATATGGGATGTACTGCTAACAAAAAGAATATGGGCTCCAAAAAACCGGTAAGAATTAGCAAATGGGTTGTAAATTATTTGAAATAATGGCAGATGGGTTGTATGCTGTTTTCCACAGATTTGAGGCTTTTCATAAATGGCCTATATACTGCTGGATGTCCATCCAACGGCCATCGTGCTTCTTCAATCTCTGCTCTTCCCGCTCCAGCCGCTCAAACAAGCGCCAGCGGGACTGCCTACTCCCTCCTCCCCGCGGCCGGCTGTGCTACCGCGCAGGCCTCACCGCCCCACCGTACTCCCATCGCTAGCCTAGCCATCCCTCTACTCACCCACACCTGCTATTATTCTCCTGCAATGGCAGACGAACCAGTAAACCCTCGTACAGTCGTACTCCCTTCCGTGTGGGAAACAAAAACAACTGCCGAGTCTTCCCTGCCTCCATGTCGTTCACTTCCTAGGCCTCGCTGTCGTCCACCGCCCTGGTGCTCTCGGCGTGGCATGGTCAACGTGGTCAACGACCGACATGCATCTGAAGTGGACTGTACGTGGAGAGGCTGACAGCTGGGTCCACGGCCGCACGCAAGGAAATGCCTCCTTATTACACGCAAATAATGATTCCTCCACCTGACATCTGGGACCCACCGAAAGGGCCTCTGTATTTCGTGAAAAAAACGTTACCGCCGCTGTCAGCTCGGACCCACCAGCTATATCTTCGCACGCAAGGAACTGCCTCCTTATTACGCACAAAAAAATGAATACCCCCGCTGCTAGCTGGGACCCAGTATAGTGGGCCTACTAAGTTGACGGGGACGAATGGCTTTATCAACTTAGTCAATATGCACGATTCTACCTCGACTGACTGTACGATGTCCATCCAACGGCCGTAGTGCTTCTTCAACCTCTGGTCTTCTTGCTCCAGCCGCCCAAAGTAGCGCCGGTCGTGCTGCCTGCTCCTGCCTCCCATGACCGGTTGTGCTGCCGCGGAGGCCTCACCGCCCCCATACTACTCCCACAGCTGGCCAGGCCATCCCTCCACTCCACTCACCCACACCCCCTGTTATTTTGTGGCGACGGCAGTGCAGCCGAACCAGTGAACCCTCGTAGTCCTCTCCGCGTGGGCATCCACTGCCGCGTCTTCCCCGGCTCCGTGTCGTCCCCTTCCTAGGCCTCGCCGTCGTCCACTGCCATGGTGCTCTCAGCGCGGCGTGGCCAATGTGGTCAATGACCGAATTCCATCGGAAGAATACTTTACGTGGAGAGGCTGACAGCTGGGTCCACAGCAGCCGCAAGGAAGTGCCTCCTTATTACGCGGAAAATAATTATTCCTCCACCTGACAACAGGGACCCACCGGACGCCCACCAGTATTTCGCAAAAAAACGTTTGCCCCTGACTGGTGGGACCCACTCGACGGGCCATCGCATTTCATGAAAAAACGTTCACCCTGCTGTCAGCTCGGACCCACCGGAAGTGCCTCTTATTACCCACAAAAAAATGAATACCCCCTGCTAGCTGGGACCCATCTTGGTGGGAGGCTGACTTGTGGGCCTACTAAGTTGACAGGGATGGAGGGCTTTGTCAACTTAGTCAATATAAACGATTCTAGCTCTAGTGACCACACGATGTCCATCCAACGGCCGTAGTGCTTCTTCAACCTCTGGTCTTCTTGCTCTAGCCGCCCAAAGCAGCGCCGGTCGTGCCGCATGCTCCTGCCTCCTGTGGCCGGATGTGCTGCCGCGGAGGCCTCACCACTGGCCAGGCCCTGCGGCGCCGGCAGCCTCACACTGCAGCCGAACCAGTGAACCCTCGTACTCCTCTCCGCGCGGGCTTCCACTGCCGCCTCTTCCTCGGCTCCACGTCGTCCCCTTCCTAGGCCTCGTCGTCGTCCACCGCCCTGGTGCTCTCGGCACGATGTGGTCAACGTGGTCAAGGAACGACTTCCATCGGACATGGACTGTACGTGGAGAGGCTGACAGCTGGGTCCACGGCCCCAGCAAGGAAGTGTCTCCTTATTACGTGGAAAATAATGATTCCTCCACCTGACCGCTGGGACCCACCGTACAGGCCATTGTATTTCACAAAAAAACATTTCCCCCTGACTGCTGGGACCCACCAGCTACATCTTCGCACGCAAGGAAGTGCGTCCGGGCAAAAAAAAGCGATTCTCCCCCCTGACTGCTGGGACCCACCAGCTACATCTTTGCACGCAAGGAAGTGCGTCCGGGCAAAAAAACGATTCGCCCCCATGACTGTTGGGACCCACCAGCTACATCTTCGCACGCAAGGAAGTGCCTGACAGTCGGGACCCACCCGGTCGAAGCGTACGTAGCATTGTCATTCTAGTCGTGAACGTGTACGTACATATCTACTAGTGGATATAGAGGCGTGCATGTGTCGTAGTAGAGGCGCGTACGTGTCATAGTAGAGGAGCGCACGTAGCATGTACACGTACGTACAACGGCCAGGGTGCAAGAAAGAAAATACGGCCATGTATGTGTACATACAGGCGGGGTCTCGAACGCCTACTCGCGCATACGTACGGCCAGGGCTCGTGTACATGGCTGGGTCGGAACGGAGAAACAACATCGTCGTCGTGTTCATGGGGAGGCAACGAAATGCGTCGTGTTCATGGGGAGGCAACGAAATACGTCGTGTTCATCAGGAGGCAACGGAACACGTTGGAGCCAACCGGTTGGGATGGAACGGAATGAGTGGTCGTGTTCATCGGGAGGGCTTGGACGGAACAGGCGATGGAAACGAGGCCTGGCGTACCGCACAACGGAGGAAACAGACCTCCTACATTCGGAAGGGGGTCCTGTTGATTGGGAGGGGTATGGCGTACCGCAAAACCGAGGAAACGGACCTCCTACGGTCGAAACGGGGGTCCTGTTCATCGGGAGGGGTGTGGCGTACCGCAAAACGGAGGAAACGGACCTCCTACGGTCGAAACAGGGGTCCTGTTGATCGGGAGGGGTGTGGCGTACCGCAAAACGGACGAAACGGACCTCCTACAGTCAAAACGGGGGTCCTGTTCATCGGGAGGTGTCGTGGTTTTGTCACGGCAGATGTCCTCGTGAAAGGACTTAGTCGTGGAGCCATCGCAACGGGTTAGCTTGAAGGGGTTAAAGCGGACACAGGGATGCAAGAGAGTTTATACTAGTTTGGCCCCTTCGGTGAAGGTAAAAGCCTATGTCTAGTTGTGGTGGGATTGATGGGGTTTCGATGACTAGGGAGCAAATAAGCTTCGCCTAAGTCTCGAGTTGTTGTCTGTTGTCCTTGAACCGCCGCCGGGTCGTCCCCTTATATACACGGGTGACGCCCGTCGGTTCACAGAGTCCCAATACCGGCTCGTAGATTTATACGGTTTGGTCTCTACTTATTCCTAACTTACAATACAAATTACATACCAACGCCGGTTTACGGCTACAGGCCTTGAACCGACTATGGGCCTTGAGCCCTCATCTGCCTTCTTGGGTTTTAACATAGTTAACTACTGATGAAGTTAACCCGGCCCAGATAGGCCGGTTTACGCCCAGTAGTGATATCCCCAACATTAGGCCCCAGATTGATTTGAACAGGTTCATGTCAATCCTTAGCAAAAATCTCATCTTCAACATATTCGTGTGGTTTGTTGAACCGCCGTGACGTCATCTTCTCTAGTTGTTGTAAACCGGCGTGATGTCACCTGTTATAAAGAAACTTATCCATGATACCTTTTTTGTTTAATAGGTCTGCGACAATTGAGGCGACAGCTTCGTTTCCAAACCCACGGTCCCTTGATCTTCGCACCTGGCACATGTCCTTTGCCTTATAAATAGGAACGAGGGGTCATTTCTTTTTCCCCTTCGTGCCCTTCTGCTTCGTCTTCCCCGCGTGGTCCAGCTTCGGAGCTCCGCCGCCTTTGACGACCTCTGCTCCAACCTTGGCCGCTGCATCACCCTGATCGTACCAGAGCATCGCGGCGACCTTCTGTTTCCTCCTCGGCTCCGGTGAGTTCTTCACCTTTTCCTCCGTAGATCCGTTCTAGGGTTTCCAAGTTCTTTAGTGTTCATCGCCTGCTTCGTACTCATATGATAGAACTTAGATGAACCTGTGAACCTTTGCTCTGTGTAGCGGTAGTTTTTAGCATCCGCCTTCACTTATGTGCCTCCAGATCATAGATCTACCTGTACCTCTGCCCATTGATTCGGTACTACTCTTTTTTGAACCTTGAATATTTTCCTTCTTTTCTGAACTTGCTTCAGATCCGTCACCGTAGAGAAAATTTGTGAAATCTATTTCTGTACACTTACCCATCAGCAATCTCAACTGTTTCAATGCCTAGATCTGGCGGTTTAACTTGGTGTAGAAAAATTAACAACCCAGTATATACCATTAGTCCCCTTGTTGAACCGCCAGATGTTGTTGCTTCATAAAACTCCAGTTTAGATAGAACTAGTTCCGGTTTAATATTGGACATGCCAGTGTACTTTAATCAATGCATTCTTGAACCGGAATCACCTATTTTGTAGATTTCATCATGGCCAAGCAAGTATATGAGTGCAACTGGGTCCCTTCTCGCGTCACAGAGACTGAACTGAACAACCTAGTCCTGATCGGCGCTTTAGGCAGCAAAAATACCATCCATTGGAGGGTCCTTGGCGAAGAATGCCCTCCCACACCTCAAAAAGGAAAAGTCGTCATTTTCGTAGATCACTTAGCCCGGGGCTTTAAGCCTCCCAGTTCTAAATTTTATCGGGATGTTTTGGCCAATTTTCAACTCCACCCACAAGACATTGGACCCAACTCTGTTACAAACATGTGTCACTTCCAAGTACTATGTGAGGCGTTCTTTCAAGAGGAGCCCACCGTTGAACTGTTCAGAGACTGCTTCGATCTAAACCGCCGCACTGAGTTTACTGACGGTTCCAACACAGAATTGGGTGGTGTGGCGATTCCGAAAAGAAAAGAGGTCACATACCCTCACGCCAAACAGCACAGCCACCCCAAAGAGTGGAATCAAACATGGTTCTATTGCAAAGACACTTCCCCTGATGGTAAAAATCCTTTGCCTGGCTTTCGTCCGGAGCGGCTTAGCAATACACACCCCTTTCTGCAAAGGTTGACTGCCAAGGAGAGAAGAAAATACGCTCCTCAACTGTCCAAGCTCAGAGCCTTTATGGCCAATGGTTTAACAGGAGTTGATCTCGCTCGCTGTTGGATATCATGGAGCATACTGCCCCTTAGTCAGCGCTCCGGTTTGATGTGCGAGTATACTGGCAGTGTTGATGACCCACTGCGACATGCTAGCATCCAGCTCACCGACGAAGAAATCACAGAGGCTGTGAACAAAATGCTGAATGAACCGGAACATGCATGTGCTCGAACCGGCCTGCTTCCCTTCTGTGCCACCAACAAACCGCCGGCTCTAAGAGTTTGATCTTTCTTTTTACTGAACCTATTATTGATATATCTGGTCATTATTTAATATCAATGTCTGTTTAAATAGGGTAATGATCTGTTTTGGAGCAAGAAACTTCCACAGGAGAAGCCAGAAAAAGTAGATAAACTGGAACGACCATCCCGGCCAAAGGCTAAAGTCGTGAAACGGCCTGCTCATAAGAAGAGAACCACTGCATCTTATGATCCGGCCCCTGATGATGATGTGGGTAATCCGGACCTTGACTCACTTGGCTTATTTTTCATGCACCTTATTGATGATGATATTGGTCAGGATGATGCCGAAGCCAGCCATGTTGATGCCGCAGAGGTAATTATTCTCTCTTCCGACTCAGACCCTTTGCCTTCACTAAAATTCCGTCAGGCAAACTGGAAGGTTAAATTTTCTCATCCTCTTGCTTACTTGGATCCCAAATTTCTTATGAAGACCCAACAGCACGAAGCTCGTCGCACAACCTGGCACAGCGGCCAGGTAGTTACCTCCGCCGGTTTGTCGAACAGTCTAGTTCGAAAACGCCGTTCAGAGGTCTCTAATTTGCTTGTCAGTGCTTGTCCTAAAGAGAGCTGTTTTTGTCAACCTCTTAATCCATCTGACTCCGATTATCAGGTTACTTCCCACTCATCCTCTGGCGACTCATCAGCTAGTCAGCTGCCACCGCTCAAAACGGTGCTTGGGTAAGCTTATACTTATCATAATATTTCTGGTATATCACCTTGTAACACATGTTGTATGTGACTTTGTTATTCCTTTCAGGGCCAAGCCTAGGCCAAGCAAGAAGGCTCGCCTGGATAAAGCGGCCGAGGAGGATGCCGTCCCTGTACCGGGCACAATACCAGATCTTGAAGCGGCTATTCCTGAAGATATACCCAATGATCCACCGCAACGAGATGATGATCCTATTGCTGAAGAGAGGCCTATTGATACCTCAAGTCCTGTCAACCGGCCCACAAGCCCCATCCGAATTGAGAAATCCACCAATCCATCAAAGCCTACTGATAAGCCAACGGCCCCAGTGCAAACCGGCGATGCCAAGGATGATGAGGTTGTTATTACTGGCATTGGTCGCACAGAGCCAGGCAATCCCGTTGCTTTATCCAGACACACTGGCAAGGAATAATTTGCTCCCATTGGCAAGGGAAAATGGAATGCCGATCTGACAACTTATGCCGCTTTGAATGCCCAAGATCTCCATTCCGGCTATCTGAACCGGCTATACACCAGCCGTGACTATGAAGCTGGTCTGGTTAATATGATGAAAGAGAAATTTGAGGTAACTTCCATGTGCTTTTTCCTGTTTGGATATTTCAATCTTGTTAACTCTCCTAGCCCCCAAGGGCCGGTTTAGAATCTGCATCCAAACCGGGACTTGTTAATATAAATCCCAATGCTTCAGAACTCGCTGATGTAGCCCCCAAGGGCCAGTTCAACTTAGTGTAGCTAAACCGGGACTTGCTAATATAAATCCCAATGCTTGGGAATTCGCTGATGTAGCCCCCAAGGCCCGGTTTAACTTAGTGTAGTTAAACCGGGACTTTAAGTAATTGAGATCGCCGCATCAGAATATAGTCGAGCAAATAGCCATTAGCCCCCAAGTGCCAAGTTGAATACTTGTATTGATCTTGGGACTTTATAACCAAGTGAAATATGAAAATCAAATAGGCATTAGCCCCCAAGCGCCAAGTGCATAACTTGTTATGTGGTTGGTGCTTCAACTCTTGCACTGCTTGCTGAATCATATAACTGTCTGTATGCAAGCTGAACTGAAGACAAAAGAGACCCAAATCGCCGATCTCCAAGAAAATCTGAAGTCCCAACAAGCTGAAACCTCGAAAGCAAAAGAGGAATTAACCAGCGCTTTAAGCGCCATGGAACAGCTTAAGGAGGGCCTCAAGAAAGAGCGGGCGGATTGGGCCACTAAAATATCCGCTTTAACCAAACGAGCAGAAGATGCCGAGGCTACACTTAAACCGGTGGTGGACGAACTGGCTAGCATAAAGCGGCATGTAAATGCCATGACCACTGCTATCTTTGGTAAGCTGGTTTGATTTCTGGATTGATTCGGCCGTCTTATAGAGCTGCCGGTTTGTTAACCCTTTTGTAATATTCCAGGGACACGCATTGGTCACTTGGGGCCAGATGTGCGGAAGAAATTGAAAGCCGCCTACACGTTGATCGAACAACTGTACACTGGTGCACAGCGGATCATCTGTACTGCATCCCACAACAATCCGGCGCCCACTTTGATTCAAGACACTCTGAAGAAACTGTAGGTGCTTCCTGCCTGGGTAGAAGAGCTGAAGAAATCTGCTGCTCGAACCGGTGCGATCAATGCCTTAATCCGGGCAAAAGCTTGGGTGCCGGATTTTGATCCTATTGAAGCGGCTCAGGGCTATCCCAGCTTGAAGGAAGACGGGTCAGAGTTTAGTGAAGCGGATCTGCGAGCAATAAACCGGGAGGTGCGTCCACTAGCTTGTCAATTGGCTGAAGAAGCAGACTTGTCTCACTATCAAGCCCATTATAACAATCAAAACAAGCGAGTAGCTGCACCAATTCATGAAGTGGAAAATCTTATCCCTCCAATCCGTAAGCATACTTATGCTCGTGATATTGAACCGTCGTTGCTGATCCATGATGAAGCTGTCTTTCGAGCATTAATGGGAATCGACTGGACAACTGTTGATTTCCAGCTGCTGGGTAGAGAAACTGAAGCTAAAGCAGCGCGGGATGACCCACAACCATCAGGCTAGGCTGGTGACCAAGCTTGAACCGGAAGCCGGTTTAAACTGCTTCTCCTTTGAAAAAACAATGATCTTATTTTGGGCACCGTGTTGCCTTGTAATAGGCTAGCTGACACTCTTGATCTTAATATGCCTTCGTGCATAACCACTACAACTTGTGCTTCCTTTGGGTGATGAACTTTCCAAAGTATTTTCTGCAACATAAAAAATCTTAAAGTACCACCGCGGTTGTACCGTCAGGCGGAGCATGATGTCTGCATATCAAAATATCTTAAATTTAACCATATGATCAAATATTTGAGATACATAATACCTGCCATCGTTGGGCATGAAGTTGGCTTAGCCAATCTTGAAGCGGAGGTTTATAAACCCACACTGTTGGAGGAGATAGCAGCTCCCGTATATAATGCTGGTTTACCATGTAAACCATGCCGGGTTATAAGAAAACACTGTGTTACTCCGTAGTAGGATATTAATAAAAAATCAAACCGGGCAAATAGTCTCCGGATTAAAAATGGACCGTGTTCCGTCAATTGACAGTGTGAACTGGTTTAAAATTTTGTCGGTTTAAAAAATGCAACAAAAAGAAAGAAATATCTATCAATGAAAAATGTGAGGCAAAGGCAATGATAAAACCGTTTGCACAAAGAGGCTTTATTGAGCCGATCAGATGGCGTTACCATGGTCGGACATGACCAAGCTCCCGATAGGTGTAGCTGTGGTTCAAGTCAGCCAGGTCTCCAAATGAAACCATGGCATTTATGCCGATCAAGAGGCGTGGCAATGGTTCAGGTTCGACTAAGCCCCTAAGTGATTCTGTGGCTTTAGACCGATCAAGAGGCGTGACTGGTTCAAACGTGACCAAATCCCCAAGTGATCTGGTGGCTCTCGCCTATCAAGAGGTGTTGCATTGGTTCGGACACGACCAAGCCCCCAAGTGATATAACATGATGCTTTGAAAAGCTAACTCAAGGGGTAAACCGGAGGCCGCTTTAGAACAACTCCGTGTAACCGCACATGATGTAAAAGAACAGAGACCCCGCTTTAGCTGAGGTTCCGGTTTATTATATTTAATCATATATATACATCATCGTAATATATACATAAGTAGAGCCAATGGTTCAGGTATAGTAAGGCCGAAGATGAGCTATGTTCCATGGCCTGTTGGTCTCCTCCTCTGATGTACGTGAATCTTTATGCTCTCGAATATCAATCAGATAGTATGACCCGTTGTGCAGATTCTTGCTGACCACGAAAGGTCCTCCCAAGGTGGGGATAGCTTATGCATATTAGTCTGATCTTGGATGATCCGAAGCACCAAATCTCCTTCCTGAAATGTTCTGGTTCTGACTCGGCGACTGTGATAACGATGAAGATCCTGTTGGTAAATCGCCGAACGGGCAGCTGCTATGTCATGTTCTTCATCCAACAGGTCCAAAGCGTCTTGCCGTGCTGTCTCGTTGTCCGCTTCAACATAAGCCGCCACACGAGGTGAGTCATGATGGATATCACCGGGGAGAACCGCCTCCACTCCGTAGACCATGAAGAACGGTGTGTATCCTGTTGATCTGTTGGGTGTAGTATTGATGCTCCATAACACAGATGGTAACTCTTCTACCCAACAACCTGGTGTTCTCTGCAAAGGAACCATAAGCCGGGGCTTGATGCCTCTCAAGATCTCTTGATTAGCCCTTTCTGCTTGACAATTGGACTATGGGTGTGCCACCAATGAAACGTCAAGCCGGATGTGCTCCCGTTCGCAGAACTCCTTCATGGCACCTTTGGACAAATTGGTACCATTATCTGTGATGATACTGCGTGGAAAACCAAACCGGAAAATCACTTTTTTGATGAACTGAACCGCCGTGGCCGCATCACACTTGCTAACAGGTTCTGCCTCCACCCACTTTGTAAACTTGTCAACCGCCACCAGGAGGTGGGTCTTCTTATCTTTGGACCTTTTGAAAGGCCCAACCATATCCAGCCCCCAAGTCGCAAACGGCCAAGTAATTGGAATAATTCTCAATTCTTGAGCCGGCATATGAGCACGTCTTGAAAACTTTTGGCAACCATCACATCGTCTGACGAGATCCTCCGCATCAGCATGAGTAGTTAAAAAATAGAAGCCATGGCGGAACACTTTAGCCACCAAAGATTTTGAATCGGCGTGGTGACCACAATCTCCTTCGTGGATCTCACGCAAAATTTCACAGCCTTCTTCAGGAGACACACAGCGTTGAAGCGCCCCTGATACACTGTAATGATGCAACTCGCCATTGACAATAGTCATGGACTTGGACCGCCGGATTATCTGTTGGGACAGAGTCTCATCCTCTGGTAACTCGCCCCGGTTCATGTATGCCAGGTAAGGAAGTGTCCAATCCGGAATGATATGAAGAGCTGCCACCAATTGAGCCTCCGGATCAGGAATAGCCAAATCCGCTTCACCAGGGAGTTTGACCGACGGGTTGTGCAGCACATCCAGAAAAACATTAGGCAGGACCGGTTTACGCTGAGAGCCCAACCGGCTTAAAGCGTCCGCCGCTTCATTCTTCCGTCGGTCCACGTGGTACACCTGATAGCCTTTAAAGTGACCTGCAACAATATCCACCTCACGACGATATGCTGCCATGAGTGGGTCCTTGGAATCCCAAGTGCCAGATACTTGTTGAGCCATGAGGTCCGAGTCACCGAAGCACTTAACTCGACTTAGGTTCATCTCCTTAGCCATCCGGAGACCATGGAGCAAGGCTTCATACTCAGCTGCATAGTTAGTACAAGGGAACATTAAGCAGAGAACATACCAAAACTTATCACCTCGTGGGGAAGTTAATACGACTCCAGCCCCCGAGCCTTCCAATTGCCTGGATCCGTCGAAATAGATGGTCCAATATGTGTGATCCGGTTTTTCTTCAGGTGCTTGCAGTTCCGTCCAATCATTGATAAAATCAGCAAGTGCTTGAGACTTAACCGCCGTCCGAGTCACATACTTCAACCCGTGCGGCCCAAGCTCTATAGCCCACTTGGCAATCCGGCCAGTCGCTTCCCGGTTCTGGATGATATCCCCCAAGGGAGCAGAACTGACCACCGTAATGGGGTGCCCTTGGAAGTATTGCTTGAGCTTCCGGCTTGCCATAAAAACTCCATATACCAGCTTCTGCCAATGCAGATACCTTTGCTTGGACTCAATGAGTACCTCGCTGATATAACTACCTGGCCGCACGAGCATTAGCAGCAAAATATAGTAGCAACGGTTCTTTGTCCATGGGAGCGGCGAGCACAGGCGGATTGGCCAATTGCCGCTTTAAGTCCTCAAACGCTGTATCAGCAGCAGAACTCCAGAGAATTGATCCGTCTTCTTCAACATCTAATACAAAGGGATTTCCTTCTCACCAAGGCGGCTGATAAACTGGCTTAACGCGGCAATCCGTCCTGCTAGGCATTAAACATCATTGATACACTTCGGTTTAGCCAGTGAGGTGATGGCTGTGATCTTCTCCGGAATAGCCTCGATTCCCCTGTTGGACACCAGAAAACCCAATAACTTGCCTGCCGGTACACCAAAGACACACTTGGCCGGATTGAGCATCATCTTGTACGTCCTCAGGTTATCAAAAGTTTCCTTCAAGTCATCAACCAGAGTCTCCTTCTCTCTTGACTTAACCACAATATCATCTACGTAAGCATGTACATTGTGGCCAATCTGCTTGTGAAGACAATTTTGTACACACCGTTGATAAGTTGCCTGGGCACTCTTGAGCCCGAAGGGCATAGACACATAGCAGAAGGCTCCAAAGGGAGTTATGAATGTCGTCTTCTCCTGGTCCTTAACTGCCATTTTGATCTGATGATAGCCAGAATATGCATCCAAAAAACTCAAACGCTCACAACCCGCCGTAGCATCAATAATTTGATCAATACGGGGGAGGGCAAAAGGATATGCTGGACAAGCCTTATTAAGATCTGTGTAATCCACACACATGCGCCAGGTGCCGTTTTTCTTAAGGACCAGCACCGGATTAGCAAGCCACTCAGGGTGGAAAACCTCAATAATAAAGCCAGCTGCTAAGAGCCTGGCTACCTCTTCTCCAATCGCCTTGCGTCTTTCTTCGTTAAACTGGCGGAGGAACTGTTTTACTGGTTTGTATTTAGGATCCACATTAAGGGTGTGCTCAGCGAGTTGCCTCGGTACACCTGGCATGTCAGAGGGCTTCCATGCAAAAATGTCCTGATTCTGACGGATGAACTCGATGAGTGCGCTTTCCTATTTTGGATCCAAGTTGGCACTAATGCTGAACTGCTTGGATGAATCGCCGGGCATGAAGTCAACAAGCTTAGTTTCAGCTGCTTATTTGAACTTTAGGGCCGGATCATGCTCCGTAGTTGGCTTCTTTAATGGAGTCATGTCCGCCAGATCAACATTGTCCTTATAATAATTCAGCTCCTCGGTGGCGCAAACCGACCCTGCGTAGGCTGCATATCCTTCGTCGCACTCCAAAGCGATTTTACGGCTTCCGTGAACCGTCATTGTCCCCTTGTGACCCGACATCTTGAGCTGCAAATACACATAACAGGGCCGTGCCATAAACTTGGCGTAGGCCGGCCGCCCAAATAGGGCATGGTATGGACTTTGGATTTTCACCACTTCAAACGTCAATGTTTCCGACCTGGAATCAAGATCATCTCCAAAGGCCACTTCCAGAGCTATCTTACCAACAGGATACGCTGACTTGCGAGGCACCACACCATGGAACACCGTATTGGACGGTTTGAGATTTTTATCTGTTAGTCCCATACGACGGAAGGTCTCATAGTACAAGATATTAATGATGCTCCCTCCATCCATGAGTACCTTGGTGAACTTATAACCTCCCACCTGAGGTGCCACCACTAATGATAGCTGACCCGGATTATCAACCTGAGGAGGGTGATCCTCTCTGCTCCATATGATTGGCTGTTCAGACCAGCGCAGATAACGGGGCACAGCCGGTTCGACAGAGTTGACTGCCCGCCTCTGAACCTTCCGGTCTCGCTTGTCCAAGCTAGTGGTGAAAACATGGTACTGCCCACTATTCAACTGCTTTGGGTTACTCTGGTAACCCGACTGTTGCTGCTGCTGGTTGTAACCACCCTGGTTGTTCTGATTATTTTGATTGTTATGTCCGCCCAGATTACCATTAAATCCTGAACCGGAATTTCCTCCACCGTATCCCGACCCGGATCCTGAACCACCGCCGGAGCCGTGATCATACCGGAAAGCATTAGAATTCTTGAACTCCTGCATAATGAAGCAGTCCTTCCAAAGGTGGTTTGCTGGGACCTCCTTCGTCCCATGCTTTGGGCAGGGCTGGTTCAATAGATAATTTAAGCGGTCCGGATTAGGGTTAGGCGCTCCACTATGATTCGGCGGCTTACCCTTGCATCGCTGACCCTTGTCCTGCGTGTTGGTGTTAGCCACGAAGTCCATGTTGCCATCCGCTTTACGCTTGCCTCCGCTACCGTTACCTGCCGAGTGATGCTGCTGACCTTTGGAGTTGTTGGTCTTCTTTCCCCTTCCGGTCTTGTCATCATCAGACTCGGGATCCTTGGTACTATCAGAATCAGCATACTTTACCAAGGCAGCCATGAGGGTCCCCATGTCAGTGCAATGGCGCTTCATCCGTCCCAACTTCAGTTTTAGGGGTCCAAACCAGCAGTTGCCTTCTAGGGTTATGACTGCAGTGTCAGCGTTGATGCGGTCTGATGAATGCAACACCTGTGAGACCCAGCGCACCCAATGAGTCATCGATTCTCCTTCCTCCTGGACGCAGGCAGCTAAGTCCATTATCGACATAGGTTGTTTACATATATCCTTGAAATTACTGATAAACCGGGCTCGTAATTGGGCCCATGAACTGATAGAATTAGCTGGCAAGCTTTAACCAAGTACGGGCCGTTCCTTCAAGCATCATGGTGAAGTATTTCACACACGCCGCGTCATCCACATCAAGCATCTCCATGGCCATCTCATAGCTCTCCACCCATGTGTCTGGAGGTTGATCTGCCGTGTAATTTGGTACCTTGCATGGGCCTTTGAAATCCTAGGGCAGGCGCACATTGTGTAAAGCGGGGACAAGGCAAGGCACCCCCAAAGAACTAGAAGTAACACCAGGTTCGATCAAGATAGTTGGACGAACCAGCGTAAGCTGCCGAGCCTGATACTGTGCGGCTAACTCGGCCTCCCTGTGCGCTCGGGCCCGGTCCACCACTTCCTGAGCGTTATCAGCACCACCCGCCGGGTTGTTGCCGCGGGGTGCTCCACGTCGTTCATTACTTGACACTGCCGGTCATCCATATGCATGCTATAGCTCCGGCTTGGACGAGGGGTCGAGTGAATCCGGTCGCGGCTGTATGAGTATGCTTCCTGTTGGACCAAAGCTGTCCTCAGAAGCTCCTTGACCCGTTGCGTCTCTACTGCCTGCGGCGGGTCACCTTCAATTGGAATGGCCTCCAGCCATGCTGCAGCGGCAACGAGATTGTCCATCGGGTTGGAGTAGTGACCCGGAGGTGTTGAAACAGCCTGAGGTATAACCGTGTTTTGACGAGGCAGATCCACCCAACGGGGCTGAACCGGCGCGCCGGTCGCGGGAGCCTCCGCCCGGTTTACCTCCAGCGGACTACTGATTCCTGCTCCTGGGGTGTTTTAAAGGTCTCTGGCCTCGAAAACCGAAGGCAAACGGGATCAATACTTCCTCTTCATGACTTCATGTGACGCGTTCTTGTCCAACACGAGCCTGTAGGCTTGTGCGTCTAGAGCGGCCCGCTCTGCGGTCATCCTGGCATCCTCAGCTGCCAGGTCCGCCTTGGCCTGGGTGATCTGTTCCTTCACCTTTGCTATCTCCGCGCTGTGGGCGTCCTGATCCACCAGGTTAGCTTCTGCCATGAGCACAGCCAATGCATCAAATAGATCTGATAGAACTTGAGCCGGCGGGCGTACAGAGCCTCCTGCCCCGGCAGCCGTCGCTGCTACTGAACCGGAGGTCATTGGCGCAGCGGTCGAAGAATGGAGTGCTACTTGTGTGCTAGCCATGAATATTCCAACTAAGTTGGGTAGATCCGAGGGGTCCAGAATATTGTCGCCATCGGAACAGCCCCCAATCCGGCCGTCTTGTAGCTGATATAGAGATTCGGTTTCTCCGGTTGATGACTCGTCGTCGGAACAAACAATGGTCTCGCCGCGGGATTCCGATCCATCCTCATAACTTCCTTCGTGGATGACTCCCACGAAGGCACGCCTCACGGCCGGTTTAACCCGGGCGGATCGCGCACGCTGAGCCATTTCGATGAGGTCGGTGTAGATGTCCGGCTCAGGGCCCGGTTCACCGATCTTGCCGATGAAAACGTGTATGCCACCAAAGGGGACCCGGTACCCGTACTCAACTGAGCCGGCCTCGGGGCCCCAGCCTGCATCGTCGATGTAGAGCTTGCCGCAACGACTCTTAGTCATCCGGCCCACAGCGTAGCCCTCGAGTCCTTCAAAGCGGCCCTCCAAGAACCTGAAACCATCGTGCAATAGCCCCACGGTGGGCGCCAACTGTCATGGTTTTGTCACGGCAGATGTCCTCGTGAAAGGACTTAGTTGTGGAGCCATCGCAACGGGTTAGCTTGAAGGGGTTAAAGCAGACACAGGGGCGCAAGAGAGTTTATACTAGTTCGGCCCCTTCGGTGAAGGTAAAAGCCTACGTCTAGTTGTGATGGAATTGATGGGGTTTCGATGACTAGGGAGCAAATAAGCTTCGCCTAAGTCTCGAGTTGTTGTCTGTTGCCCTTGAACCGCCGCCAGGTCGTCCCCTTATATACATGGGTGACGCCCGTCAGTTCACAGAGTCCCAATACCGGCTCATAGATGTGTCTGGTTTGGTCTCTACTTATTCCTAACTTACAATACAAATTACATACCAACGCCGGTTTACGGCTACAGGCCTTGAACCGACTATGGGCCTTGAGCCCTCATCTGCCTTCTTGGGTTTTAACATAGTTAACTACTGATGAAGTTAACCCGGCCCAGATAGGCCGGTTTACGCCCAGTAGTGATATCCCCAACAGGTGGGGTGTGGCGTGCCGCAAAATGGGGCTCCACGGGATACTGTTGATCTCCACCGTCGACCTCCTCCAGCCTCCACGGGCTACCGTCGACCTCCTCCAGCCTCCACGGGCTACCGTCAACCTCCTCCAGCCTCCACAGGCTCCTGTTCATCCAGCCTCCACAGGCTCCTGTTCATCCAGCCTCCACGGGCTACTGTTCAACCACCCCTCCACCATCTACTGTTCATCCAGCCCTCTACACCACAGGGTCCTGCTCAACCACCCCTCCACGGGCACCTCTCCACCGTCTACTGTTCATCCAGCCCTCCACCACACCACAGGGTCCTGTTCATCCAGAGGCAACGCCACCGCTCACTGTTCATGATCAGCTTCAGTTAGCAGCAGTAGCGAAGGAATCGCTCGATCGGGTTCAGTTAACAGCCATCGATCGATTGCTCGGGTTCAGTAGCGCGTTACCTGCAGTGCAATCGCTCGGGTTCAGTTAGAGCCCAACGCCTCGCTTAGGTTCAGTTGGAGCCAATGCCTCGCACACACGCGCGTACGTGTACAAGAGAAACATGCATTGCTCGGCCCTGACCTCCCACCGTAACCGGGAACTCCCCGAAATTTTCCTCGCCCTCGCTTCTACAATGGTTTTTTCCGTCATGGACGGCCCAAAGAATGTCATGCAGCTGCGTCTCCGGCCCGCCCAGGACGAAAAGCCCATTTTCTGTCATAATTTTTTGTCATAGAAGTAGGAGCCCACCACATCTATGATGATACCGGGTTTTGTCACAATTATCATCATAGAAGTGTCATATGTATGATAGAAAAAAATCGTTGAGCCCAAAATGTCACGGATGTGTCTTTTTTTTTGTAGTGACAACACCTTCGAGCTCAGCACACGTTCAGCCCAATGACGTCCCTCGAACTCCGATCCAGCCGAGTGTTGAGGGAGGGTTCCGTCAGCACGATGGCGTGGTGACAATGATGATGTTCTACCGATGCAGGGCTTCGCCTAAGCACCGCTACAGTATTATCGAGGTGGACTATGGTGGAGCGGGGCACCACACACGGCTAAAAGATCAAACAATCAATTGTTATGTCTATGGGGTGCCCCCTGGCCACGTATATAAAGGAGTGAAGGAGGGGAGGGGCCGGCCCTCTCTATGGCGCGCCCTAGGGGAGTCCTACTCCCACCGGGAGTAGGATTCCCCCTTTCCTAGTAGAACTAGGAGCCCTTCCAAGTAGTAGGAGTAGGAGAGAAGGAAAGGGAAAAGAGAAGAGAAGGAAGGAGGGGGCGCATCCCTTCCCCTTAGTCCAATTAGGATTAGGCCTTGGGGGCGCGAGACCTGCCTCTCTCTCTCTTTCCCCTAAAGCCCAACAACGCCCATACACTCCTCGGCGAATCCCGTAACTCCCCGGTACTCCGATAAATACCCGAATCACTCGGAACCTTTCCGATGTCCGAATATAGTCGTCCAATATATTGATCTTTACGTCTCGACCTTTTCGAGACTCCTCGTCATGTCCTAGATCTCATTCGAGACTCCGAACTACCTTTGGCACATCAAAACACATAAACTCATAATATAACAGTCATCGAACTTTAAGCGTGCGGACCCTACGGGTTCGAGAACTATGTAGACATGACCGAGACACGTCTCTGGTCAATAACCAATAGCAGAACCTGGATGCTCATATTGTCTCCTACATATTCTACGAAGATCTTTATCGGTCAAACTGCATAACAACATACGTTGTTCCCTTTGTCATCGGTATGTTACTTTCCCGAGATTCGATCGTCGGTATCTCAAGACCTAGTTCAATTTAGTTACCGGCAAGTCTCTTTAGTCATTCCATAATACATCATCCCGCAACTAACTCATTAGTTGCAATGCTTGCAAGGCTTATAGTGATGTGCACTACCGAGTGGGCCCAGAGATACCTCTCCGACAATCGGAGTGACAAATCCTAATCTCGAAATACGCCAACCCAATAAGTACCTTCGGAGACACCTGTAGAGCACCTTTATAATCACCCAGTTACGTTGTGGCGTTTGGTGGCACACAAAGTGTTCCTCGGTAAACGGGAGTTGCATAATCTCATAGTCATAGGAACATGTATAAGTCATGAAGAAAGCAATAACAACAAACTAAACGATCAAGTGCTAAGCTAACGGAATGGGTCAAGTCAATCACATCATTCTCCTAATGATGTGATCCCGTTAATCAAATGAAAACTCATGTCCATGGGTAGGAAACTCAACCATCTTCGATTAACGAGCTAGTCAAGTAGAGGCATACTAGTGACACTATGTTTGTCTATGTATTCACACATGTACTAAGTTTCCGGTTAATACAATGCTAGCATGAATAATAAACATTTATCATGATATAAGGAAATAAATAATAACTTTATTATTGCTTCTAGGGCATATTTCCTTCAAATATTTCATGGATACTTAAGCATCTAAGCTTAGGGATGCGCCGATTGGCATCCCATCTTTCTTCTTCAACAATTATCGGTATACCTTAGTTTTTGTTTTGCATGCATGATATGCGTCTTTGGTGTTTATTTTCATTTTATTTTCCTTTATGCACCATGCTAGTATGAGATAGTCCTTCATTGATTTATATAATGCTTCATGTGCTTTACATAAATCTTTTGAGTATGGCTTTACGGAATGTTATTTGCGCTTCACTTAAATCTTTTGAGTATGGCTTTATAGAATGCTTCGTGTGCTTCACTTATATAGATTTTGAGCTTGGATATTGGTCAATATATATTAATTGTAGAATTCTCTATGAACTTCACTTATATCTTTTAGAGTATGAATAAAATTATTATCGGAATTGGGCTTGGAAGAGTATCATTAAAATATCATGCCTGGCTAAAAAGGCATTAAAGAAAAGCGCTTGTTGGGAGACAACCCAATATTTACCCGTACTATTTTCGTGTCTTATCATGATTATGCTACTTTAATCATGTTTTATAGCTTTTGCTTCAATAAAGTGCCAAGTAAGACCTTTGGGATGACCTATGGTGGTAGTTGATTTGATCTTGCTGAAAAGCACAAACTTTTGTGCTCATTGCCAGAATTTAAAAAACTCACAGAAGCGTGATTTTGATCTGAATTTTTACGCAATATTTATATACAAATTTCCTACATTGTCCTAATTTTTCAGAATTTTTGGAGTATCAGAAGTATGGTTGTTGTTGAGATCATTACAGTATGTTCTGTTTCTGAAAGATTCTGTTTTCAATGCATAGTTTGCTTGTTTTCTAGTTTCTATGGCTTATATTGCTCAGTATAAATTTTAGAAATGATAGGGTACAGTAGGCATTGTGTGAGAAAAATTATGAATCTTATCTTGACAGTACCAAAGTGAATGATTTCTCTTTATCACACTAACCCATCACACGAAGTTTTGTTAAGTTTTGTGTGATTGAAGTTTTCAAGTTTTGAGTGAGATGTTGATATGAGGGTAATAAGGAGTGGCAAATGTTGGGGAACGTAGTAATTTCAAAAAAATTCCTACGCACACGCAAGATCATGGTGATGCATAACAACGAGAGGGGAGAGTGTTGTCCATGTACCCTTGTAGACCGAAAGCGGAAGCGTTAGCACAACGCGGTTGATGTAGTCGTATGTCTTCACGATCCGACCGATCATGTACCGAACGTACGGCACCTCCGAGTTCAGCACACGTTTAGCCCGATGACGTCCCTCGAACTCCGATCCAGCCGAGTGTTGAGGGAGAGTTTCGTCAGCACGACGGCGTGGTGATGATGTTGATGTTCTACCGACGCAGGGCTTCGCCTAAGCACCACTACCGTATTATCAAGGTGGACTACGGTGGAGGGGGGCACCGCACACGGCTAAGAGATCAATGATTAATTGTTGTGTCTCTAGGGTGCCCCCCTGCCCCCGTATATAAAGGAGCAAGGGGGGGTGTGGCCGGCCATGGGAGAGGGCGCGCCGGAGGAGTCCTACTCCCACTGGGAGTAGGACTCCCCTCCTTTTTCCTAGTTGGATTAGGATTTGGGGGGGAAGGAGGAGAGAGGGGAAAGGAAAGGGGGGGCGCCGCCCCCCTCCTTGTCCAATTCGAACTTGGGGGGAAGGGCGCGCGGCTGCCCCTTGGCCGCCTCTCCTCTTCCTCCACTTGGGCCCATAAGGCCCAATAGCCTCCGGGGGGTTCCGGTAACCCCTCCGGTACTCCGGTAAAATCACTATTTCACCCGGAACACTTCTGATATCCAAACATAGGCTTCCAATATATCAATCTTCATGTCTCGACCATTTCGAGACTCCTCGTCATGTCCATGATCACATCCGGGACTCCGAACAACCTTCGGTACATCAAAACATATAAAATCATAATATAACTGTCATCGTGACGTTAAGCGTGCGGACCCTGCGGGTTCGAGAACTATGTAGACATGACCAAGACACGTCTCCCGTCAATAACCAATAGTGAAACATGGATGCTCATATTGGCTCCAGCATATTCCACAAAGATCTTTATCGGTCAGACCGCATAACAACATACGTTATTCCCTTTGTCATCGGTATGTTACTTGCCCGAGATTCGATCGTCGATATCTCAATACCTAGTTCAATCTCGTTACCAGCAAGTCTCTTTACTCCTTCTGTAATACATCATCCCGCAACTAACTCATTAGTTGCAATGCTTGGAAGGCTTAAGTGATGTGCATTACTGGGAGGGCCCAGAGATACCTCTCCAACAATCGGAGTGACAAATCCTAATCTCGAAATACGCCAACCCAACAAGTACCTTCGGAGACACCTGTAGAGCACCTTTATAATCACCTAGTTACGTTGTGACGTTTGGTAGCACACAAAGTGTTCCTCCGGTAAATGGGAGTTGCATAATCTCATAGTCATAGGAACATGTATAAGTCATGAAGAAAGCAATAGAAACATACTAAACGATCATGTGCTAAGCTAACGGAATGGGTCATGTCAATCACATCATTCTCCTAATGATGTGATCCCGTTAATCAAATGACAACCCATGTCAATGGCTAGGAAACTTAACCATATTTGATCAACGAGCTAGTCAAGTAGAGGCATACTAGTGACACTCTGTTTGTCTATGTATTCACACATGTATTATGTTTCCGGTTAATACAATTCTAGCATGAATAATAAACATTTATCATGATATAAGGAAATAAATAATAACTTTATTATTGCCTCTAGGGCATATTTCCTTCAGTCTCCCACTTGCACTAGAGTCAATAATCTAGATTAGACAGTAATGATTCTAACACCCATGGAGCCTTGGTGCTGATCACGTTTTGCTCGTGGAAGAGGCTTAGTCAACGGGTCTGCAACATTCAGATCCGTATGTATCTTGCAAATTTCTATGTCTCCCACCTGGACAAGATCCCAGATGGAATTGAAGCATCTCTTGATGTGCTTGGTTCTCTTGTGAAATCTGGATTCCTTCGCCAAGGCAATTGCACCAGTATTGTCACAAAAGATTTCCATTGGACCCGATGCACTAGGTATGACACCTAGATCAGATATGAACTCCTTCATTTGCTGCTTCCGAAGCAGCTATGTACTCCGCTTCACATGTAGATCCCACCACGATGCTTTGTTTAGAACTGCACCAACTGACTGCTCCTCCATTCAATGTAAACACGTATCCGGTTTGCGATTTAGAATCGTCCGGATCAGTGTCAAAGCTTGCATCAACGTAACCATTTACGATGAGCTATTTGTCACCTCCATAAACGAGAAACATATCCTTAGTCCTTTTCAGGTACTTCAGGATGTTCTTGACCGCTGTCCAGTGATCCACTCCTGGATTACTTTGGTACCTCCCTGCTAGACTTATAGCAAGGCACACATCAGGTCTGGTACACATCATTGCATACATGATAGAGCCTATGGCTGAAGCATAGGGAACATCTTTCATTTTCTCTCTATCTTCTGCAGTGGTCGGGCATTGAGTCTTACTCAACTTCACACCTTATAACACAGGCAAGAACCCTTTCTTCGCTTGATCCATTTTGAACTTCTTCAAAACTTTGTCAACGTATGTGCTTTGTGAAAGTCCAATTAAGCGTCTTGATCTATCTCCATAGATCTTAATGCCCAATATGTAAGCAGCTTCACTGAGGTCTTTCATTGAAAAACTCTTATTCAAGTATCCCTTTATGCTATCCAGAAATTCTATATCATTTCTAATCTGTAATATGTCATCCACATATAATATCAGAAATGCTATAGAGCTCCCACTCACTTTCTTGGAAATACAGGCTTCTCCAAAAGTCTGTACAAAACCAAATGCTTTGATCACACTATCAAAGCGTTTATTCCAACTCCGAGAGGCTTGCACCAGTCCATAAAATGCGGCAATCTCTAACATGATTCGGACAGACTTAAGCATCGCTACGGGTGAGAAGGTCTCATCGTAGTCAATCCCTTGAACTTGTCGAAAACCTTTTTGCAACAAGTCGAGCTTTGTAGACAGTAACCTTACTATCAGCATCAGTCTTCTTCTTGAAGATCCATTTATTCTCAATTGCTTGTCGATCATCGGGCAAGTCAACCAAAGTCCACACTTTGTTCTCATATATGGATCCCATCTCAGATTTCATGGCTTCTAGCCATTTTGCGGAATCTGGGCTCACCATCGCTTCTTCATAGTTTGTAGGTTCATCATGATCTAGTAGCATGACTTCCAAAACAGGATTACCGTACCACTCTGGTGCGGATCTTACACTGGTTGATCTACGAGGTTCAATAGCAACTTGATCTGAAGTTCCATGATCATCATCATTAACTTCCTCACTGATTGGTGTACGTGTCACAGAAACCGGTTTCTGTGATGTACTGTTTTCCAATAAGGGAGCAGGTATAGTTACCTCATCAAGTTCTACTTTCCTCCCACTCATTTCTTTCGATACAAACTCCTTCTCTAGAAAGGATCCATTCTTAGCAACGAATGTCTTGCCTTTGGATTTGTCATAGAAGGTGTACACAACAGTCTCCTTTGGGTATCCTACGAAGACACATTTCTCCGTTTTGGGTTCAAGCTTATCAGGTTGAAGCTTTTTCACATAAGCATTGCAGCCCCAAACTTTCAGAAATGACAACTTTGGTTTCTTGCCAAACCACAGTTCGTAAGGTGTCATCTCAACAGATTTTGATGGTGCCCTATTTAACGTGAATGCAGCCGTCTCTAAAGCATAACCCCAAAACGATAGCGATAAATCTATAAGAGACATCATAGATCGCACCATATCTAGTAAAGTACGATTATGATGTTCGGACACACCATTACGTTTTGGTGTTCCGGGTGGCATGAGTTGCGAAACTATTCCGCATTTTTTCAAATGTAGACCAAACTCGTAACTCAAATATTCTCCTCCACGATCAGATCGTAGAAACTTTATTTTCTTGTTACGATGATTTTCAACTTCACTCTGAAATTCTTTGAACTTTTCAAATGTTTTAGACTTATGCTTCATTAAGTAGATATACCCATATCTGCTTAAATCGTCTATGAAGGAGAGAAAATAACGATATCTGCCACGAGCCTCCACATTCATCGGACCACATACATCTGTATGTATGATTTCTAACAAATCTGTTGCTCTCTCCATAGCATTTTAGTCATCTTGCCCATGAGGCACGGTTCGCAAGCACCAAGTGATTCATAATCAAGTGGTTCCAAAAGTCCATCAGTATGGAGTTTCTTCATGCGCTTTACACCGATATGACGTAAACGGTAGTGACACAAATAAGTTGCACTATCATTATCAACTCTGCATCTTTTGGCTTCAACATTATGAATATGTGTATCACTACTATCGAGATTCATCAAAAATAGACCACTCTTCAAGGGTGCATGACCATAAAAGATATTACTCATATAAATAGAACAACCATTATTCTCTGATTTAAAAGAATAACCGTCTTGCATCAAACAAGATCCAGATATAATGTTCATGCTCAATGCTGGCACCAAATAACAATTATTTAGGTCTAATACTAATCCCGAAGGTAGATGTAGAGGTAGCGTGCCGACCGCGATCACATCGACTTTGGAACCATTTCCCACGCGCATCGTCACCTCGTCCTTTGCCAGTGTTCACTTAATTCGTAGTCCCTGTTTCGAGTTGCAAATATTAGCAACTGAACCAGTATCAAATAACCAGGTGCTACTGCGAGCTCTAGTAAGGTACACATCAATAACGTGTATATCACATATACCTTTGTTCACCTTGCCATCCTTCTTATCCGCCAAATACTTGGGGTAGTTCCGCTTCCAGTGACCAATCTACTTGCAATAGAAGCACTCAGTTTCAGGCTTAGGCCCAGACTTGGGTTTCTTCTCTTGACCAGCAACTTGCTTGCTGTTCTTTTTGAAGTTCCCCTTCTTCTTCCCTTTGCCCTTCTTCTTGAAACTAGTGGTATTATTGACCATCAACACTTGATGCTCCTTCTTGATTTCTACCTCCACAGCCTTTAGCATTGCGAAGAGCTCGGGAATTATCTTATCCATCCCTTGCATATTATATTTCATCATGAAGCTCTTGTAGCTTGGTGGAAGTGATTGGAGGATTGTGTCAATGACGCTATCATCCGGAAGATTAACTCCCAGTTGAATCAAGTGATTACAATACCCAGACATCTTGAGTATATGCTCACTGACAGAACTATTCTCCTCCATCTTGCCGCTATAGAACTTATTGGAGACTTTATATCTCTCAATCCAATCATTTGCTTGAAATATTAACTTCAACTCTTGGAACATCTCGTATGCTCCATGACGTTCAAAACATCGTTGAAGTCCCGATTCTAAGTCGTAAAGCATGGCACATTGAACTATCGAGTAGTCATCAGCTTTGCTCTGCTAGACATTCTTAACATCGTCAGTTGCATCAGCAGCAGGCCTGGCACCCAGCGGTGCTTCCAGGACATAATTTTTCTGTGCAGCAATGAGGATAATCCTCAAGTTACGGACCCAGTCCGTGTAATTGCTACCATCATCTTTCAACTTTTCTTTCTCAAGGAACGCATTAAAATTCAACGGAACAACATCACGGGCCATCTCTCTACAATCAAACATAGATAAGCAAGATACTATCAGGTACTAAGTTCATGATAAATTTAAGTTCGATTAATCATATTACTTAAGAACTCCCACTTAGAAAAAGAACCCTCTAATCCTCTAAGTGATCACGTGATCCAAATCAACTAAACCATAACCGATCATCACGTGAAATGGAGTAGCTTTCAATGGTGAACATCACTATGTTGATCATATCTACTATATGATTCACGCTCGACCTTTCGGTCTCAGTGTTCCGAGGCCATATATGCATATGCTAGGCTCGTCAAGTTTAACCTGAGTATTCTGCATGTGCAAATCTGGCTTGCACCCGTTGTAGATGGACGTAGAGCTTATCACACCCGATCATCACGTGGTGTCTGGGCACGACGAACTTTGGCAATGGTGCATACTCAGGGAGAACACTTTTATCTTGAAATTTAGTGAGAGATCATCTTATAATACTACCGTCAATCAAAGCAAGATAAGATGCATAAAAGATAAACATCACATGCAATCAATATAAGTGATATGATATGGCCATCATCATCTTGTGCTTGTGATATCCATCTCCGAAGCACCTCCATGATCACCATCATCACCAGCGCGACACCTTGATCTCAATCATAGTATCGTTGTCGTCTCACCAATCTTATGCTTCTATGACTATCGCTACCGCTTAGTGACAAAGTAAAGCATTACAGGGCGATTGCATTACATACAATAAAGCGACAACCATATGGCTCCTGCGAGTTGACGATAACTCGGTTACAAAAGATGATCATCTCATACAATAAAATATAGCACAACATCTTGACCATATCACATCACAACATGCCCTGCAAAAACAAGTTAGACGTCCTCTACTTTGTTGTTGCAAGTTTTACGTGGCTGCTACGGGCTTAGCAAGAACCGTTCTTACCTACGCATCAAAACCATAACGATAGTTTGTCAAGTTGGTGCTGTTTTAACCTTCGCAAGGACCGGGCGTAGCCACACTCGGTTCAACTAAAGTTGGAGAAACTGACACCCGCCAGCCACAAGTGTGCAAAGCACATCGGTAGAACCAGTCTCGCGTAAGCATACGCGTAATGTCGGTCCGGGCCGCTTCATCCAACAATACCGCCGAACCAAAGTATGACATGCTGGTAAGCAGTATGAATTATATCGCCCACAACTCACTTGTGTTCTACTTGTGCATATAACATCAACGCATAAAACCAGGCTCGGATGCCACTGTTGGGGAACGTAGTAATTTCAAAAAATTTCCTACGCACACGCAAGATCATGGTGATGCAAAGCAACGAGAGGGGAGAGTGTTGTCCACGTACCCTCGTAGACTGAAAGCGGAAGCGTTAGCACAACACGGTTGATGTAGTCGTACGTCTTCACGATCCGACTGATCAAGTACCGAATGTACGGCACCTCCGAGTTCAGCACACGTTCAGCCCGATGACGTTCCTCGAACTCTGATCCAGCCGAGTGTTGAGGGAGAGTTTCGTCCGCACGATGGCGTGGTGACGATGTTGATGTTCTGTCGACGCAGGGCTTCGCCTAAGCACCGCTACAATATTATCGAGGTCGACTATGGTGGAGGGGGGCACCGCACATAGCTAAGAGATCAATGATCAATTGTTGTGTCTCTAGGGTGCCCCCTGCCCCCGTATATAAAGGAGCAAGGGGTGTGTGGCCGGCCATGGGAGAGGGCGCGCCGGAGGAGTCCTACTCCCACCGGGAGTAGGACTCCCCTCCTTTTTCCTAGTTGGATTAGGACTTGGGGGGAAGGAGGAGAGAGGGGAAAGGAAAGGGGGGGGGGCACCGCCCCCCTCCTTGTCCAATTCGGAGTTGGGGGGAGGGGAGGGGCGCGCGGCTGCCCCTTGGCCGCCTCTCCTCTTCCTCCACTTGGGCCCATAAGGCCCAATAGCCTCCAGGGGGTTCCGGTAACCCCTCCGGTACTCCGGTAAAATCACTATTTCACCCGGAACACTTCCGATATCCAAACATAGGCTTCCAATATATCAATCTTCATGTCTCGACCATTTCGAGACTCCTCGTCATGTCCGTGATCACATCCGGGACTCTGAACAACCTTCGGTACATCAAAACATATAAACTCATAATATAACTATCATCGTAACGTTAAGCATGCGGACCCTGCGGGTTCGAGAACTATGTAGATTGACCGAGACACGTCTCTGGTCAATAACCAGTAGCGGAACCTGGATGCTCATATTGTCTCCTACATATTCTAGGAAGATCTTTATTGGTCAGACCGCATAATAACATACGTTATTCCCTTTGTCATTGGTATGTTACTTGCTCGAGATTCGATCGTCGGTATCTCAATACCTAGTTCAATCTCGTTATCGGCAAGTCTCTTTACTCCTTCCGTAATACATCATCCCGCAACTAACTCATTAGTTGCAATGCTTGCAAGGCTTAAGTGATGTGCATTACCGAGAGGGCCCATAGATACCTCTCCGACAATCGGAGTGACAAATCCTAATCTCGAAATACGCCAACCCAATAAGTACCTTCGGAGACACCTGTGGAGCACCTTTATAATCACCCAGTTACGTTGTGACATTCGGTAGCACACAAAGTGTTCCTCCGGTAAATGGGAGTTGCATAATCTCATAGTCATAGGAACATGTATAAGTCATGAAGAAAGCAATAGCAACATACTAAACAATCATGTGCTAAGCTAACAAAATGGGTCATGTCAATCGCATCATTCTCCTAATGATGTGATCCCATTAATCAAATGACAACCCATGTCAATGGCTAGGAAACTTAACCATCTTTGATCAACGAGCTAGTCAAGTAGAGGCATACTAGTGACACTCTGTTTGTCTATGTATTCACACATGTATTATGTTTCCGGTTAATACAATTCTAGCATGAATAATAAACATTTATCATGATATAAGGAAATAAATAATAACTTTATTATTGCCTCTAGGGCATATTTCCTTCAAAAAACTAAGCTTGGGGATGCCCAAGCCACCTCAAGGTAATATTCAAGGAAGACTCAAGCTCCTAATCTTGGTGATGCCCCGGAAAGCATCCCATCTTTCATCTTCAAAACTATAGGTATACCTTACTCGTAGCTATAGTTTTATTCGTCACATGATATGTGTTTTGATTGGAGTGTATTTTCATTTTACTAGTTGTTTGAGTAAAATCATTAGATGTGAAATCTTGAATGAGAGAGAGTCCTCACATGGCTATTTAACTACTTGACCACGCATTGATCTTCACCTATATCTTTTTGGAGTAGTTTTGTCATTTACTCTCGTGCTTCACTTATATCCTATGAGTGAATGCTTCACTTATATCCTAATGAGTTAGTTTTGTCATTTGTCATCGGTATGTTACTTGCCCGAGATTCAATCGTCCGTATCTCAATACCTAGTTCAATCTCGTTACCGGCAAGTCTCTTTACTCCTTCCGTAATACATCATCGTGCAACTAACTCATTAGTTGCAATGCTTGCAAGGTTTAAGTGATGTGCATTACCGAGAGGGCCCAGAGATACCTCTCCGACAATCGGAGTGACAAATCCTAATCTTAAAATACGCCAACCCAACAACTACCTTCGGAGACACCTGTAGAGCACCTTTTATAATCACCCAGTTACGTTGTGACGTTTGGTAGCACACAAAGTGTTCCTCCGGTAAACGGGAGTTGCATAATCTCACAGTCATAGGAACATGTATAGGTCATGAAGAAAGCAATAGCAACATACTAAACGATCGTGTGCTAAGCTAACGGAATGGGTCATGTCAATCACATCATTCTCCTAATGATGTGATCCCGTTAATCAAATGACAACCCATGTCAATGGCTAGGAAACTTAACCATCTTTGATCAATGAGCTAGTCAAGTAGAGGCATACTAGTGACACTCTGTTTGTCTATGTATTCACACATGTATTATGTTTCCGGTTAATACAATTCTAGCATGAATAATAAACATTTATCATGATATAAGGAAATAAATATTAACTTTATTATTGCCTCTAGGGCATATTTCCTTCAAAAAACCCTAACCTTGGGGATGGCCAAGCCACCTCCAGGTAATATTCAAGGAAGACTCAAGCTCCTAATCTTGGGGATGCCCCGGAAAGCATCCCCTCTTTCACCTTCAAAACTATAGGTATACCTTACTCGTAGCTATATTTTTATTCGTCACATGATATGTGTTTTGCTTAGAGCGTATTTTCATTTTACTAGTTGTTTGAGTAAAATCATTAGATTTGAAATCTTGAATGAGAGAGAGTCCTCACATGGCTATTTAACTACTTGACCACGCATTGATCTTCACCTATATCTTTTTGGAGTAGTTTTGTCATTTACTCTCGTGCATCACTTATATCCTATTAGTAAATGGTTGAATGAATTGAATATCATAAATATGAAATTATATATGTTTTTTATGCTTATCCCATGGGGAGTAATGACTTCACATATAAGAAGTATAGGTGCTAAAATTTATTGAAAGTTAGCAAACACCACATTAGTCACCTGAACAATTAATGAAAGAATATTGAAGGAAGAGAGATTTCACATATAATTATACTATCTTGGACATCTTCTATGATTGTGAGCCCCATTGACTATTTTCAAACTTGCGCAAATTTGTTGATGTTGGACAAGGAAGACAACATAATGAGTTATGTTTGGGTATATTTGTATAGAAGTTATATTGTTATGGATCGTCCAACATGTGGTGCTTGCTTATGATCTTTTGCTAGCCAAAAATTTATACTAAGTAGAGATACTACTTGTGCACCAAAAACCCTTAAACCTAGTTTTCTTGCCATGAGCGTCCACCATATCTACCTATGGATTGGATAAGAACCTTCAAGTTGTCATCGGTGAAAAAAGCAATAAAAATTGCTCATAAATATGTATGATCTTTTATTGTAAGGGAAAATAAGCGTTGTACGAACTTGTGATGATGCTAAAGAAAGAGAAGCGACGGTCTGCATAATCAACGTTGCTATTACAAAGGGCAATACAATGTGATGTTCCCTTGCATTAAGGGTTTGCACATACAAAATCAAAAGGCGCATGACAACCTCTACTTCCCTCTACGAAGGGCATATCTTTTACTTTCATGTATTTACTGTCGGTGTTCTGGGAACGGGGGTCCCCAGACTTGCCTGCCTGCGGCCTGCGGCGTGCCATCTTCATCAGCTCAAGCTCAAGACCCTCGCGAGGGGCCAAGCCTCGCGGGTCGGACAATCGGAAGCTTCCTCAAAGGCAGCCTCATCAGGCAGGCTTGCGAGGAGGCAGAGAGATCAAGGCAGGGGTACCTCACGAGGAGCCCGTGATGCAAGCCATGACGATTGAGGCCAGGCGGGCGCCGGCCTGCGTAGTGTCCTTGTTTCCCCTTTGGTGCAAAGGGGGCAAGCCTAGGCCAAGGCATCGGGTAAAGGTTACCATTCCGGTGCAACGAGACCAAGACCAGCAGAGCGG
Organism: Triticum dicoccoides; assembly: GCF_002162155.2. Taxonomy (NCBI): domain Eukaryota; kingdom Viridiplantae; phylum Streptophyta; class Magnoliopsida; order Poales; family Poaceae; genus Triticum; species Triticum dicoccoides. Next base: position 138,347,379 of record NC_041384.1, read on the forward strand.
CAGGACGGAGGTCACCATGGAGCCCAAGACGGCGTCATCACCAGTGCTTTTGGCAGCCGAAGACCACCTTTGGTCAGGATAACTTGTACTAGATGTTCCCCTTCAAAATGGCCAATTGTTGGCGCCCCTCCCGCTCATTATTTGGGGAGAGGCCCAGGGCCTCTATAAATAGGGCTGGCCACCACAGAGTAGAGGGACATCGAGAGATCTGATAGAGCCCTAGTAAAGAGAGAGAGAGAGAGAGAGAGGCGACTGAACTCACCCAAGCAGTTCATCGCACCAGCTCAAGAACACCTCTCGCGAGGCAGTTCTTCCCTTGTACTATTCATCATCAGCCCCTGAGGCAATCCACCACACCACACACTGGAGTGGGGTGTTACACCACAACGGTGGCCCGAAACAGTATAAACCTCGAGTCCCTTGTGTTGTTCGTTGTTTCCAGCTTAGATCACACGAGGAGATTGGACGTAGGTCGATAGGGGAGAGATCTCCACGCGCACCCCAGTGTTCGAACCTCAAGGGTTTGCTGGAACCCGAAATCCGACAATTGGCGCGCCAGGTAGGGGGTGCACCGGAGTTCTCCCTCCTGAAGACCCGCTCTCCCCCAACATCGCATCCCGCCCTAATGGTGGACAACGCGCAGCCCGCTCCAGCAACGGATGCCGGCACTGGGGCCAGGGGCTCCGGGCCTTGGCCCCCACCTTGCGACAGGTGTAGTGGCCGCACAAGTTCAAGCCCGAGATGCCGCTGCGCTACAACGGCGCGACGGACCCGATGATCTTCCTGCTGGCGTACGAGGAGGTCGTCCTCAGGGCCGGGGGCGACGACCGGGGGATGGCCAACTGGTTACCCATGGCCCTCACCGGCGTCCCGCGTGCGTGGCTCCTCCACCTGCCGACGGCTTTTGTCACCTCCTGGGAGGAGCTGCACGACCTCTTCCTCACCTATTTTGCCGCAGCGGCGGCGCCCGTCGTCGCAGCTCTCCTGGGTGGCTCTCAGGCACCACCCTCGAGCCGTCACGTCAAGCCGTTCACCCGCCGGATCAGAACCGCCTCCAAGTGCCGAGAAGCCCCCCCCCGGGCTGGGTGGCGCCCGAGGCCGATCTAACCTTTGACTCGGAGGATCACCCCTTCAACCCCATCGGTTTGGGCGCGCTCCCCATGCCGTGCACCCCCACCATCTTCCAAGTGGCCGTCACCAGGACCCTCATCGACGGTGGTGCTAGCCTCAACGTACTCTCGGTGGAGGCCTTCAGCCTCCTCCACGTGCCACTGGAGCGGCTCCAACCCAGCAGGCCTTTCTCGGGCGTCGGAGCCAGTTCCACCGCCTCCTTGGGACAGATCCGCCTCCAAGTGACCTTCGGCACCTACGACAACTTCCGCACGGAGCTGATCGACTTCGACATCGCCCCCATTGGCCTCCCCTACTACGCCATCCTCGGCTATCCGGCCTTGGCTCGGTTCATGGCAGCAACTCACCCGGCGTACAACCTCATGAAGATGCCTGGGAGCAGCGGCGTCCTCACCGTGTCAAGAGACACAAGGGATGCACTGCAGGTGCTCCAGCTTGTTTTCAGGGCGGCCGCAGTGGCACAGCCCACTAGCACCGATGCCCTTGAGCCCAAGGGGGTTGCACTGGCTAAAAAGAAGCAGCTATTCACCCAGGACAAGGCGGAAACCAAGCAGGTACCAGTTGACGAGGACGGGTCCACTAGCGCCACTTTCACCATAGGGGCCAACCTCGAGCCCGAGCAGGAGGAGGCCCTGGTGAGGTTCCTGCGTGCGAATAAGAAGGTGTTCGCATGGGAACTTGATCAGTTAGCAGGGGTCCCAAGGAATGTGATTGAGCATCACCTCAACGTGTGCCCTAATGTGCGCCCTGTGAAGCAGAAGGCAAGGCGGCACTCCACTGAGAAACGGGCTTTCATTATTCAAGAGACCCGGAAGCTAGAGGCAGCAGCAGTTATCTACGAGGTCCGCTACCCTGATTGGCTGGCTAACCTGGTCGTTGTGCCAAAAAAGGGAGGAAAGGAGCGCATGTGTGTCGACTTCACCAACCTCAACAAGGCCTGCCCGCAGGATCCATTTCCGCTCCCCCGCATTGACCAGATAGTCGACTCCACCGCAGAGTGTGACCTATTGTGCTTCCTAGATGCCTTCTCGGGCTATCACCAGATCAAGATGGCGGTAGAAGACATGGAGAAGACGGCTTTTCTGACCCCGTGTGGAGTGTACTGCTATACGTGCATGCCATTTGGGTTGCGCAATGCAGGCGCAACCTTTCAGCGGCTGATGCACATCACCTTAGGCCGGCAACTCGGGAGGTACGCTGAAGCTTACATCGATGACATTGTGGTGAAGTCTCGTGAGGCAAGAACCCTGATACAGGACCTGGAAGAAACCTTCGCGAGCCTCAATGAAGTGGACCTGCGGCTCAACCTGGAGAAGTGCGTGTTTGGAGTCCCCTTAGGCAAGCTCCTGGGTTTCCTCGTGTCCCACAGGGGCATCGAGGCCAACCTGAAGAAGGTCAAGACAGTCGAAGACATGAGCCCTCCAAGTATCCTCAGAGAAATGCAGAAGTTCACCGGGAGTGTAACCGCGCCGGGCCGCTTCATCTCCAAGCTGGGGGAACAAGCGCTGCCCTTCTTCAAGCTAATGAAGAAAAAGGGCCCCTTCGAATGGACAGAAGAGGCCAACAAGGCATTCCAAGACCTCAAGAGGTACCTTACCAGCCCACCAGTGATGGTAGCTCCGCGTCCTCGGGAGCCCCTAGTGCTCTACCTTGCGGCCACCCCCTACTCCGCTAGCGCAGCCCTGGTGGCGGTCAGGGAGGAGCCCTGTGCCAAGGCCGCATCGACCGTCTGGACTGAAGCAAAGCAGAGCCGGGAGGGCCTCGCGAAGGCCGCAACCGTAGCTGGAAAGGAACAGCCGCAGCAGGAGAACGCACCCGGAGCAGGAGAGGCATCTACAGGCGACCAAGCACTGGGGGCTCCGACATCTCAAGAGACGCCTCGACCTCTGGAGGACGCAAGCTGCGCCAGCACCCTCAACCTCGTCGAGCATCCCGTGTACTTCGTCAGCATGGTGCTACGGGATGCAAGGGCACGGTACCCCATGCCTCAAAAGATCCTCCTCGCGCTACTAGTGGCCTCATGCAAGCTGCGCCACTACTTCCATGGCCATCCCATAAAAGTCGTCTCAGCATACCCCTTGGAGAGAGTACTCAGGAACACAACTCAGCTGGGAGGGTCGCTGAATGGAACATTGAACTACAGGCATTTCAGCTAGAGTTCAGTACGACCAGAGCCATCAAGGGAGCCGCACTTGCGGATTTCGTGGCAGAATGGGCAAAAGCACCGGGTCTCGAGGCAGGCGAAGACCGATCACTTTCCCCGGGAAGTGAAGCACCGGACGGCTGGGTCATGTACTTCGATGGGGCGTTCTCCCGACACGGTGCGGGAGCTGGCGCAGTGCTCATATCCCCTACCCAGGACAAACTCTACTACGCCGTACAACTCTTCTTCCAGCACGGAGAAAAGGTCTCCAACAACATAGCAGAGTACGAAGGCCTAATAGCAGGCTTGAAGGCCACAATTTCCTTAGGGGTAGAGCGCCTCATCATCAAGGGCGATTCGCAGCTCCTCATCAACTTCTCCAACAAGATATACGAGCCAAAGGACGAGCACATGGAAGCCTACCTCACTGAGGTTGGCAAGATGGAGAAACAGTTCTGGGGGCTGGAGTTGCAAGACGTGCCTCGGGGCACCAATCAGGAAGCTGATGACATTGCCAAGAGGGCATCTCGGCGGCTGCCCCAGGAGCCAGGCGTCTTCGAGGAGCGGCTCTTCAAACCCTTGGTGGTGCCGTCACTGTCAAGCACGGCGCAACCAAGGGAGGAGCTCCCTCAGTCGCCTGCCTCAGGAGCCCCAGTCTGCGGCCCGGCCTCAGGGGCACGCCTGCTCCTGGCGTTTGAGCCTCAGGAAGGGTGTTGGATCCCGGAGCTCAAGAACTACCTGATGCAAGGGACTCTACCGGCGAACGAGGAGGAAGCGGAACGTGTGGCGCGGCAGGCCACAGCTTATTGCATCAAGGATGGAGAGCTCTATAGGAAGCGCCCAAATGACGTGTCCCTACGTTGCATCTCCCGAGAGCAAGGGAAGGAGCTACTGGCGGACATACACGGCGGAGACTGTGGGGACCACTCATCGTCATGAACCCTCGTCGACAAGGCATTCTGTAGTGGATTCTACCGGCCCACGACGCTCATCGATGCTGTTGAGCCGATGAAGGCTTGCGAGGCCTGCCAGTTTCATGCTAAGCATATCCATCAGCCTGCGGGGGGTCTACATACTATACCCCTCTCATGGCCGTTCGCAGTTTGGGGGCTGGACATTCTGGGCCCGTTTCCTCAGGCGCCAGGGGGCTATCGCTACCTCTACGTCGATGTGGACAAGTTCACCAAGTGGGATGAGGTGGAAGCCGTCCGCACAATCCCGGCAAGCTCCACGGTCAAGTTCATCAAGGGCCTCGTGAGCCGATTTGGGGTGCCCAACCGCATCATCACCGACAACGGTTCACAATTTACCAGTAATCTCTTCAAAACATACTGTGCTAACCTTGGAACGCAGATATGCTATGCTTCGGTAGCACACCCCCGGAGCAACGGCCAGGCCGAGCAAGGCAACGCGGAGGTCCTGAGGGGCCTCAAAGCCAGGACCTTTAAGAAGAAGCTGGAGGCCTATGGCAGGGGCTGGTACGATGAACTCTAGTCTGTGATGTGGTCGATCCGCACAACTGCGACCAAGCCGACTGGCGAGACCCCGTTCTTCCTCGTCTACGGAGAAGAGGCTGTTCTCCCTCACGAGGTCAGGCATCACTCCGCACGGGTACTGGCGTTCGATGAGACGCAGCAGTACGCCTTGCGGGGGATGGATCTCGTGCTGGGGGAGGAACGCCACCGAGAAGCCACGCTGCGAGCGGCAAGGTATCAATAGGCGCTGCGACGATACCAATGCCGCAACATCTGCCCCAGAACTCTTGAGGTAGGGGATCTCGTACTCAGACGGGTTCTCTCTAGGGAGGGGCTGCACAAGCTCTCTCCCATGTGGGAGGGCCCATTCAAGGTTGTTCATGTCTTCAGGCCTGGCTCCGCATGCTTGGAGACCACGGAGGGGGTACCCATCCAGAACACGTGGAACATTCAACATCTCTAGAGGTTCTATCCCTGAGTGAGGCCTAGCATCTAGGAAAGGCCCGGTGCCTGTGAAGCTGCCGTGTTTTGGGAAAGGCCCGGTGCCTGTGAAGAAGGCAAATGCCTGTGAAGCTGCCGTGTTTTGGGAAAGGCCCGGCGCCTGTGAAGAAGGCAAATGCCTGTGAAGCTGCCCTATTTTGGGAAAGGCCCGGTGCCTGTGAAGAAGGCAAATGCCTGTGAAGCTGTCGTGTTTTGGGAAAGGCCCGGTGCCTGTGAAGAAGGAAAATGCCTGTCAAACTGACGTGTTTTGGGAAAGGCCAAGTGCCTGTGAAGAAGGCCAATGCCTGTGAATCTGCCGCATTTCGAGAAAGGCTCGGTGCCTGTTAAGAACGCCAATGCCTATGAAGTTCGCCGCCCGTGACACTCTCACGTAATAATGAGTGGGACTGTACACGCCCCGGAGTCTCCGGAGTGCCGCCCTCGGGCCTCGGGGGCTCCCGCCCACGCCCAGTGGCAGCACTTAGCTCCGTGCTGGTGAGAAGACGTCGAAGACTAGAATAGGTGCCGGATGCGGCTTTTCCATCTGCTTTCTGCAGTTGGCTTGTTTATTCCCGTTTGATGTTTTATTGAAGTTGTTGACGTTCCTGGCTTGTGACTCTTTACCTTTTTCACTCGCTTGCCTCATTTTCTCTTGCACAAGTCTCGCGAGGGAGGTTCGCGGGCGCCCTCGCGAGTGTTTTCTACCCCGGTCGTTTAGAGCTTTCCTATCCGAGCCCTCTGCGGGAGCACCCTGTAACGCCCTCGATGCGGCTATAGCTCCCACGTGTCGAGGCACGACTCAGAGACATAACCGCATTGAAAGCAATGTCTCAAGTTAGGCAATCATCACAACATCCCATTTAATATATAATAAAAGGGGAAGATACATAGTTGGTTTAGACTCGCCATGTCACATCAAAGTACATAAATAACATCCATCATACAAACACTCATCGCCCGACTACGGCGCCAAAATAGAAAAGAACCCAACATGCGACAAGGCCCTGAATCGAACCCCAACTAGGCACCACTATTGATCATCAGGAAAAGACACGTAGTAACGCTGAGAGTCCTCGTCGAACTCCCACTTGAGCTCGTACTCGTCACCTGGAGCGGAAACACCTGGACCTGCATCTGGAGTTATAGTATCTGTGAGCCACAGGGACTCAGCAATCTCGCACCCTCGCGATCAAAACTATGTAAGCTTATAGGAAGGATAAGGCAAGTATATGTGGAGCTGCAGCAAGCGACTAGCATATATGGTGGCTAACTTATACGCAAAAGAGAGCGAGAAGAGGAGGCAAAGCGTGAGCGAGAATCTAGAGTAGCAACCTGCGCAAGCATAACTCCAACATCGTGTCCACTTCCCGGACTCCGACGAGAAGGGGCCATCACGGTAACACACACGGTTGATTCATTTTAATTAAGTTTATGTTCAAGTTATCTACAACCGGACATTAACAAATTCCCATCTGCCCATAACCGCGGGCACGGCTTTCGAAAGTTCAATCCCTGCAGGGGAATCCCAACTTAGCCCATGACAAGCTCTCACGGTCAACGAAGGAATAGACCTCCACCCGAGACGTTCCGATCAGACTCGGTATCTCGGTACAACAAGACATTTCGACATGTTAAAACTAGACCAGCAACACTGCCCGAATGTGCCGACAAATCCCGATAGGAGCTGCAAATATCTCGTACTCAGGGCACACTCGGATGAGCAATCTGTACAACTAAAACCAAACCTCGAGTTTCCCCGAGGGGGCGCTGCACAGGGCTCTAGTTCAGACCAACACTCAGAGGAGCACTGGCCCGTGGGGGGCTAAAATAAAGATGACCCTCGGGCTCCGGAAACCCAAGGGAAAAAGAGGCTAGGTGGCAAATAGTAAAACCAATGTTGGGCATTGCTGGAAAAGCTTTAATCAAGGCGAACTATCAAGGGTTTCCCATTATAGCCCAACCACGTAAGGGACGCAACAATCCGGGAACATAACACCGATATGACGGAAACTAGGGCGGCAAGAGTGGAACAAAACACCAGGCGAGAGGCCGAGCCTTCAACCCTTTACCAAGTATATAGATGCATTAAGATAACATAGCAATATAATGATATCCCAACAAGTAAGTAAATGTTCCAACAAGGAATGGCTCCAATCTTCACCTGCAACTAGCAACGCTATAAGAGGGGCTGAGCAAAGCGGTAACATAGCCAATCAACGGATTGCTAGGACATGGTGGGTTAGAGGTTTCGACATGGCAATTAGGAGGCTGACAAGAAAAAGTTAGGCATCATAGCATTGGCATAGCAAAGAGAGAGCAAACTAGCATAGCAAAGATAGTAGTGATTTCGAGGGTATGATCATCTTGCCTGTAAAGCTGTCAGAGTTGACTGGATCCTCAAAAGCAAACTCAACGGGCTCCTCGTTAACGAACTCGTCTCCCGTCTCTATCCGAACAAGACAAACAAGCAACAAGGATACAATCAACCACGTGCAAGCTCAAACAATAAGATGCAATGATGACATGCTATGCGGGATGCGATGCGGGATGCAAAATGCAAGATATGACAGGAAATGCATGAACCTGGCCTCAACTTGGAAAACCAAGTGTGCCACCGGAAAGATGGGGTGAAATCGCTTGAAAACAATATAAAGAACGCCGGAATCGGAGTTACGGTTGGGAAATGGCAAGCGTTTCAATATTTGCACCGGTCCGCGATTTTCAACAAGTAGGCATCTAAATGCAATGAAATGAACATGCTACAACACCCAAACATGACAACAAAATACATGGCAGGTATGCCCACAAGATGCTTAACAAAAGACTAGCACTGAGCCACGGCCAATTCATCCATTAAGAGGTTCAAATAAGCATGGCAAGAACGCAAATGCAAAACAGATTTCAGACTTGGTGAAATTAACACTTGTCTGAAATTTCAGATCACGAAGATCTCTTCGGAGCAGAAAAACAACATGATACATGATCTGATTAAGACAAGTAAGAACATGGCATGGAGCTACTCAACAAGCTTAACAAAATACCCAAAGTGGCCTGGGGCCAAAAGGGTTCACAAAATATACTAACAAGCCCACGAACATAGCTAAAACACAATCAGTTTTCAGACTTAGTGAAAACTGAGATGCTGAAATTTAACTCACGAAGGCATGTAAACGAGCTCGATGCACTCACCACGGTGCAAGTCATGGCAAGGCAAGCATACATCCATTAATAAGGCACAAAATGCTAACTAGGCATGGCAAGAACAATGGCATAGCATGCACGGATCAACTACAATAGCATCAGCAAAATCACAAACGAGTTGACGATCTGCCCAGATTCACAACGAAGCAAAAGTAGAGCTCGATTGACTCAAGATAGGGTGCTCCATAATTGCAATTAAAGACATGGATGGATAAAGCATAACAAGATTAACAAAACTCCTTAACTGATCATCCTCAGAAGAGGCACGGATCATTAGGAAACAGCAAGAACATATGGCATCATGAACTAAATAATCCCAGACTTAGTGAAAACTACTAAGTCCCTGAAAACAGATTTACCGGGTGCCTCACTTTGCAAGCTTGCACAAGTCACCACACACATCCTAAAAATGCATGGGTTGGACCTCTGGAAAGATAACAAAATGCTTAACAAAACATATGAAAGACTCACAGGCATATCATGCACACAACAATCATGGCAAAAATGACAAAAGTCTAAGATGAACTAGCAGATCTGACAATTAACTTACGAAGGCTCCTTCTAGCAGCATTTCGGGCATCAAGATGAACTCAAATGAAATGATGCAATGGAATGAAATGATGTACTCGCCGGTCAAAGTTTGCATAAAAATTAGGGTTTCGGGGATAAAAAGTCAACATCGAATATCAGATCCAGATCGGCACGGTTCCCGAGGCTCGCCAGCGCGCGCACTGTTCACCGGAGTTCGTCGGCCGCCGGAGTCGGTGGGGAGGCGGCGTGGTGCTCCCGGGCCGGATCTCGCCGGATCCGGCCGGCGGGGAGCTGGAGAGGCGGCGGGGCGGCGGCCACGGCGCGGCGGCGGCGGTTGGAGGCGGCGG